>NW_024525378.1:5250338-5301932 GCF_017590135.1 Pyrgilauda ruficollis | reverse complement strand
GGCGGCCCAGCGGGCAGGCCCGGCGCGGGGCCCGGCGCGGGGCGGGGGCGGCCCGGCCGCGTTCTCACCTTCCGGCTTGTTTTCGGCGGCCATTTCCCCTCCGCGCGCCACATCCTCCTCCGCCTCCTCGCGACCGGGACCAGGCGCGCGCCGCCTCCTCCCGCGCCGCCGCCGGCCCGGCCGCCCCGCGCGCACCGCGCACGCCCCGCGCCTCCCATTGGTCAATCTGCCGCACTGACATCCCCGGTGGCCAATCGTGGCAGGCCGGGGGCGGGTCCCCGCAGGGGATGGGCGCGATGGACACAGCGCCCCGCCAATGGCAGTGCCGCAGCGCTTCAGTGGCACGCGCCTCAGCCATTCAGTGGCGGCGCTGGGCGGGTGAGCGGGGGGCAGGACGGAACGCGTGATCGACGGCCGCAGCAGCCACTGGAGGGCCGAGGATACGCAACTGACGGCCGCCGGGACCAATCGCCCCGCGGGGGAGGCGGAATTAAGCTGCTGACGCACGGTGCCGCGCGCGCCGGCGGCCAACGAGCAGTGCCGTCCGCCAGAATGACGGCGCGCGGCACCAATGGGGCGCGCCGCCCGGCCGGCCGGCCGCGGCCCCGGCCCCGCCCATTGGCTGCGCGCGGCCCCGGCGGGCACCGCCCCCCCCCGCGCCCGGTGACCCCAAACAAAGGCGGCGATTGGCGCGGCCGCCAGTCCCCGCCCGGCGGAGCCGCCCCGCCCCCTGCACCGGAGCCGTGGCTACACCGAGAGAGCGAAATTATCCCCGCCGAGACGCCCCGGGGCCGTTTTGTCAGAGGCGCCACCTGCGAACCGCGTCTGTCACCGCCCTGTCCTGGTCAGAGTCTGCCCCGCCGGGCTGGTGCCAGCGCTTCCGGGACGGACGGAGGTGCCGAGCCCCTAGAGCGGAGAACCCTCCGGGCGGGGAGCAGCTCCCAGGCTCTGCCCCCTTTCTAAGTGGCGGACGAAGCCCGGGAGCTGTTTCCCTGCCCTGACCGGCGGCCCCCAGGCTCAAAGGTTATCTCGCCATTTTTCAGTAGAGCTGAATATTCGGGGTGCTGTAGGCCCTCTTCCAGAAGCGCAGCGTTCCGGGGTGCAGTGCACGATGCTCGGGTGAAACAGGCGTTCTTGGCACTGTGCAGGGAGATGAGGATTTGTGATTTGCAGAGAGAACCACGTTAGGGTGGCCAAGGAGATGTTAAGGGTTTGAGGGAGTCCTGCCCATCCCTCGGGCACAGTTTGAGCGACAGTGCCACAGTTCCCACTCGGCATGGGATGCACGGGGCCGGGGGGCTGTGAAGGGGCTCCCACGACATCAAGGAAATCGCTCTGTCCTCAAAACTGATGTGCCCCAAGGAGTGGCATGTTCTCTGCCCCATCGCTGTCAAAGCTTGATGAGCCTGGGCACTTCAGCCTCCTTGAGCAGAGCCCTGCAGAACTGGACCACAGCTAATGCCTGCACAATGCAAACCAAGACTGCAACGGTTGTTTCCTTTGATGTGTGTGACTAAACACACAAAAAGGATATTTTCCCTTAGATCCTCCTGGGAGCAGAACTTCTTTAGAAAGACCTGTTGGTGCTTTGGCTTTGCTAAGGACCGAAGCTGTTTCCGAGCCCAGACGAAAGGAGGATGGTGTGATGGGCCTCTTCTAAGACAGAAGAAAGGAAAATTCCTTTTTCCTATTTTCAGCAGCTGCTAATCTCGTGGAGCGTGAAAGGCACATTGATGAAGAGGCTCCAGAATGACAGGCTCACTCCCGACGGTCAGAAAGCTCATCTGGTACCGTGTCCTATAAATACCCACAAATACTAATGCAGCCATAGGATCAGCTAAGACAGTTGTTTCCTTCTGCACATCAAAATATGCTGGAAATGGAAACTTTTCTAGTTGCCACACTGGCAAAGAACTACCATTTTCTTGATGAATTCTAAGGAATTTATGTCTCTCCTTGGTTATTCTTCCAAGGTGATCCACATGCTTAGCAGAGACATGATGTAGCCACACAGTTGTTTTACTTCATAGTTTGCATTGTAGCAAAAGATAGTATCAGACTAACAGAGGCATCCCTTGGTGCTGAGGGACAAGAAGCAACTTCCTGATGCAAGTCAGGGACCTTTGGTTGATGCCTCAGGGAGGTGTGGAGGGCCAGTCCATGCTGAATTCCTGCCCAGTGCTCCCCTCAGAGTGGCAGGCGCTGGAGCCCCTAGGGACAGACCTGCCTTGCCACCTCTTCAGCAAGAAATGGGACCTGGCTTAGCCAAGGAGCACAGCCCGCAGTGCTTCTCCCCTGAGCCAGCTCACCTCCAGCCCCCGTAACATCAGGCCAGCATTCCCAGGCAGCTTGAGTTTCCATGTGGATATCCAGGCAAGACCAAGTAATTACAAGAGATGAGAGAAATGATGGGACCAACATATTCATAGCTCCTCACTGGTACCAAACACAGCGATGCTGGAGAGCTGTTGGGTTTGTTCTCCCAGCCCCACATGCAAGTGGCAGGAACTCAGGCTGCTCCCCACAAACACACAGCAACTTCTGCCACAAACAGCTTTCCTGTTCTTGCCAGGGAAACACTGGCACAACCATTCACTCCAGTCACAGCCCTCGCTGCAGTATTCCCTGACACCCTTTGGACAGGTAACCGTGGGGACTCTACATGGGTCACATCACCCTGACATCACCCACAAACAATGAAATGCCAAGTCAGCTGTGTGCGCACATGAGCGTACATCTGTCTCTTCCCTCCAAGGCTTGAGCAGTTCCTTCTGTGCTTCTATGGCTCATTAAAGCAACAAGGTCCATGCTCTGAGGGACAAGGTTGTTCAGGACTCTGCCTGCCTTCTCCTAGCCTTCACAGCCTGGGAACACAGGGAGTGCTGCTGCACTAGTTGGGAACAGCTCCGCTGCCAGGACTGGCACAACCACCGTGACTCCACAGCAGTGTGTACCCTGCTCTATCATGTGTCTTTGGGAGCACTGCCTGGCTTTCCAGATCCCTCCTGGTCTGCAAAGACAATGAGAATTTGTGTGGATGAGGATGAATAAAGCATTTTTAAGGGGTTACTTGAAGTACTGTATGAACTCTGCTCCATCTATGTAATGAACCCATTCTCCTCCTCAGCATAAGGTTTTCTACCAGGAGACACAAACCCCTAAGTGAACTGAATCTCCCACACCTGCAATTACCTAATGTTAGGTGTGATTTCTGTACACACAAGTTACTACAGCAATACATAGGTAATGTGTACACACAGGTTACTACAGCACTGTGACCTGTGTAATACCAGAGATACTAAATGGGGATTTTTTTCATCCAGCATGCCAGCAAAGCACCAAATATATTCATTTAATTCCTGTGCAATAAAATGATAAGAAAGAAGCCATTTGAATTGAAGTGCTGCTGATATCTTTGAAGTTTCCCAGCTTCCAGCTCCCACTGTTTAAAACTCAGACCAATTGTTACTAAGGCACAGAGGTACTGAACTGCACAAGACTCCGTGCATGGATGGTGTGGGATAAACTTGCTTGCTGTTACCTTTCCAGGGGCACACGCACAGAGCAACATCCAGCTGATAAGCAGCAAGAGAGGAGATGTGCCAGGAGTTTGTGCAGTCTGAGTCATGAATAATTTTTTATCAGCACACTGATAAAAGCTGATGCTATGCTGGCAATTGGTGTCTGGGTTGGTTTCATTAAAAGGGAGGTAAAATACCAAGTTCTTTTAAAATTCTTAGTTGTCAATCCATGGCAGATGTGGGTCTGGCTTGGTTAATTAGGTTAATGTGATGATTTGGCATAGTGAGCTATATGCAGAAGTAAAACTGTTAAGAATATATTCAAATATTCTGTTATGGATATTCAGCAAATAACATATCGCCGTTGCTATGGCAAGCAGCACAAAGGAAAACAGACAGGTTTAATAGCCATAATGACAATGTTGGAACCCCATTTCTTGTCAATTGTTTGCACAAAGTTACTTCACTTTTAGAAGCAAGGAATGCCAAGTGTTTCCACAAAAATATTTTCAAGTGTGAGAAGAGATGATTAGAAAAACCTCACATGATAGAAATGTATTGGTTTTGCCCTTTACTCTCTCCATGTACAGAATCTAAAGGTGTCTTCTAGGAATAAACCCAAGACTTAACCAAGATAATGTGTGGACAAACCCACTCTTACAACATGTCACTTTGTGATGTACATTTGTGATGTACAACTGCCAATTCCTAGGTTCAGCAAATACAGGCAAATATTCCAAAACATGCACTTCTTTCAAGAGGTTCTCTAAAGAAGTATACTCCACCTAACGCTCCACCATCCAATTTTATGTGGGGAAGTTGAAGAGAATATACATTACCAGGAACTAAGGATCCTGGACTCAGAATGCACAAAAGCACATACTTCCCTAGCAGGAGATCGAGCTCAGTCACCTTCTACACTGTGGGCTTTGGATCCATCATTCTTGCCATTGCTTCTGCAGCTCTGAGCCTATTTGTTTCCCTCAGAAATACAAAGACTGCACTCAAATCATGTCTAGTTAAACTCTTCTGGCTACAGGAAATACACCCCAGGCTAAAATGAAGTACAACTCCAAAGTCCCAGCCCCTTTAATGGACTTTTTGAGGAAAGATGGTTTTGCTGTGTAAAGCCCCATAAAGAGTTTGTGGATATTTAAACCAGTAGCCTCAACACAGAACACAGCATTTACCTGTTTAACCAAGAATAGGACTAACAATGCAGTTGCTCTACAGGGACACCAGCTCCAGATGGGAAACCCAGGGAGGTTGCAGTGCCTCAGTCATTCCAGTACAATGTCACACAGCTCCAGAAGGACAGACAAGGGTGCCAAGGGCCAGCCTTTGCTGCAGGCAGCAATGCCAGGGAGCAGATGTTCCACCATGCCCTACCCACTGCCCCTGCAGCCCTTGGCCTTTGCTCCCTGTGAGACAGCCTGGGGTCTGCCTTCACTCTGCTCCCAGCACCCCAGTGGCACTAAGAAAGTAGCAATCATTTTGCCCTAATATTCACCCATAAGCCAGTTAGAGGAGGAAAAAAAAATGAAATATGAGGTAAATTAAAGCTTCCAACTAAGGGGATTTACCAGTAAGTCACCATAAAATTCAGATAATTTATTTTTTCAATTCTGCAGCAACTTTCTCCAATTCATTTGGATTAGCTATTAGAAATTATGTCTCAAAAATTAAAGAAAATGTCTATTGACCACTATATCAAATTCTAATTTTAGCCAGGGAAAAAAAGAATAATTAGGCTGTGATTTACTCTGGTAGTCAACTTACATTAACAATTTTCCCCCATGTTTTTGTAATTCTGGCAAAATCAAATAATATATATGGTACTCATATATGCTGGGCTAGATTTAGTAAAGACAATTTCCTACACTACATCCAGGACATTTCTCTTTGCTTTCTGTTCTAATAAGACAATCGAGTTGTTCTGTGTAAGGAGGGAATATGATTGTCATGCGTGGCCTCCTCAGTTGGAATTTTAGTGTAGTCTTCAATGAGTGTGGAAGGATTAGTTTTTTAATTTCTTTTAAGCTGTCATCCTCCTGTAACAAGCTGTATAGCATGCCTGCTCTCTGGAAATGGTTCACCTCACATCCTAACCCTTCTTCCCAGGGATAAAGTGTAAATCCTGCAAACTCTCAGTGCCAGAAGCCATCATGCAGTATTGGCTCTGCAGTGGATGCACAGCTCCCAGCTCAGCAGCACAAGAGAGTTTGGGTTTGGATCTCTAGCCACAGCTGGAACAAATCAGGAAAGGTGTTTAAGATCCCTAAAGTTATCCTCCTAAAGTTGTGTTCCTGCTTTTAAACAAGTATCTTTTCCAACTTCTCTAGAACTGGAGTGCTGTCTACATTAACTGACTAAATAGGGATCTGGGAGCCAAACCAGTCACCAAGGTATGAAACTGTCAGCCTCAGGCACTGAGAACAGAAGAATGAGTAATGGAAGACAACAAAAGAAGAACAACAGGACAACCAAAGGAAGTAGAACTAGTGAACAGAGGCAGAAGGTGCCCAAAATCACATGGATTCCAAAAGTAGAAGCCAGAGGCAAATTCAAATTTACCTGAGTCAGTTTGCTCAGACAGCACCACCCCAGCACTGCCCATTGCCCAAAAACCCATCCTTGCACTTCTGAACCAAGTTTGTCCTGTGATTCCCTCAGGGAACATTAACACACAGAGCACTTGAGCTTTCAATTAAAAAGCATCATTGCTGAAAGCATTATCCCAAATCTTTAAAGGACTCCATCCCAATTGGGCTCTGCCCTGTTATAAATTTATAATGAGAAGGCATTTCCCTAACTTTTCTATCATTATTAATGAATAGGTAAATCAAATGGAAAAGTAATCCCAATGTTACAAACTAGAGTCACTCATGCTTTGCTCCCAGTGGCACCATGGCAGAGCAGATGCTCCAGTTCTCTTGGGGTGGCCCAACAGTGCCTTATCACACAAACCCTTCTGCTCTGCCAGCAAGGGTACACAACACTTCTTAAAAGCAAAAATGATTGGTTTAATATTTTCTCACTAGTTTTAGCCACAGAGCAGTTTCTTTCTAGGTCTGCTTAAACCTCGTCTAACCTTTAAGACTATTCTTTCCCACGTGACCCATGAGAGTTGTACGAAATGAGAAATATATCCAAACAGTAGCTGCAGAAAATACACAGAAATAACTCGTTTTCACTGAGATGGGTTCATTTGTGAGTTCTGGCTTTCCCCTGAACTTCCTCCCCTGAAGGACTGGAACAGTAATACCAGTACAACAATACTTTTTCTCCTGAAGTGGAGTAAATCAGTTCCTAACTCTCAGCAGTAAAGTGAAAATTAAGATGAAAAGGAGTATAGAATGCAGAAAACCCCTGTTACTCCAGAATAATACAATTTGCTGCTGATCTTCAGTTGCTAAGATAGGCACATCAATTATTTATAGAACTCGGGAGTGTGAAATATGAAGTTTTTGAGCCTGGGAACCACGAAGGTAAAGCCAGGAACACAATCCTGTCAGCACTGGCAGACAAGGACAGAATAGGCAAGCACAGAATATTTCTACACAGATTACCGTTTTTATTGAACTACAAATTGCAAAAGGTCTCTATGAAATGCCACTTTCAGTGTTAAGTGAGCTGTAGCCTCCTTTTGACAGTGTCAGTCTGTATTTAATGTTTATTTAACATTTATCTAAAGGGCCATCTCTGCCAGGGAAACAATGTACAGTAAGTTAGCATAACTTCACCTGAATATTTACAATAAGCCAAGGACCGTCTTTTGGTTCTGTGCTTATGTCCATCAACAGCCTGTCACACACACTGTAAAACCTGCTCCACATGACCAAACTTAGCCAATAATCTTCACAATCAAAATTCCAATTTATGTTCTCAGTAGTGATACCAAAATTTATCTGCACAAAAGCGCTTATATGGTTTATAGCAAGTTTGTTGAGAGCAAGTATCTGGATTAAAACTCCCAGGGTTGCAGTGAAAGGTTGTTCATAGCTCATCTGAGGAACTAAAAGGTACTATTCAAAAACACCCACGATTTCTTAGTGAAAAACCTAAAGGAAACCAAATAAAACCCCAGACAAAAATCAGAAAACCTTGGAGCACCAACTTCTAGTAACAGCCATTGATACATGGCATGGCCTTACTAAAATGCCTTGGTGGGTCCATGCAATATTCTATCTCAAATAAAGTATTTCAAAGCTGGAGGAATTCTAAGTGTATCTCCTCCTCCTGCCTTGCCTCCAACTCTGAGGGCAAGAGCTTCAAATACAGTGACTAAGAAATTACAGAAAAGGACTAGCACTGAACTTTCAGATCAAAGGATACGGAGTGATTCACGTTCCTTTCCTGACTGCTTGTGAGACGTGGGCTAAACACCAACAGTCAGGTGCTCTGAAAAGCTCTGAAAAGTTCAGTAAGAGAACTTGCATCAGCAGTGAGGCTACAGGACCCCAAACAATGTGACTCTCCCTTAGTCAGGCTCTCTCTCTCAAGAGCTCTGTCTGTCAGCCCATGTCACCAGAGGGGTGACACACACCACCTTCCACTGCTGCCACTGCTCACCAATGCCAGCGTTTGCAGAACACCCAGCAGATCAGAACAGATACTGCCCATCGCTCTCCTGACTGAAAGCCTGAATGCTGACACAACTGAGGGAAAAACCAAAAAACCACAAGCTAGCCCAGCAGGCTACTGTCTGTCCCCAGGGTCACACCAAATACCACGTGCTGGAAGGAAGCAGAAGCAGCGAGGACTTGGCAGCGCCTGAAGCACAATGCCTGCAGAAGTGATTGTGCTGATGCCAAATCTGGTCCTTTTGGAGCTTTCCAGCCACTGCTGAGCGGACAGCACGTGTTGCAATGCTGGAGCTGGCAACGGCAGTGCTGAGCACAGCTAGTGGCCACTGGCCACCTTAAAGCACCAGCACCATGTGACTGCCCTGAGCCAATGTTTAGCAGCATGAACAGTAAAATAACACATCTATTGAGCCCTCAAAACTGCAGCAAATATTGAAAAGCCTCCCTGTTCCACATTTCACCCGGCCTTGTGGGTGTTGTAGCCACCACTGCCCTGTGCTGGCTGGGCACCAGGGCCCCAGGCAGGGACCAGGAGGAATAAGGAATGGCTACACGACCTGGCTCTGGGGAACCAGCACTCCTGTAGGGACACAGGTCCTGCCAGCACTGGCTCTTCTCCAGTTTTACAGAGTCAAAGCTCTCCAGACTGATGATGAAGAATTTTGAAAGCCAAAGAGTATAAGAGATTCACATCCAAGTTTATGGAAATAGCTGAAAAATACATCAACAGCCTTCATATACACGTATGCAGAAAAACAACTAACAAAAGTATCAGATCTCCCAAAATATGGATTGACAACAATAGAAACTTGCTAATTACTATTTTTAGTATCCTTAAATTCTCATCTCTGGTGCTATTAAACTGAAAATTCTACAACAATGGATTTGAACTGTAAGACAGCTTATACAAGTTAGGACTGTTCCAAAAAAGTCCATCAGCATTTATTCAGCACATATTTTGAACACAGGCAGAGCAAAGAGCTCTGTCCATGACAGGCTCTTGTCATATCAGGGCTGGAAGGCTCCAAGCAGACCAAGAGCTCTGGTTGGCCAAATGGCACAAACACCTGAACTACAGGTAATTCCTCCCTGATTGCTGTTTTGAAAACAACATTTCCAGCAGAAATTACATTATATATATCAACCCATCACATAGTACTGACAAGATGCTCTGCTTGCCCCAGAAACACCCTGTGTCCCACACAGCTGCTGCTGGAGAGAGACGAGAGGCAGGGCAACAGGCAGATCATCACTGCAAACCTAGAATACTTGCAAGGAGAACATTTGCTCCTGACTTTTGGGGCATTTAAGTCAGCCTGCACAAACAAGCCATGAAAATATCCCAAGGAGAGCTACATGACTAATGAAGATTTTCCTGCTCCCCAGCAGTTGCTTCAGCCACTTCTGCTGCCACTGGATGAGCACAACAAGGCCTTTCTACTGCGTGGTGCTCTGCAGGTATGACTAAATCTGCCTCTTACCTCCCCAAGTCCCCAGGTAGACTATCACGCCTCCATTACAGAGAGAATTCCACAGAATGAAAGAACCAGTAAGTGTTTCCTTTGGGCATCTCAACAGCATTATCACAAAATGCAGTAAAAGGCGTCAGAGTATCACAGAGTGGCTCAGCCCTGTCAGTGGCACCTGTTTGTAGAACACTCCCAACACTGCAGCCGTGTGCACCTGCCTGGAGGCATGGCCACAGCAGGACAGCCCATGGCTGACTGACCAGCCCTCTGCAGCATGACACTGCCTGCAAATGGACTGGTCCAGTGCAGCTCTCATTTCTGGTTTTGCCCTCAGCACAACCACGGCAGCAGAGGCGTGGAGTAACTGCTAGGCTGGTGGGGCAGGGAGAACTGCAGCACCTGCCAGGGCACACATGCAGGGACAGGGTGGAAAGGATGAGTTGTGTGGGTTTTAGATACATAATGATACAACTTTGGGGAAAACCCGAGCAAAGAGAGAGCAGGTCAGGAGTGAGAGGCGGCACTGGGACTTCATGCAAAACAGAGGAGGAGGGAATTCAGAACACTGAGCTCTGGTTTGAGGGGGTGTGCCGTTTGCCTCGTGAGGAAAGGTACCCCACAAAGTCCCACAGGCTCTGAAATGCACTCAATTAGCTGTTCCTTTTACCTTTTTGTTCTACCCAGCATTTCTTCAAGAGCACTGTCATCTCTGGCTTTGGCATCCTACTCATCATCTATGAATTCATGTTGCCGTTTCCTCCCTGAAAGGAAAAATCCCATAGTCAGTCATTTGCTACACAGAGGAAAGGACAAATCTGACAGTATTTTTGCCACTGTTAAAGTTCAAAGACCACCTTGCTTCTTGAGCAGACAACACTGCAAGTTGTCCTCTGGGCTATGGTGTCATTCAGCCATGATCAATCAGTGTGTGCTCACTCCAGAAACTTACCCCAAATTTACCTGAAAGCAGCTGAAAAGCTGTCAGTGCCTCAGCCCTGTCTGGAGAGAAGGAGCAGGGCAATGACTCGCTCAGACTAAAAAAATTCCCACAACAAGAAGAGAGACTTGTGCCAGGCAAATATCTTTATTTTACTTTAAAACATCCTAAAAGTGTTAATCTATATGAAAGAGAAGCAATACAAGACTGAGAAAGCATGTTTAATGTTAGGGAAGCTTCACATCACATCAGCCAAATTAAAAATAAGACTAAACACAAGTGTACAAAGCGGAGACAAAAAAAAAATCAATTTTCTCAAAGACATAATGTAAGGGACTCCCACAGGGGCCGGCAAATTCTGGAAGGGAGAAAGAGATTATATTTTATGGGAAGAGATTCAATAAGCATTCTTTTCCCATAAAGCTAGTGATGGAGGATTGTCACTGCTCCATAGATATCCCGTGCACATTTCAGGACAACAGTAACAGGAAATCAATAGCACCTTATAAACGTGCAAAGACATTATCTCTCTGGACTCCTAATACTAACAAATGGGGCCAAGAAACACCTTTACTAGAATTTAGCAGTCAGCATTACTCTGGCTGAGAACAGAGGGCAGGATGCTGGTCTACACCCTTAGATTTTTAGATATTTTTTCAAAAACTAACTCTGATCAGAGCATCACCCTCAAGTGGTGCCCAGGAGCCCCCAATGACAGTACATCACAAGTGTAACAGTGCTGAGCCCCAGCGCTGTCACCCCATCACAGACATCCCCTCCAGCTGATGCTGTAGTCATTACAGGCAGGAGCTTTGTCAGGGGGTAATTTGACAGCTTTGACAAGCTTGGCTGAATTTATGGCACTTTCTAGTTTTTCCCTCCATTGAGCTGTGATGGAACTAAAGTTAATATTACCAAACCCACTCGGCGAGGGGACAGGTTCCCAGCGCTGAGTCCATGATCACAGTCACTGAGAGAATCTGCTGCACTGGGCCCCTCACAGTGTCCCCTGCCACCCTCGGGGACAGGGAGGGCAGCTCCATCCAGCCACTTGTGAGGGGAGATTCCATGATGAAGGTCTCTGGTATCTCTGGCTCTACCACAGCAGAGGTGAATCATCACTAGTGAGGCTACTCACAGCTTACTAGAAAGCACTGAAGCAGCGGCCACGGTGTCACAGGTCAGACAACACATGCCCAGCTAAACCCAGGACCTGAATCCTGGGGACTGCTTCTCTTGCTGCAGGGACTGTGCCCCACACAGCACCACAAAGCCTCCACCTGCAAGTACCAGTGTGGGAAAAGGAATACTGCACCCCAAGCCAAACCTCGGCACGTCGGTAAAGCACAAACGAGTACTTTTGGTTTTTTTTCTTCCTTTTTCTTTTTCCCATCAGATTGCTTTTTGCCATTGATGTTACATTTCCTCTTTTATAATGCAGGGTTTTAAAGAGCTCTCTCTACATCCTTAGAAAGCACAGTTCATATTTAGCTCCCTAAACTCGTATTTCTCTCTTCCTATATTTCCCTGCCAAGATGTGACACCTGTGGAACGTTCCCAGAAAATTCCCCTGAATCATCTGTGATGCAAGGGAACAGCAGCCAGCGTTGGCAACAAGCAGCTGGGTCTTTCAGGAAAGCGTCAGATCAATCTGGTGAGGGGAAGGATCCCCAGTAACTCTGTCACTAATCATCCCCAAGGATCACAGAGCTCCCAAATCAGTTAGAAAAAGAGCATAATTACGACAGGACCAAAATCCATGGGAAATAGCGTTACCATGGCAACTGACATCCTCACAACTCTAATCTCCTTTGCATTCTTGCACAGGCTCAATGACTCTTAAACCACGTGGAAAAAAAAAAAAAAACCCTGTCTAGCAGGTGGGTTCATTGAGGAAAAGCAGTGCTAGAGGTGCTTCCCTGCAGAACAGACCCATTCCACATGGTTTTCAGAAAGGGAGCTTTTGTGCACCTCACTCACCAGGAGTGCAGAGGAGCTGCTATAACATAATCAATACTTCCTTGTTAACTACCCTTGTATCAGGGGGAAAAAAAAACCAACTTATTAAATATTAAAATGTTCCTGGTTTCAAATAAAAGCGACGTGAAGATAAAATCCAAAGCAGACCAGCTGCGTTTTGAAATGGGAATGTGGTTCCAGCTTCACCCTGGGCTGCACGGGTGTCAATGAGTGGTTTTTCAAACACTCCTCTTTACAGACAGCAGTACCCAAAAACCATTCCAGCATCTCCACATGCATATCAGATCCAGCCACTGGGCAACATCCATACATGAGCAGGAAAGGCCGTATTTTTCTTCCTGACAGCCTTATCACAGCGTTAATATCCAGTCTTCCACCAGCACGCTTTAAATGAGGTTCACCTTGACAGACCAGCTGGGCAGCCCTTTTGCCAAAATCTCTGAGCTCTGCACACTTTGGGGGCATTTCCCTTCCATTTCAGTACTGGTCGGGCCTGGGGAGTTAACCCACCACCAGGGAGGGCAGCACAGCCTGAACCACAGGGCCGTGTTCTCTACGCCAAAAGCCAAAGCAGCGCTATTGATCCAAGGGGAACTGCTCCAGATCTACTGGTGACAAACGAGCACACGCTCTGCCCACGGTGTGCCCTTGCCAGCCGCGCTGTGCCCGTGGCTCTGACATCGCCGAGCTCAGCCGGGCTCGCCTTCGGGTGCCGTCCGGGCAGATCTGCCCCGGGACCCTCCGCTGTACCGGGCTGCCGGACCTCCCCGCTGCCCTCCGCCAGCCCCGCCGGAGCCGGGGAATAGCGACTCACGGAATAGTGACTGGAATAGTGGATGGTGGTGACAGCACGGTTTGGAAATCGCCCTCTGGTTACGGGGAAGAGAGGCCTCGTGGCAGCGTCTGTACCTACAGGTCCCGTCAATGACCGGAGTGAGCGACTGCCCTTTAGGCAGGTACCGAGGGCCCTGCGGCACCGAGACGGGCACCGGGAGAGGAACGGGGGACAGGCACCGGGAGAGGAACCGGGGACGGGCACCGGGAGAGGAACCCGGGACGGGCACCGGGAGAGGAACCGGGAACGGGCACCGGGAGACGAACCGGGAACGGGCACCGGCGGTCGCGATCGCCCTCCCTCCCGCTATCCCCCGGGAGCGGGGCTGACGGAGGCCCTGGGCACCCACGACGCTGCCACAGCGGTCGCTGGAGTACGGAGCGACCGCGCCGGCAAAGACGCGTCAGAGTGCTGGGGCGAAGAACGAGGGGTACGTGGCCGGAGCGGAGCACGGCAGAGCCGGTGGGTGCCGGCGGGTGCCGGTCCGCACTCCCTCCCTCCCTCCCTCTCTCGCTCTCTCCCTCAGTCCCTCCTCCCTCACTCACCCCTCGCCGCCTCCGCCGCCGCCGCCGCCTCCCGGCTCGCGCGCCGCGCACACGCACGCGCACACGCGCGGAGGGGCAAGGAGGGGAGCGGTGCCCGCGCGCGTGCGCGGGAGGTCGGACCGCCGGGCCGCCGGGGGGCGCCGCAGCGCGCGGCGCGGGGTGAGAGGTCGGGACGATGGCGGCGGCCTTGGGCGAGGAGGCGCCGGACAACGAGGACTACTACGGGCTGCTGAACGTGCGCCGTGAGGTGCGGCCGCGGGGCCGGGCGGGGTGAGGCGAGGCGAGGCGAGGCGAGACCAGACCAGACCCTCGTGTGCGCCCGGCGGGAGCGCCGCCCCTGCGGCGTGTCCTCCGCCCGGGCCGGGCGGCTGCCGCCGGCGGCGGGGCGGGAGGGCTCGGCCCGGGCCGCGGAGCTCCCGGTTGAGTGAGACGGGTGAGCGCCCGCTGAGGCGTGAAATGCGTGGTTTGCTCCGAATCGCGGCGGTTTGGGCGCTGCCGGGGCGCTCCTGATGCAACTGCGCTCACGCGGGGCGCAGCCGCGTCCCTCGGGCACGGCTGTGGAAGCTTCCCGAGCCTTTCCAGTTTGGAAACAGCCAGGGGTTTTTTTGCAAAACGTTTTTCCCTCCAAAAAAGGAGGCTCGAGAATCCTTGATTTCACTTTTAAGAATTTGTTACGCCGGAACAGTTTGGAACTTATTGGGAGATAACTGCTTTTTTTTAATAGTAATTATTAGGTAGATCTACAAAGATCTGGATGTAGGAACTGTGCTGTAGTTTGTTTCAGCGAGTGCAGCTGCAATATAGATCTGTTATATGTGTTTGTGTGTGCATAAATATGTATAAAAAGCCCATCAAGTCCATCAGCCTGGGTGTAGCCATTGTAGCTGGACAAGGCTCGTACAGAACCACCACTGCTGCGTGCAATAGGATATCCAGACTTGGAAGCCATTCAGCCTGATAGCTTGGAAGGATTCCCTTTGGAACTCCTGTCAGTCCCTGAGCTGCTGGGACAGTCTCCTGTGCCTCATGTGTAGGAATTGGCTGCATTCCTGAAGGAACATCGTGTGGTGGTCACACTGTTTGCAGAACTCCCTGATGCTGAGCTCCTTTTAAAAAAAATTTCGAGCCCTCATCGGGTTTAAAGCCGGCAAGGCCATGCTTGTACATTCCTTGGGAGCTTTCGTAATTCCCCTCCAAAACGTCAGCAGCGTGCAGAGGTTAAAACAGAGAGGTGGGAACCACGCAGGGGTTGTGACTGCTGGGGAAAGTTTAATGGTTAACTTAGCCAGGCTTCCAGAGCAGGACATTCAGGTTTTGTACAGCGGGGAGCTGGAAACTGAATTAAAGGGGTCTGCAAAGGAGTAATTCCAACAGAGAGGAGTGGGGCTTTGTTAATTGCCCTTTGCTAATTATTTTTAGTAGTATTGTCCTCTAGTGGATATGGTGAACAGCATGTCTGGGTGCTGAGCACAGTGATGTGGCAGCTGAGCTTGGAGCTGCAGGGATCCCGTGGAGGATCCTGTGAGCAGGAATTGCTCTGTGTGTGTGAATGATTCATCTTTTAGACATGTTAGTCTGCTAAAAACGTGGTGCTGTGTTTGAGACCTTAAATGAGGCCTTTTAATGTTGACCAGTGTTTTGGTAATAAAAATGTAGCTTACATGCTGTTATTTGTGACTGCATTTCCTGGCAGTCTGAAAACGATGTCAGGGTTTCTTTAGTGGTTTTGAAGAGGCTGTTGCTCATGGAATATTGAACCAATGACCCAAACTACTCAGTGATGATGAAATGCCCAATCTAACATTTTATTGAACATGGCATTTATGAAAAATGAACCTGCTCATTTCTATTATATAATCAATAGCACATTAAACCATTTATCATTAATTTGATTTAAAAATGCCATTTTGGGCCTATATGTTCCCCTGCCTTCCTTGTCGAGTTTAAATTTGATATCCGAGAAAGCACAAGATAGTAAAAAGAAATAAGTTAATTGTAGATGTCTTACTGTCTTGGGACCAGCAAATTTGGCAACTCCCCTTTTGATGCATCATTTGAAAACATTAACAAACAACAATACAGCGTGCAGAAAAAACATTCCGAGCTGTCCTCAAATCCGAACGGATTCCTGGCCCTCCTTGCCACAAGTGGTAAAAAAGATGTCACTTCAAGAAATTATTTCCCCAGTGAAAGCTAGGAACCTGTGACAGCTTTGCTTCTTGAAAGGTGT
Source organism: Pyrgilauda ruficollis (assembly GCF_017590135.1). NCBI lineage: Eukaryota > Metazoa > Chordata > Aves > Passeriformes > Passeridae > Pyrgilauda > Pyrgilauda ruficollis. The sequence goes on along the minus strand of NW_024525378.1, from coordinate 5,285,829 downwards.
TAACAGTAAGTGGAATTTGTTTCTGTAAATCCAGTCCTGTCTGAGTGCCCCCCTCACTGACTGCACTGGGTCCTGACTGTGGCAGCCCCTGGGGACAGCCTGGACCATCAGGTTTTGGTTATTTTACTCTGGATGTTCCTCCTGGAATGGCTTCCTGTGCCCAGGAACTGGTTCTTGCCTGGACAGTTTGGGAACTGGATGGTTGGGCTCTTTCAAGCTCTGCCTCGGGGAAGTTCTGGCTGATTTTAGCAACTGCACTTCTGAAAAGCAGGTGTTAAGCAATCTCCAAGGAATGGGCAGGAAGGAACTGCAATGCAAGGCATGTAGCAGGGTGAGGTGAGAGAGGGGAGATTACCAAGACTCTCTGGAGTCCAAAAATAACATTGCTGGGAGATGATAATGGAAGGAGCAGGGGTTTTTCCCTATTGATTCTGAAAGAGCCATCCATGTCCTTGGAAGGAGGCCAGGTGCCATCTGAGGTCCCAGAGCGGTTGCAGAATAGGACAAGGCAGGTTCATTCTTGATGATTTTGGTGGCACACTGTTCTCATGGTTCTCTGTCTGTGCCTTTGTTGGACAGATGATGCACCTTCCTCCTTCACAGCACAACTGCTGGGGAGCAGAATGGGGAGCACAAGGCAGGTGCTGGGATGAGAGCAGAACCATGGGTTTACATTTCTTACCTTTACAGCTGTGGAAAGTCTGTGCTTTTGGAAAGTTGCAATGTCCCCTTGAGGGTTAAGATTGAAATATGAGTAGAATTTGTTGTAGATCTCTGGATTTATGTATTTTCATCTGAGATGACTTTGCTTTTTCCTGCTCTTCTGATTTGGAGGGGATAGTAGTTGCCTAATACAACTAAAGTCTGAACATGAGTGGTGGGGTTTTACATAATTTTTTTATACCTGGGTATGCACTGATGAGCTATTGAGGTCCCTTGTTGCACTACAGATAACATGGACAATCCTGGTGTGATAATTGAATATTTTATTAACTTATGTCGTGAAGCAATAATCCATTCTTGATTTCGGTCCAAAGTAGTGCAGTGTAACAGCAGACAGACTTCCCTTTCAGGACTGATCTTGAGAGTGGCCTTTTGGAAATGGCATTGGCTGTCCTTGAGTTGATTGTTGGTGGTTTCTGTTCCACAGGCCTCCCAGGAGGAGCTGAAGGCCGCGTACCGCCGGCTGTGCATGCTGTACCACCCCGACAAGCACCGCGACCCCGAGCTCAAAGCCCAGGCTGAGCGCCTCTTCAACCTTGTCCACCAAGCGTATGAAGGTCAGGGGGAGGCTGAGCTTTGCAGGGGGTTTCTGGGGGAGCTGTGTCTTCGTGCTTTTTGGAGCTGTTTGTTACTACAAAGTAATAATTAAATTTGCTTGTGCTTAACAATGCTGTTTCCTGCTTCTGTACCATAAGGCAGAGAAATGCCGTATGAATGCTGCAGGGAATGAGATGTGGAGTGTCTGTCTTACCTCCTGCATGTTGTAAATGATCTTCTCATCACTTCCCATACTTCTGAAGACCTCTTCCATAGGAGAATAAAGGCTGAAAAGCTTCAAATAGAGATATAATTTCATATTGTACTGATGCATCCCTGGCTTGTGTTCCCTGTCACCTGGCTGTGGTCTCCATTTCTAGCAAGTTCTTCTATATGCTCTAACTGAGAGGAGGACAACTGATTCATAGCAGTTAGTTTATTTTTGTGCCAAAGCCCTTTCCAAATACTCTGAGTTAAACTGAAATTTACTTTAATCCTTTTGTGCAAGTTGCACCTGGAGTGCAGATGGATTAGAATGGTAGGAGTCATCCATGTTACAAACCTGGTGCACCCAGTAATGGAGCTAAAGAGAAACTAAAGCAAAATGGTGAATAAATATTCCCCTATTCAACCTCAAATATGAGTGACTATTTTTTGCACCCCTGGTTTTGACTGATAAGCATTTGTTCCTTCCAGTTGAACTTGAGCATGTGTGGAGTTTTTCCTGTTGTCCCTAGGCTGGGTGTTAGGACATGTGGAAGGTTTTGCTGGGAGAGCAGGGAATGTCTGACCTTGATGATGTGCGGAACAAAAAGTCCTAATGCTTCAATAATTTCATTTTAGTGTGATGAGTGGCCTTACATTAGAGGCAGCAGCTTCCCTTTGAATATTCTGTCTGCTCTTGGCTCTGCCTTGCAATGAACATGGAAGTTGGTGCTTGTTTAGTACCAAATGTGAGTGTAGTATGTTACAAGCAAAAATTTTGACATCTTGGAAATGAGCCACTCCGCCTCCTCTCTATTTTCTCTTTCTCCTCTTCCACCTCTTAGTATCACACAACAAAAGATTCATTTTATCAGAATTCATAAAAAGCAATGTCTGCCTGTGACATTTAACAAGTCCAATAATATTCCACTAGTTCAGACCAAAACTCAATTACCAGTATAAGCCTCTTTTTGCCTTACTATACTCCCCCAGCTCCCTGGGGACACATCAGTTATCCCACAGCCTCAAGAAATACATGATCATGATAAAGCTGGTCTTAGAACCCTGGAGGAGGAAATAGCAATGATTTTCTGATTTATTTTTTTTTACAGAAAGATGTGTTTAGGAGCTTATGCATTTAAATATGCCTTACCCTTTAGAGACTGTTCCTAATTCTGTGCCTAGTCTTTTTCTAAAGTAACTGTTCTGCAGTCTCCTGTTGTGTTTTGTGTTGTCCATTGTGTTGGGTGGCATTTTGGGAGGTTAAATTCTACATACACCTTTGCTATTATCCTTTACTGATGTTTGGTAAGGTGTGAACTGCCTTGTGGAAATTGCTTTGTTGGTGCTTGGCAGGTACCATGTGTGGGGACTAGGTGGGAAAGGATCAGTGGACGTGGCTGGTGAGGAAGATCAAAGGGAGCACCACAGAGCTTTGAAAGCCAGACAGAGCTGGATGGCAATCCCAGGAAGGGCCCAGGGCCTGCTCTGGCCAAATTGTTCATAATCTCCATGTTTGTTAGAGGGCTTGTGTCACCTTCAAAGAATGCAGTGTTAGAAACCCCGCTGCACATTCACTCAGGCTGCATGTCTCTTGTGTTCTTTCCACTTTCTTGTTTTAGGAAAAGAAGAAGAAAAAAGTTTGATTTGTTGTGGGGAAAATTCGGTATGTCTTCTGAATAAAGCATGTGGAAGCATCAGAGGGGTAAATGTGCAGCTGTAGCATGAGATGTTTCTAGGATCTGTGCTTGAATTCCAAATATCGTGTGTGTTTTGGTCTGAAATCTGAGGAGAAGACCAAAAACTGAGTTCTCTCCTCTCTTTTTGTTTCAATTTACAGTGCTTAGTGATCCACAGACCAGAGCCATCTATGACATATATGGGAGGAGAGGACTGGAGATGGAAGGCTGGGAGGTGAGAGAAATTGAGCACGTTATGGCCAGTGGCCTTGACTAAGCCCACCTTTATCTGCCATGCTTCTGTCAGCTGCACTGACACCTGGCTGGTAATAAATGCCTCTTGGTTTGAAGGCATCCTTGCTTAGTTATTTCTGTCTCTCTCTCTCTGTCCCTGCTGGAACACCATGATGGATTTTCAAAGAACCCTTTGGTTTTGCACTTGACAGGAGAACAATAAACCTGACATTCAGAGTTCCCTGGAAGGATATTACCATGACAGGCAACATCTTTATCTGAGACAAATGTGTCATTATTGTCCATCTAGTCCCATCTTTTTCATCCAAAACTTGTTTTTTTTCAGCATCAACTAGCTTCTGAGTTTGCAATTACTTTTTCTTCCTAGGCTTTTTGGGGTGGGGTGGGGTTTTTTGTGTTTTTGTTTTGGTTTAGTTTTGGTTATGGGTTTGGAAACAGAACTTGTCCGTTCATGCCTGTCCAGCTCTTGTGTCCCTTGCTAGCCTCTGCCAGCCCTAGCTGATTGCACTGTGCTGCTTGAAGCAGAATCCTGTGGTATTGGGCCAGGTCAGCACCAAGGTCAAACTTGTAGTCAGTTGCTAGAAATGTGGAGCAGATCCAGCATGTAACAGATGCTTTGAAAAACAGATTTTTTTTTAACTGCTTTTGGCAGACTTGATCGTATTTTGAAGAGCCAGATCCAATACTCTTTCTATCCATTCCAAAACTGGTATAAAACCCTCATTCCCTGACCCATGTCAGGTAAGCAGCTGTGAACCAGCATAGCCTAAAATCACACAACTCTCGCAGAAACAATTTACCTCAGGCCAGAGGTAAATTCACTTATTTTCATTTTTGTGTCCACAGCTGGTAGAGCGGTTAATGGATCGCTGAGGGTAACAACTGCACTGCAGTGTCTTGTAGTTGTGGTTGGACAGCTCTTTGCCCTGGTTTTCTCAAGGGAATGGAAATAACAAAACCATTTTCCCTTCTCTCAAGGTGTGGGGTTTTCTCTCATGCCTGCCCTTTGATCTGGCCCAGGTGCTTTGTTCCAAACTCTGACTATTGAAATTGTTGCAGGGTGGCTTTGAGCAGCTGGGGCAGTGTGTTAGTGCATCCTGCACCCAAGGCCTCTGAACCCCAGCACTGCAATGCCCTGAGCAGCCTCTGTCTGGTAATTGTTTGGTTTTCATTTCTTTTTGAGCAGGTTGTGGAACGAAAGAGAACTGCAGCTGAAATCAGGGAAGAATTTGAGCGTTTGCAGAGAGAGAGGGAAGAGAGGAGACTGCAGCAGCGAACTAATCCAAAGGTAAGCAAAGACTTAATCCTGGTCTCAAGAGTGGGTCTGCAATTATCACCAGTGTGCAGGGTGAGCTGAGCCTAGGTGAGGGCCTGTAGGAAAGAGCCCCTCAGGTGTCTACACTTGCTGCATGACTTTCTGTCTTTTGCATATGCAGTTTCTCTGCATAATATAGGGCAAACAGCTCATTCTTTGGATAATCCCTTACTGAATGTTCTTCTTTTCTTAGCAAAACGTGTTGAGACAAAATACCTTTTTCAGCAATTTTCAGAAAATAGACCTAACACTGAAATATTTATGATTTCTTTCCAAGTTTATTAAATAAAATGTAACTCGCTGCAGCTACCTGACAGGTTTTCCCTTTGGCATTGCTGCAGTGTCACAACAATGCAGGGAGCTGTTCAAATGCACCTTGAAACCAGCAACAAATCTGAGGCATCCCTAAGCCAGCTGGCCAGCAGCACAGTGAGCAAAGTCAATCTGAACAGGGTTGGGGGTCTGCCAGTGTCAGTTAGTGCCTGTTTTTGGAAAGAGTGATTGTGCCCTCAGGGTGAGAATGATCCTGGATGCTGTTCCCATCTCGGTCTGTTTGAGCAGCAGACTCTGACCCCAAGTGACTCACCTCAGCTAACCCTGGCTGGTCAGAGGTGCTCAGGAATACCTTTGGGATGGCAGGGAGAGATGGACATGGCAATTGGCCAGAGTATCCATAGCTCAGATGGATCAGTGACTTTGCTGGCTCTTGGCTTGATGAGTGTGAGGCAAACCTGGGGTTTGTCAGGGTGGTCCCTGACTGAAGTTTCAAAGCTTGTTGAATCACAAAAATCCTGGTTCTTAAGCAACGACTAACATTATCCAGGAGCTGCATTTACTATTAACTAAATGCATTCATACATTAGTGTAAAATCACATTCTTCTGAGTGGACAGATGGGGAGTTGCAGTGGTGCTTAGGACTGGATCTTCAGAAAAACATCTATCTAAGCAGAGCTGTAATATTTTGAGACATTCACCTTGGCACCACCTCTGGATCTGCACTGCTCTTAGCAAAGCAATTGGGCTGTACAGATCTCCAGGCTGTGGGTAGTTTATAGACACTAAGAACTGGTTTGTACTAGAAGGGTAAACAAGCATAAAGTGTTGTGTGAGTATCTGTTGACAGCTTTATTCCAGGCAGGAAGGGATTTCTGTGTGCCACAAGCCAGGCAGGGCAAACTATCCCTGCTGGAGGTGCGGGTGAGTGGGGTCAGAGAGATGTTTTCAGAGAGGGGCATGGTTATCTCCCACTCTGCTGCTCCCTGCTTCAGGAATGTGACATTTTCCCCGGGCGCCTCGCCGTGGCTGCGAGCTGCACTGAGAGCCTCAGCCTGTGTCCTGGGATAAAATTAGCCATCTGGGTGTTTACAGCAATTGCAGGCTGGCAGCCCATGGAAATTCCTCTCCAGGCAGTGTTCCCGTGGAATTGGGGAGCACAGCTGTGATCATTTCATACACGAGCACAAGTTATTTTAAAATTTCCAACATTTTGTCGGTTCTGTAAAACAGTTTCACAAAAATAAAGCATTTTAACCAGAAATGTTGAGCAATAACCAGATGTAGGCAATTTGGAGGGTTGAAATTGAGTCTCCTATTTGCTTTTAGAGCTTTGTTTTTGCTTTCAAAGATGTGCAGAAGGGTTGAAAAGTTCATTACTAGGTTTAAGAAGAACCGCTTTCTGTTAGGAGAAATTAAATCCAGTTATTTTCCTGCTGTGGAAGGTCAATATGTAAGGAACACAGGTCCCTCAAGGCACAGCCTGGCACAACTTCCAGGTATCACCTTCCTGAAGGTAAATCCCTAAATAAAAAGCAAGGAGGAAGTATATTTTCCTCTGGCACATGTACGAATTCCATCAGTGAAGCCTGTTTCCTTTTCACAGGCTGACAAATAAAGGTGATTTGAAAAGCTAATCCCAGCTCTGATGGTTCCATAGTGCCACTCCTGTTTCCTGCCTTGCTGAGATGCTGCTCTGTGCAGCACAGTGTGGGCACCACTGACTCCTGACAGGCATTGCAGCTCTCTCCTTCCATGCTGCCCTTCCATGGGGAGAGCTCCTCCATGGTCGGAGCAGGTGGCTGATGGGAGCTGGAGCAGCAGCATCCCCTCCATTATCCGGAGGCATAGGGGTGCTCTTGTTCTCTGGGAATATTTTTAACTTTACCATCTGCTGCTTTTCCTGTGCTTGTGCCTGAACCAGTTTCCTTGCCAGGATCCACAGACCTCCGAGGGTGACTTCACCTGCTTGGCAGGAGGTGGAGGGTCTGCCCAGGGTCCACCTCTCACCTCAGGGAAAGGCAGAAGAGCAGGAGCTCTGCTGGGGAACAGGGAGACACTCCTTTTCTCTGAACAGATCTTGTGGATTTTCATGGAGAGGTTCAGGTGTTTTTCCCTTGGGAGGAATATTTGCTGTACAATTCATACATGTGAAAAAGGAAATCCTAGTATTTTGAGTGTGTTTTAGAGAAAGGAGGTGCAATGAATTTCAGGAATGCATGTGGATCTTGGTGCATCTTTCCAAAGGGTGCAGCATTGTGGCACCAATAAGCTAAATACACCAAGATTGTCTCCACATGGGTGTTTGCTAGCACAGGACTGAGCCCTTCCAGGGTGGTTAGAGGTTTTCCACTGCTTCCCTCTTCTTTTGGCCTTGTTTCAAGGAACAGAATGGCATAGGAGAGGGCTGAAACTGGAGAAGCTGGGTCTGCAGTCACTTGAAGGTGACTTTGCAGATGGTTCCTGAAAGTGCAGAAAGGGCAGAAGCTGGTTGTTGGTGAACAATGAATGTAATTGCTCTGAAATTCAGCAGCTGCCAAGGATGGTTAGTAAACAGCTGGGGCACAGCCCCTCTTCCAGGGTTCAACTGGAAATAACCACACCTTTCAATTTTAAAATATTTATCCAATTCTTGCTTCATAAGTACTCAGAAAATGAACACTGAGAAGAGGCTGGGAATCTCCACAGCAAATAGATAGCCTGGGAGCCCAGGCAGAGAAAAGGTTTCAGTCCTGTGAGACTCTGCAGTTCTTCCTTTATTTACAGTCTAGCATTTGATTAGAGTGGAGCAATCAGGGAAAAATCCTCCCTCAGACTGAAATAGGATTTATTCCAGCCATGCTGGGCCTTAGTGTGGATGGGGTTTGTAGCTACCCAGCTATTGAGTTCCCATATAGAAGCTGCTCAGAGTTCAGTCTGTGCTTGTGCACAGAGGGGGGTTTTTATTGCAATCCGTATGTTTTATGGGAGTTGGGATCCTGTCAGATGGGTCCATAGGGAAGGTTTCCAATGCCTCTTGAAGTTATATGACCCAGACAAGTACCTAATTGTGCTCTTTTCAAAGAAACACACTCTTGTAGTTAGGCTGAGGGAGCACAGCAGCAGGTAGCCAGACTATTGTGCTGTGGCCTAGTTTTTTGTAGGAATAAGTTTTTCTATGGTCTAAGAAAGGAAATATTTACCACTTGCTAAAAGTATGTCTTTGTCAAGCCTTCCTTCTGATCACAAAATATAAATTAGAAAAATAAATAAAAATATTTTACTAACAAGGTCAATTGCAAGTGAATGATACAGTTCAGTATTAAGTTGGTTTAGGTAACTCATAAGAAGAAGCCTGTAGAGGTTTTCTGACCAAGTTCCATTGAAGAAGATCAATTTCTAGAATATATTATTTCAACTTTTAAATACTGACAGAACACAGTCCTTTGTGGGGAAAGAAGAAACCTGCTGTGTAAAGGTATTCTACCTCCTTCTGTAATGTGTCACAATAGAAAAATTACCTTCTGGGATTGCAAGCTGAGTTTGTGCTGAAAAACTGCCTTTTCTCCAGTCTGTTTGATGATTTATGTTGCTGTTTTGAAATATTGTAATCATTCACTTTTGCTTTGTGCATTAGGAAATGCATTTTAGAGCGGTAAAAGTAATTGCAGAACAATGGAAAGCTGCACAAAAATGTAATCATACACAAGGATGGTTCAGCCACTCGTTCTGTGTACGCCAGATGTTTGCTAATGCTAAATGCCTGTTTCACTTGTCATCCCTCAGGGAACAATTAGTGTGGGAATAGATGCCACTGACCTGTTTGATCGCTATGACGAGGAGTATGAAGATGTGCCTGGGAGCAGCTTTCCCCAGATTGAGATAAACAAAATGCACATATCCCAGTCCATCGAGGTGAGGAGGGTGAATGCAGCACCTCAGAACACACAGCTCCTGGCTCTCAGCAGGGTTTGGGGGGGACACAGTGGCCAGCACAGGTGGGAAGAGGCAGCTTGGGGCCAGCACAATGGTGGGTTGGCTCTGTAGCCTTTGGGCATCTGGTCTGGGGGCTGCACTGGTCCTGCCCTCCTGCCAGTGGAGATGGTCAGTGCCCAGTTTTCACTGAATGGGATGTGTTCATCAAGCAGCTGGCACCCAGTCCTGAGGATGTGCATAAGGAAAAGGATGGGAAGCATTTCCTCTTTCAGAGAGTTGTAGAAATGTAGTCTGCCAGAGAGATGAGAATGGTTTACAGCTCAAGGTCAGGACTTCAAGGTGGTACATTACAGGTGTCACAAGTGTCTGGTACTGTAAGAATTATCTGACTTTTTGCCATGCTTGATGTTTGACTACAGAACCATTTACACTCTGCAGTGGTGATTATGTCCTTGCAGAGCATGCACTAAATGTGTGAACTGGGATCAGAGTTACTTGAAACAATATATTCCTTTTTCAGGCACCCCTGACTTCCACAGATACAGCAATACTGTCTGGTAACCTTTCCACCCAGAATGGGAATGGAGGGGGATCAATTAATCTTGCACTGAGACGAGTGACATCTGCCAAGGGCTGGGGAGAGGTAAGAGTACACCTGTTACACAGTTTTATATTCAATCTGTTACCTGGTGTTCTACTTTTTGGGGGAACTTTAGCTGTGGTTCATCTCTCATTTTCTGTGTTCTGTAAAATGTAGAAAAATTAATTCTTAAAGGAATTTGAGACAAAGGGAATACCAAACCTTGTTTTTTCTTATTTTTCTCCCCTTTCCATTTGGCCGTGCAATTTGTACTTTTACCTGTGCAGACAAAATTATTACCTGATGTCTCTGGTCTTTCTGAAGGCACAGTGCTGTGAGCAGGCTTCTTGGGCAGTGTGATAGTTGGCCTTTGCTTCCAAAACTGCTTTGCTTGCCTGGGAAGAAGTTATGGGGGAAATAGTTTGACTCCCCTGCAGCAGATCTGGTCTGAGCAGCTGGAAGCTCCCACGTTGCACCTGCAAGCTGGGCTGTGTTTGAGGTGCTCATGGCATCACTGGTACAGCTGGCAGCTGCCTGTGCCTTCCTTCTTGCACACGAGCTCCTGCTAGCCTGCTTCCTCAGCTTGGGAGAGTGGGAGTCTTCCTCTTGTTTGACATTCACACACTGGAGGCTTTTGATTTCCATAAGGATTTTTGTGAGAGTTTCTCCACGTTCCCTGGAGTGACCAAAGCAGGTGCCAGTAGCAGTCACCTGTAGCTTTACAAAACTGGCTTTGTTTTACTCTTGAGCTCCAGCTCAGCAAGACATCTTTTCTTCTTCTGGATGCAAAGCTGAAGAAAAGGGAGGGTGCTGAAAGAGGGGGTAAATGTTACTCAGATGTGTAAAACAGCTGTGATAAACCTGATGCTCGTGCCATACTTTGTCACTATTGTAAAGGATGTTTTCTTCTAACACCCTGGCACTGTGTATTCCAACAGTTGGAGTTTGGAGCTGGAGACCTTCATGGACCTCTCTTCGGGCTGAAGATATTTCGTAATCTTACACCAAGATGGTAAATATTAGCAAAATGGCCTAGTGGTTAATATCCCACAATAAGGAGCTCAATGACTTGAATTCTCTTCCACATTAATTTTGGATTCATTTTCTGTCCTACAAAATAAGGTATTTTCACTTTAGTGTTAAGGTCATACTTGTATTGTCAAAATGCCTGCATTCTTTCTGGGTATTGGTGCCCTCCCTTTTCATATTTCCATTTTAAGGAAGGTCTGTGTTCCACACCCTTAGATTTGTACTTGATCCTGTCATGATTCATCATACTTGAGGCAGAGCAACAGAAGTTTGCTCTGGGAACAGAACAAAAAATGGGGAACTCTTTTGAGGCTTCCATGTGTGAGAGGACATTTCTGACAGCAAAACAGGCAATGATGTCACATAATTTAGGAAAATAATGCCAAATTTGCCACTAGTATCATGTCTGTTCACAAATGAATAGAAGTCTCACGTTGCAAAGGAGAATACAAGGTAAGGCCTATGATTGGAGCCACACGTCAGAACATCACAGGAGCTTGTACAGGTTCCTTCTGTTTACATTTTCAAATTTAGTGCATCTGCCATTCCTCAGAACTTGCACAGGATTCTTGTTCTCCAGAGAGTGCTTTAGCAGTGGTTTTAGAGCTGATGCTCAAGGATTATTAGATAGCAGGGCTGCTCTGTGCCAGCAGCCCAATGTGCTGTTCTGCAGAGACAGGATGTTACCTGCACAGGGCAGGAAGGGGAAGGCTGGGTGCCTGGGCACAGACCATAAACCAGGGCACAGCCTGCTCTCCTGGGCACTGCTGTGCTCAGGGCAGTCTGAATTCATTTTTACTTTTCCCTGAAAACCTCAATCATCACGCTTTTTGCAGGATGCTCTCTGGGCACTCAGTAAACTTCCTGAGCAAGAAAGACTCTGAGGCCACTTGTGAGCTTGTATTTTTTTCACTAATAAATTTTTCCTCATTTTTCTAGTTTCATCACCACAAACTGTGCCCTGCAGTTCTCGTCCCGCGGGGTCCGCCCCGGCCTCACCACGGTCCTGGCCCGCAACCTGGACAAGAACACCATGGGCTACCTGCAGTGGAGGTGGGGCATCCAGTCAGCCATGAACACCAGTATTGTCAGGGACACCAAAACCAGCCACCTCACTGTGGCAATGCAGGTGAGAGCCACAGGTGTTGGTGAGTTGTTTGCGAGGACAAGGGAAGAGATGAATCTGACTCCGTGTTTCTTAGAAGGCTGATTTATTATATTATGATATTGTATTATATTGAAGAATGCTACACTAAAAAGAATAGAGAAAATAATACATCAGAAGGTTAGGAAAGGAATGAATAATAAAAACCCGTGACACAGCAGAGAGTCCAACACAGCTGGACTGGGATTGGTCATTGAGTTAAAACAATCCACATTGAACCAATCAAAGATGCACCTGTTGGTAAACAATCTCCAGACCACATTCCAAAGCAATCAGATAATTATTGTTTACATTTCTTTTCTGAGGCTTCTCAGCTTCTCAGGAGAAAAATCCTGGCCAGGGGATTTTTCATAAAATATCACAGTGACACCCAGGCAGCACAGTGGTCCTCCCTCGTGGGAGAGAGCAGCCTCACCTTCCTGGCCCAGCAGTGTTTTGCCTTGGGATTAGGGGTTATGGAAGCAACTGGTATATCTTGTGATAGACCTAATATGTTTGGCAGAGCACAGCTCTTGGCGTTGTCATAGGTGATGTGGATAAGCTTACAGTAGGGTCAGGACAACATGGACAGCAGAGGTTGTGAGTGGCAAGCACTGCTTTGTGTTCCGTGCTTCAAGGTCGAGAAAGGAAATTGGGGGGCAGCAGTGATCAAGGGTATGTCCTGATACATTTGTGCCTCTTGTGTTTCAGCTGGGAATCCCCCATTCTTTCATGATGGTCAGTTACCAGCATAAGTTTCAGGATGAGGATCAAACACGAGTGAAAGGTTCTCTCAAGTAAGTGCTCCAGAGGGAATTCACATTGCTCACAGCCTGAGGACTCTGTCCTCTCCTGCTGCTGCAGGCCTCCAGGTTCCACACAAACCAAATGCTTCTGTGGCCTTTGGGAGCCTGCTTTTCACTCTTTAAATCTGGTAATGGCTGAAGTGAATGTCTTGGAGGTTTGGCTCTGTGTGCTTCTGCAGTTATATGGAACTTATAATGCTTGTGTATGATATCTCTGTATCATCCCAATAAGAAAGCCAGAAGTTCTTGTTTACTACTTAGCAAGCTGGGAGGTCTCATCTCACCTTGGAGATACACTGTGAATCTTCCAGAGGCCAACATCTGCTGCAAACAGATGCATTTCTATGCTTTACTTGTTTGGGAATTACAGGATTCAGTAAAGAGAAATTCAAGTGTCTTCTCTGTCTTAACAGTTCTTGGTTCTGTCATTCTAGGGTGGGTTTCTTTGGGACCATTGTGGAGTATGGAGCAGAGAGGAAGATCTCCAGACACAGTGTTTTAGGAGCCACTGTCAGCGTTGGTGTTCCTCAAGGAGTGTCCTTGAAAATCAAGTCAGTTCAAGATCTCAACTCTTTATTGCAGATGCTGACCCTAACCTCCATGATTCTATTTCCAGTATTCAGGTGGGAAGGTCCCAGTCCCAGATCAATACAGGTGTATTGATACATCACTGGGAGAGGGTGCAGCTGCCCTGAACTCTAGTGCAAGCTGTAAGCCCATCATAAGCAATGGGTGCTTTCCACTGGTGTGACTCACAGCCTGAGCCACCTGTGTGTGTGTGTGCATCAGAATATTCTGAAATACAGCTTACAGTGAGATTTGGAGCACTCTGGTAAGTGAATGGAAGATTTCTGAAAATATTACTAGAGATGGATTCCATGTATATTGTGCTCTATACAAGTGAATGCTTGAATTAAGGAATTACCATTACCTATTGCAGGTGATTGCACCATTAACAAGGTGCAGTTCACAGAAGGACAGAGCTCATTAAGTGTCCCTGTGCTGTGGTGCACTTGAACTGGGGCCAGCTACAGGTGGGGTGCTGAAGGGCCCAAAGAATTCAGGCCCAAGGAAACTCATGTTTTCTTAAATAAATATTGTTACAGATATCAGAAAAATATTAATGTACACTTGCCCTGAAGGCCCATACCAGTGTTATTAGCACAGGCCTTCTCTAGAAGCATTTTCTCTTCTTTCATGAGGATGTTCGTCCCTTTTTCTGTTGAAATTAATGACCAAGCAAATTCTCCTAAGATTAGAAAAAGAACTTCAGAATGGTCAGGTACTGTCACGAGCTGCTACTTCAAAGTCTGGCTCTGGCTGGTGTCAGCTGCCTTTTCTGCCGTTGGCTTTTTCAGTTTATCAGGCTTTCACATTTTGAGCTCCTCATTCATCTCCCCTTGGTTCATCAGCAAGCACTGCTGCTAAGTGTGCTTCATCAAGCACATCGAGCTCTGCTTTTCCTCTTACCATCCCTCTGCTCTTCTTTGTTGCAGGCTGAATAGGGCCAGCCAGACCTACTTCTTCCCTGTCCATCTAACAGATCAGCTGCTTCCCAGCGCCGTGTTCTATGCCACCGTGGGACCTCTCGTTATCTACTTTGCCATGCACAGGCTGGTCATCAAACCCTACCTCAGGGCACAGAAGGAGAGGTGAGCTTGCACATTCCTGAGGAAGTTTCACTTGGGTTTATTTGTGTGAGGCTGTGGGTCATTTGTGACTGGGGTGGGTAAGGAGACCCTGCCAGTTTCTGCCTGAATCCCAGCTGTGTATTCCTGATGAGATGTTGCCTTCCTTCTGCCAGAGAGCTGGAGAAGCAGCGGGAGAGCACAGCCAGTGACATCCTACAGAAGAAGCAGGAGGCTGAAGCTGCAGTGAGTCTTCCTTGTAACTCAGTCCCCTTAGTGAAAGGAAACTCTTTTCCCTCTGGACCATTCTCCTTTGGCCACAGTGTCTGACCCTGTGTGATTTCTGCTCTGCCACTTGTGTTGTGACAGGTCCGGTTAATGCAGGAGTCAGTCCGAAGGATAATTGAAGCAGAGGAAGCCAGAATGGGTAAATATTATAATATCATTTACTTGTTCTATAAATTTGGAGAGAAGAAGGAACAATGCAAAAGTGTTGTTTCTTCATTCCCGCTCCTGATGAAGTGCATTGTAGTTGCTGCTGTGCACGTAGTGGGGGAGCCCCATTATGACTCAGCTCCAGGTGCCTGAGCTTAGGAGGGATCACAGAATATTATCTTGGGACATGGTGTGAAGTGGATCAACAGACTGAAGACAACAGTCTGGAATTACCTCTTCTCCAGAGAGAGGTGTGTCTATAAAAGGTGCAAAAGTTGTAGTCTGAAATTCAGCTTTCACTGATTTCTCCCTTACATGGTTTGCTCCTGGATCATAATGGGAATCTGATCTCTTATGGTTACTAGCAGTTTTCCACAGAATGTTCCAAAGTAAACTGAAATCCACTTGGACTGTCACATGAGTGTGACACTGAGTCCTGTCACTCCATTCTAGTGCTGAAGGTTGCTAACAATGCCAAGTAAAAATGTTGTTCTTTGTTGGGAAGCGTGGGTCCAGGCCAAGAGAATTAAATCTCACTGAAAGCAAGAGAAAATGCTGGGATGGTCTTTTTGTCACTGAAAGCCTTCCATCACAGTTGTGATTTCCTGGGAAATGCAGGTCTGATTGTAGTGAATGCCTGGTATGGGAAGTTTGTTAATGACAACAGCAGGAAGAACGAGAAGGTGAAGGTCATAGATGTGACTGTGCCTCTGCAGTGCTTGGTGAAGGATTCTAAACTCATCCTTACAGAGGCCTCCAAGGTATGTAGATGTTCTGTCAAAGCCCAGATTCAGGGACTCAAATGCGTGGCCCAGAATTTCATTTGAACCATGTGGTGTCCTGTAGGGGATCTCTCCAGTTTTCAGGATCAATTCACAGATGCCATTTACCTAGCAAGTATTACAAACTTCAAGCAACTTCTGTTTTTTGGGGCTTTTCCAGGGACAGTGGGTGTTACAGACCTTGGGGCTGTACACCAGAAACTTCCCAACCCCCTGGTTTACTTTTATGCACCAAAAACTTGTGGAGATTATTCCCCAGTGTCTCAACTTGCTGGCAGCAAAACTCTTTTTTATGACACCTTGTCCTTGGCAGTAATAAATGTTTTTGGCCAACTGGAGAGCTGTGAAAGTCCATTCCCTGATGCTCAGTCTGTCCTTCTCTGATTCAAGGCTGGGCTGCCAGGCTTCTACGACCCCTGTGTGGGTGAGGAGAAGAGTTTGAAAGTGCTTTATCAATTCCGAGGAGTTCTGCACCAAGTGATGTCAGCTGACAATGAGGCCCTCAGGATACCAAAGCAATGTAAGTAGCACAGACTGCCCAGCATCTTCCCTGGGGAACCAGTAATGGTTCTACAGACTACTTCAGCTCTGTGGTGAAGCACACAGACCTGGGGTTCAGAACTGGTCTTGTTGGAATGGACTGACCATGACTTGCCTCTGAAGTAAGGCCCAAAAGAATCCAGCAGGAGCTCTACAGCAGTTTGTACCAGCTAGTCTGTATCTCTAGCTGGGGCTGGAAGCAGAGGCCTCCCACAGGTGCCAGTGTCCTTCTGTGCAGTTTGCAGCACTGCGTGGCCATTTGGGGACTAAATTTAATGTATGAAGGCCTGCGTCAGATTTCTTCCTTGTCCCCATTTATCTTACCTGCCAAAATATTTTCCCTGCTGTAATAGCTCTGTGAAACTAGTACCTGCTTGTGACAACTTTTACTGGCACTCCTGTGGGTCTGGTGGGTTGGCTCAAGGGCACAGACCTTTGTTTGCTCTAGACCAGTTCCCTGCCCAGTGTGAGCGGCACATCCAACTGACAGAGCTTCCAGAAGTGCATTGGAGGTGTGTTTGAGTTGTGTCTAATTAGCAGCCAGAAGTGTTCCTGCCTGTTTTTGGTACAATGGTGGGCTCCAGCGTGTGTCCATTGCTTGTTCTCCTGACAGCTCACAGGATCGATGCCGATGGCTAATCCGGGGAGCACGCATCTCTCACGGTACCTGGGTCAACGGAAACCGGCTGCGAGTTTGAACAGAGACATTTTATTTTTACTGTCTGTACAGCAGGCAGTGTCCTGCTGGTTCTGTTAGGGACAAAAGGACAGACCCTGCTGCTCCAGGCGGCTCCCAGGCAATATCTGAGTTGTGGCTCGGTACCCAATAAAGCAGCGTGACTCTGAGTGCACAGTGCTTTCTGCCGAGGGGCTGAGCGGGCACCCTGCTCCCAGCTGGCCACGGCCCCTTCCTGCACTCACTCCTCTCTCCTGGCACTCGGCAGGGATGAAGATCTGTTGTTCTCACTTCTCTTGGGGTAGGTAACACACCTTCTTCCTTCTCATGAGGGGAATTTCAGTTCTCTGGCCACCTCCTGGAAGTCCCCTGTGCAAATACTTTTGGAGAGAGGTCAGTGATTGTTTCAATCTCAAATCTGTGTTTGAAATGCACTTGTTAAGAAAAGTATGTGCTTAAGTATGAATGAATTTGCCTTTTGAAGTAACATGGACCTCTTCATCACCAATCTGTCCAGCTGCTTATTTCCAACACTGCTCTTCCAGACAAGGACACAGTGTATCATAGTTTTATTAATTCTTGTGCCACCCACAACCATGTATTGTCAAGGATTTCCAGAAAAGAGGAAAGCAAATGAGGGAAAAGGACAGCAATTAATTTAATTTGATTCTGATGCTGCAACTATCTCTTCACATCTAATTTATTTCTAGTCAAAAATAAATGTAGTTCATAAAGTAAACCATACCAAAGTGAGGAGAGAGGCCAAATGAATGAAGAGCTGAAAATGTAACTCATCTGCTCTTTCTGAAAAGCAGCAGTTATGGCATAGATCCATTGGCTTTATCTTGCCTAGAAGCCCTGCCAGGGATTTCCAGCAGAAGGGCAGTCCTGGGCTGGTGATATAGCAGCTGGAAACAGCACCTTGTAGAATCTGCTACACACTGGGTACATCAGCACAGCTTTTGCAGAGAGACAAGGAATCGTGGTGGCTGTTCCTTGATCATAGTTTTGCTCTGGCTGAGTCCAGACCAGCCTTCATTGCTCATGGGTGAGAGCAGAGGGGAAGACATCCGTGTCTTGGCAGTGCAGAGTCGCTTTCGACAACTCCTGCCATAACTCCTTTCCTGACACGGACCTGGCCCCTGTTCTGTGCAGCTGTGGTTCTCTGTGCTCAGGTCACTGCACCAGAAGAATGAGATTTCCAAAAGAAATGCTTTTTTCCCTGTAAAAAAAACAAGTTCATATTATGAAGGGGTGTTCATTTGTTTTTATTAAAACCAAAACTTCTCAGTTGTGACCAGTTCCTGGTGCAGGGCTTTATTTCACTTATAGCCAGCGTTCTGTCAATCTCAAAGTAAATGTAAAATGTGCAATAAATTATATTCAGCTGAAAAGCAGCTCCCATTCCCTTTGCATCTGTAGGAGGTTTCCTGAGATAAAATCCCTGAAAAGCAAGGGTTGCAGGTCTTGTATACCTAACAGTACTCTCCATCCCATCCAGCTTACTGACCTCTGCTGGGTGGGACAGGGCAGAAATCTAAATCTCCTCCCGTTCCTTTTTGATGTCACTGTGTGAGGTATATGGTCAGAAGTGAGGAGCCAGCCTGTAGAGACAAGGACATGGCACAAGAGCATCCGTGGGAGCCAGATGCTCAGTTAGTTTCCCCAGCCCCCTCCTCCTTTCTTCCTTGTTTTCTATCAGTGCCATGTTTTGCCAAAACTTTAACAGCCCCACTGCAGAACCACAGCCTTCACCACCATATTCTTGCTGTGAGCAGCTGCCATTTTACAGCCACAACTCCCCTGGGACTTCTTTTTATGACTATAATTCAAAATTACCAACAGAATTAAAATAGAAGCTCTAAGCAAGCAGAGCTGAGCTTCCAGCCTAGCTTCCAGCATGACCTAGTGCCATTTCCTAAAGGTTGAGCTACCTTTTCAGTTTGCCAAGGTGTTCAGGCTGCTGCTTTGATGGCAGCTGGCTGAGCAGCAGTGCCTGCAGGCTTGTGGCACATCCATGAGCTGCAGGGTGGCACCAAGGCTCCAGCGGCTCTTGGGTGGTTTGGAGTCCTTGGTGCTGCCTGGTGGTGGAGAGGGAGGGAGTTCTCTTTCAACACAGCTCCCAGAGGGTTCATGGGGGCTTGGTTTGGGTCTGGCCAAGTCTCCAGTCCTTGCAAGGGGGTTCAGTACTGCCCTAGGGCTGTTTCTGAGGCTGCAGGGACCTGGTGCCAGGACTGTGCACTCTGACACCATCGGCATCCTGGCCTGAGCCCTGTCCCCCAGCTCAGTCATTGCACCTTCAGCAAGCCCTGGCACAAGCCCAGCACAGTGTCCCTGCTGTCTGCAGCCACTCTAGGCAGTGCCTGCCTCCCAACCCTCCACCCTGCCCAGCCACAGGGCTCCATCACCATGTCCCACACTCTCAGCAAAGTCTAGCAAGGAGCAGCTGCTCCACAGAAAGGTGGGGATACCTGCCAGCTCTTCCTATCCCCACCTGAGTGTATAGTTTTGGGAAGAGCACTTCAAGTGTTAAGTCTTCCTGCTGCCTGGCACAACAGCTCACAAACCAATAAATCATAACAGCAGACTCCTGAGTTTGGAATATAACAAACTCATTGTTCATTTGTCTCACATGTAAGAAAAAAACATGGTTCATTAGAAGTTTTAATGAAAAAATAAAGTTCTGAATTAAACTATAATTATACATGGCTGAAAGTGATGAACTAAAAGAATGGAGATGTTACTTTTTTATTTCTCTCTGCTGATATTGTAACGTGCTGGACACCATCCACTGGGATAAATCTGAAAAGGGGACAGAACAAGAGTCAGTCACATTGATTAGTGTTGAACCTCTGTGAAAAAGAGCCAGTTCACTTGACAGTGCACCATTTCTCCCATAAAAGCTTCAGGAACACAGTCCACAGAGGTCCAGTTGAACTGCAGACACACTGTAAATACAAGAGATACGAATTTCAGACCAGGTCCAACTCTTGTGCAGTTGTGGCCGGGATCTTCCAAAGCATTTCTGGGGAAATGGCAGCACTGGAGAACTTTGGTTATTCTTCTGGCTGCAAAGGACAGTCAGGCAGCCAGTGGGAGCGAGTCTTTGGCAAACTCCTTGGTGGTTCCACATAGCTTCTGAAGGCAGCACAGCACAGTCATGGTTGAGAAATTTCACAGAAGCTGGTTTTCTGAACCCAGTCAGCTGTTACAGCTTGGTGGAACGAGAATTTTATCAAGAACCAGGAGAGAACAGTTGCATGTTGTGCACTTCTGTCGCCCTGCCCCACACCTGGGTCCTGTGGTACTGGGCTGCTGGAGGCTTTGGCAGCCCTGGGGCCAATGTCTGAAGGAGGGCACTTGACCCTGTGTGCTAGCAAGACCCTCAGTCGTCACCAGGATGCATCTCCCGGTGAGCCAGTCCTCAGACAGGGCAGTGCTCCAACGCTGTGTGACTGCAGAACTCACGGGGTCATGTTCCTGCTGGCACAGCTGGTCTGGCTGCAGCTGCTGTGCCAGCCAGCGCTTCTCTGAGCCTCGTACTGGACAGAGCACACACTGTTCTTCAGGCATAACTTCAGAGAAACACCTCGAAGCATCAACCCGATCAGTGTGATCCATGTGGATCTGTCTGGTCCTCGAGGAGCAATGCCAGCATCTCCCTGGCCTTGTCTTTGAGCTCTGACTTCCCATTGTGGTCCTGAAGGAATCTCACATGGGCTAAGCCAGGAGGTCCTGTCTGCAGTGCTGGCCAGGGCCTCAATGCTCTCCTGTCCACTCCACACCAGACAGATCCTCATTGCACTTCATCCTGTAGCTGCACTGCCTGCATTTGATCTGTGTCGTTGCTACCAACAGAATAAAGATTCTGGCTTTTTGGTTACAGTCCAGTTCCAAAAATCAAACAGCAAAAACAAAAATCAACTCAGCTGTCACACTTGGATGGACATGATCAAATTCCAAACCAGACCTGCCAGGTTCTACATTTCCTTTGGCCCCTTTTACAGCCCATGTTTGAATTCTGGGCTGAGAAAAAGGAGAGTCATCTTCTTAAAACAGCACCATAGAGGTTAATGAAGGGACAGGAAATGGAGCAGTTTCCCCCCATACACACATTTGAGCTGTTCATGCAAATAAATCACAAAAAAACCACTGTAAGAAGAGACCTTCTAGGAAGGAATCTGATGCCACTGATCCCCCACACTCCCTGTCCAGGAAAACAGTTGCTCCTTCCTGCCAGGGCGCTGTCCCTTGGCACAAGAGGGAGCCCCAAGTCTCGTTTGCACTTGGATAATGCCAAATGACAGAACTCCCCTCTGCTCAGGCCCGTGGAAGCAGCAGCAGATCGCACAGAGGCCGGTAGCACTGAGGCTGACTCCTATGGAGTCTTAGGATATCTAAGATTGATCTATACGGACAAATGGGCAGGTATAATATCACACTGAATTTAAAACACAGGGCCATTTACTTTTCAGACTCTTCACACAGACTCCCTCCTCCTCCCCTCCCTCTTTGGGAGGAGGAGGAGTTTTCTAGCACAGAGAAGATTTGCAGTTTCCCAATGGGATGAGAAAACCTACTTGGCAAAGGTATAGTACATCACCCAGTCATCGTAACCAGACAAAACTCCACTGAGCTCAGAGAGCTCCGTCTGTCCCTCGAGAGTCTCTCGCCACAGTTCTGCCCAGTCGGCCGCTCCCAGCTCCGGCTGCCCGCGGCTCGGCGATTCCTCATTCCTGGGCCACAGGCCGGCTGGGCAGCCCTCCCGCCTGAGCAGCAGCAGTTCAGGGGAGCCCTCCCCGGCCTCCCGGCCGGCACGCACGGCTCGCCCACCCACACAGAGCACCAGCACGTGCCACCCCCCTAGTCCAGAAAGCGCCTGCGCGAGCCCGTCCGGGAGCGGTTCGAACGGCGAATGTCAAACTTGGAGTCCCGGCACTTCTGGCAGATGTAGATCTCTGGGACGTTCGATTTGCGGATTTTGGCGCAGGAGAGGTGGATCCAAGTGTGGCACTCGTTGCACTCGATCATGGGCCGCCCAGCGAAAGGCTTCATGCAGAAGCAAGTGACGAGGTCCCACGAGTCGTCATCTGCAAAGACAAATGTCAAAGATACGTTTTTAGGGGCTGATGCCTCTCACACCAGGAATTTTCTCTCCTTTCATGCTAAATTAACTACCTGGGTTTCAAAGACAGGCACTTTGCTGCTTTTTCCAGGTCTCTCTTGCACGGGAAGAGACTCTCAGCAGTACACAGGAGGCCGTAATCGAGGAGATGCTGCTTCTATAAAGTTGCAGCTTTTCACTCAAGTTTATTGCACAAAAGAGCCAACCCCCCTCCCTTCCCCCCGAAAACCCAACTGCTCCTGAATTCCACCCAGGCAGTGCTCCTCAGCATTATCCTCAGGCTACAAGTAAAGCACCACAACATCCACCTGGCTAATCCTCTTGGACAGCCAGGCCACCTACCTGAATCCACCATGATGTCCTCGTCATCACCAGTGCCATCCTCATCCCGAAAGACCACCTGCTTGCCCTGCCGGATGACCGTTCGTTTGCCCACGCTCTGGATCTCCACCGTCTGCTCAGCCGTCACAGCAGGGTAGGAGACGCTGGACGGGGTGTCAGAGTCCCACACCGAGCAGTGCTCAGTCACAGACTGAGGGTCGCCCTCTGACGAGGGGCTCATCGGCGTCTCTGTGTAAGAGTCCTCTGCCTCCAGGTCCAGCAGCTTCTCCTCATAGTCCTCCTCTGCAGACACCTCTGTTTCCCTCCTTTTCAGCTTTTTCTTCTTCCTGATCTTATCGATTTGCTTTCTCTCTGGCAGGAAGTTGCTGGCCTTTGCCCGCTGGAACAGGGAACCATACGGTTTTGCTCGCTTAAGCTGACTAAAGTTCTTTCTGTTCTTGGTGGGCAGGGAGACAGAGGAGGGGGTGTCATTGAAGCGGGGATCCCAGCTATCGCTGTCAATCGTGCCTCCAGTACTGTTGGGAGGGCTGGGGCTGTTCCTCAGCGGCGTCTCCTGGAACACGTTCAGGAAGCAGGCAACAGTTTGACATGGAGCAGACTCACAAGTAGCGCAAGGTGGTGTTCCCTGTCCCCCAGAGCACTTTGACCCATCCCTGAGATGCTGTGCCCTGTCCCCTAGAGTGGTGTCCCCTATCCCCACAGGCACTGTTACCTGTCCCCAAGGGCTGAGCCCTTCCCTCTGGATACTGTCCCCTGTCATAGGGACAGTACCAGGGGTGCTGAGCCCTGTCCCAGAGGTACTATGCCTTGCTCCCCAAGCCACTGTGGCCTGTCCCCCAGAGGAGCTGAGCCCTGTCCCCGAAGCACTGTGCCTTGTCCCCAGGGCATTCTGATCCATCCCTGAGATGCTGTGCCCTGTCCCCTAGAGTGGTGTCCCCTGTCCCCCAGAGCACTCTGACTCATCCCCGAGATGCTGTGCTCTGTCCTCTAAAGTAGTGCCCCCTGTCCCCACAGGCACTGTCCCCTGAAGCACTGTGTCCTGTCCCCAAGGGCTGAGCCCTTTCCTCTGGGTACTGTCCACTGTCAGAGACAGTACCAAGGGTGCTGAGCCCTGTCCCAGAGGTACTATGCCTTGCCCCCCAAGCCACTGTGGCCTGTCCCCCGGGGAGCTGATCCCTGTCCCCAAAGCACTGTGCCTTGTCCCCCAGAGTGCCATGCCCTACCCCGAGCCGCTGCCGCTCCCGCTTTCCCTACCCGCCACCCCGGGTTTCTCCGGCCGCAGCTCCGGGGCCCGGGGAGCAGCAGGAGCGATGCCGGATCCGACGTTTTTCACCCCGCCCACGCCGGGCACCACCCGCCCCGTCCCCAGAGCCTCCAGCCGCCGCGGTTCCCCTTTTGTTCAGGCCCGCCGCGGGGCCGTGACCGCTGGAGCGGCCGGTCTGACAGACCGGCCCGGTGCCCCCGGCACCCCCAGCCCGGTGCCCCCCCCCGTGCCCCCCGGTGGAACTCACCTCCTGGGGGTACGGGATGTAGCCGGCGTAGGCCAAGACGAAGGTGCAGAACTTATTGAAGTCCTCCACGGTGCGGTGCCGCCGGGAGCCGGGGGAGAAGTCCTGCGGGGGGCGGGGGTGAGCGGCGGCACATCGCCCCCCGGCGTCGGTACCGGGCCCCAGACAGCCCCCCCGCGGAGGGCACGGCGGGGCGGCGCCGCCGCCATTCCTCGCCCCGGCGGCACAAGATGGCCCCGGCCCCGGCCCCCCGCCCCGCGGCGGGGAACGGGCAGCGGGCACCGGCAGCCGGACAGGACAGGGCCGGGCCGGGCCGGGCTGGGCAGCGGGACACGCACCCCCTCCTCTTCTGTTCCCTCCCCGCTTCTCCCTTCCCTTCCTTTTTCCCCCCGGGACTCCAGCTCACCTCCGGGGCAAACGGCGAAGCGCAGGAGTCGGAGTCCATGTCCCGGCGCGGGCGCGGGCGGGTCCGGGGTGGCGGCGGCGGCAGCCGGGCAGTGCCGACACCGCGAGCCGCTCGGTGCCGGCGGGAGGCGGCGAAGGGGCGGCCGCCCGCGCGGGGCCGCCGGGAGCCGTAGTCCGGGCGTGCGCAGTGCCGGGCGCGGGGCGCGCTGGGAGCGGCGGAGGGGCGGGGGCGGTGCCGGTGCCGGGAGCGGTGAACGGAGCGGGAACGGAGCGCGGAGCAGAGCGGAGAGTGGATCGGTGAGTGGGGTCCAGGAGTGGCTCTAATCGGGTGATTGTGGGCCCGGGCGGAAGGGGCCGGCCCTGGGCTCACCGCGGGGCCTGGCTGGTGGCGGTGGCAGGACGGGCAGGGCGCCGAAGCGTCTACCGCGAGCTGGACCCTCAGCCCCGAGGCGGACCCTCCGTCCGCGCTAACGGCGGTACCCGGGCCGGACTCGGAGCGGAGCTCCCTCAGCTCTGTCTGCGCTCGGGGCGGTCCTGCGTTCCCCCGGTACCATGGGGCGGCTCCTTGTGAGCGCCAGCCCAGGGCCAAGGGCGCGGGGCTGGGCGCGGTAGCTGCGGGGCCCTGGGACCGGCCTGAGCGCGGCCGCGCTGCCAGCGCCGCCGCCTTACGCAACGGCCGCTCTCGGGGGATCCCAGCCGGGACGGGCTCCCCGAGCCCACCCGCCGCCTCCTTGCCTGATCTCCACCTCCCATTCCCGCCCCGAGAATCGCTTGGGGGTCGGCCCAGCGGCTCCGCGCAGGGCGTGATCCAGGTGCTCTCCCGCAGGCACGGCATGGCGACAGGCACCGGCGGGACGGCAGCGGGAGCCTCAACCACGGCGGCGGCGACGGGAGAACCGGCACACGCCGTGTCGCTGCTGCGGGGTCTGAGCGCGCTGCGGGCCGAGCGGAGCCTGCTGGACGTGACGGTAGTGGCCGGCGGGCGAGAGTTCGGGGCTCACCGCGCCGTTCTGGCCGCAGCCTCGGGATATTTCCGCGCCATGTTCGGCGGGGCCCTGCGCGAGTCGCGGGCCGAGCGTGTGCGGCTGCACGGCGTCGAGCCCGAGTGCCTGGGGCGGCTGCTCGACTTCGCCTACACCGGCCGCGTGGGGCGGCTGGGCCCCGACATCGCCGAGCGCCTGCTGCGCGCCGCCGACCTGCTGCAGTTCCCCGCTGTCAAGGAGGCCTGCGGTGCCTGGCTGGCGCGGCAGCTGGAGCCCGCCAACGCCCTGGACATGCAGGACTTCGCGGAGGCCTTTGCCTGCCCGGAGCTGGCAGCTGCCGCCCACCGCTTCGTGCTGCGGCACGTAGGCGAGCTGGGCGCCCAGCTGGAGCGGCTGCCGCTGCCGCGCCTCCTCTCCTACCTGCGGGACGATGGGCTCTGCATCCCCAAGGAGGAGGCTGCCTTTCAGCTGGCCCTGCGCTGGGTGCGCGCTGATCCCGCCACCCGTGCCCCGCTGCTGCCACAGCTCCTGGCCCACGTCCGCCTGCCCTTTGTGCGCCGCTTCTACCTGCTGGCTCACGTGGAGAGCGAGCCGCTGGTGGCCCGCTGCCCTCCCTGCCTGCGCCTTCTGCGTGAGGCTCGCGACTTCCAGGCTGCCCGCCTCGACCGCCACGACCGGGGGCCCTGTGCCCGCATGCGCCCCCGGCCCTCCACTGGCCTCGCCGAGATCCTTGTCCTCGTTGGTGGCTGTGACCGTGACTGTGATGAGCTTGTCACCGTCGACTGCTACAACCCACGCACTGGCCACTGGCGCTACCTGGCTGAGTTCCCCGAGCACCTGGGAGGGGGCTACAGTGTCGCTGCACTGGGCAACGACATCTATGTCACTGGTAAGGCATCCAGGGAATGAGGGGAAGCACCAGGGTGGAGGGTTCTGTTGAAAATATGTAGGTTGTAGCAGCGACACTTGGCTTTTCCTGGGTGGAAGAGAGTTTAGGACTTGGCTTGGGTGTCTGCAGCCTGCCAGCAGGCATGGAGACTCCTGGAGTCGGTGCTGGATTTAGCAGCTGGTCTCAGTCCAGGAGCTATTTTGTCATGACTAATGCTGTTGAGCATGCTGGCAGAAGTCACAGATCTTGTAGTTAGAACTTCTTAACCGTCACTGAGGACAGGGGTGATGTAAGAAGGTTTTGAGTTTCTCTCTTTGAAGAAGGTGTTCAGGTTCAGAGCCCCCTGAATCACATGCTTGAGGCTGAGGCTTGTCAGAAAGCCCTGGGTTCCTTCGCCAGCCCCTGTGAGTCACAGTACCTTCCCCTGCACAAGTCATGCCTCCTTGCTGGGGCTACAATTACTTCTGTCAAGGTGACACCAATATGTAAATTTGGCTGTTAAGCTGTATGCAGATCTTTCCTTTGAACTACATCTCTGTGACAGCTGTAACAAACTGAGGCCCAGCACACCGAGTGCTGTGGAACAGCGTGCCCTCAGTGTGCAGGACACACTGGCAGAGCTTTGAAGAGCAAGTCTTAATGCAGGTGAACAGAAAACTGTGTGTTCTCTAGTCACAAGCAGAAAACAAGGACCTGCTTCAAGGACAGGGCTGTAAAAATGACAGGCTACCCACATGGATGCAGCATGTTTTTACAGAAACCTTTACATCCTGTGGGAGCTTCCTGGAGTGATCCCAGGCAGGTCTCCGCTGGGAGCTGTGTGCAGGCTGCTGCTGGGGATTTTGGGTTGGTGTGGTCTGTGTCAGTGTGACAAAGGCAAGGCTAGGAGGTTCCCAAGCTGCCAGCAGCACCACTGCCTTGGCAGCTTCTGGGTAGTGATAGAGGGGGTGCTGTAAAATGGGGGCTGTAGAAGTGTTAGAGGACAGAGGTGGGTGGATGTTAGAGGACAGAGGTAGTGAAACATGGAAGACTCATTCTGAGTCACAGCTGGATGTGGACTAGGAACGACATGGGAGAAATCCTCTCTGGCTTGCTGGGAATGAAACAGTGCAAAACTTCCTTTAAAATCCTTGTGGCACACGTGCCAAGCCAAGCGCTCTGCTCTATCACCCTTCCCTTGGTGAAGCCAGGCTCCTGACATTGTCATGCTGTGCCACAGGGGGCTCGGACGGGTCCAGGCTGTACGACTGTGTCTGGAGGTACAATTCCAGCGTGAACGAGTGGACAGAGGTGTCGCCCATGCTGAAAGCCAGGGAATACCACAGCTCCACGGTCCTGGACGGGCTGCTCTACGTGGTTGCCTCTGACAGCACGGAGCGCTATGACCACACCCTGGACAGCTGGGAGGCCCTGCAGCCCATGCTGTATCCCATGGACAACTGCTCCACCACCTCGTGCCGTGGGAAACTCTTTGCCATCGGCTCCCTGGCTGGCAAAGAGTCCATGGTCATGCAGTGCTATGACCCTGACAGTGATCTCTGGTCCCTTGTCAACTGCGGCCACCTGCCCCCCTGGTCCTTTGCCCCGAAGACTGTCACGCTCAACGGTCTCATGTACTTCATACGGTGAGTAGTGGGAGCAATCACTTCCCTCCCTCCCCATGTCCCCATGAGGAGAGCCCACAGCTTCCCTGGGAAGGTGGATTTTGCAGGTGTTGGACGGAGGGCACTGGGTTGGGACAGCACAGCAGTGCTTCCCCTGATGGTGCAGGGAGGGCTGTAACACCTCTTTCCTTGTGTTGGTGGGTCTCAAAGAGCTGCCCATAAACTTGTGTGAAAATGTCTGAGTGTAACCCAGGGCTGGGGAACAGACACGTGTAAATCCATCTGAAGTCAGCAGCGCTGCTTGGAAATTGGCTTCTCGGTTTCTTCGGCTCCTGGTTCAGCCCCCCTCGTTGCTATAAATAAGCACATAAGCTCCAAGAAAACGTTAAACTCTAGTGCAGGAGAGGACGTCTTCCGTCTCAGCAGAGATAAGAGGGCTGAAGATGAAGTGATTGGTCACTATTTTTAAGCACCTTTCCAAATTGGGACTTAATTACCCATCTGAAGCTGTCCTGGTGGCGCAAATACTTCAGTTATCCGCTTAATTAAAAATAAACGGGAAGGCATGCTAGGGCTGGAGCATTTCATCTCCCTGTGTTGACTCTGAGCAAACAGAGACTTCTGTGATGGCCCCCAGGCACTTCTCTTTTTTTAATCTCCTCTTGGCTTTGCATAAAGTAGCAACTTTGGCCCAAGACTTTTTATTTGATCCTTTCGGGTCCAGCCAAGTGTCTTGCTGGCGGCTGTTCTGGTCAGCTGGTTTCAGTCTGTCCTGCCAGGGTGTTGCAGCTGCTCAGCTCCTTGTCACAATCTGATTCTATAGAATTTCCTTTTTCTTGCCCATTTTAAAACACTGATGATTGACACTTCAGAATTTTCAGATCACTTTGCATCTGCAAGAGCCAGTGAGGAGATGATCGGGGTTAGGTGTTCTTCCCTCATGTCATGTGCTGCGTGCGCGTGGGCTGCTACTCCATGTAGAGCTGTGGGATAATCTTTGGAGGACAGAGGAGTAGATTGCAAGTAAAAGTAGCAAATTGGTTTAATAGCTCAGGCTAAAGGCTCTGAGTGATGGTCCTTCGTGCTGGAACTAGTAAATAAAGCACAGGAGTAAGGTTCAGGTGCTCTCTGCAGCTGCCCCAGAGTTGACCCAAAGTGGGGAGAGGAGCCCCTGGTCTGGCTGCTGGCCCTGCCTGGAGCTGCCTTGCAGCATCTTGATCCCATCTGTACCAGGACTGTCTTGGAAGGACTGACAGCTCCTCTCCAGCTGCCCTGACCTTGTCCTCCACGCATTCTTGTGTCAGCAGCGCGTGTCTCTGAGTCGCAAACGTCCCTCACCTGTCACTGTCGCCCTCCTGTCTGCCGAGCAGGGTGGGTAAGAGAAGCCCTGGGGGATTATGTTGCCTCCCCAGCTCTTCTCTCCCCCTGCCCATCTAAATTTGGCTTTGATGAAGAACCCAAGCAACGTTTCTAGAATGCAGAAGAGTAATTTTGTGTTCTCTTCCCCAGAGATGACTCGGCTGAAGTGGATGTTTACAATCCATCAAAGAACGAATGGGATAAAATCCCTGCTATGCTTCAGGTAGGACATTTTTCCACTTCCAGGATGTCTTAAATGTTATAAATTAGTTTCATTTACCTTTGGAAAACCAAGAGCTTTTTAGAATCAGAACCCCTTGCATGTGGAGCTGGCTTAAGTGTGTCGGAGTCACTGGGAAGACCATCCTAGATGTGGTGGCATGTCTGGGTGTGCAGCTCAGCACGTGAGATCTGTGAGCAGCACTGGTTCAGAGCCCAACCTGCAGCTGGCAGTCATGAAGCTCCCTCCAAGGAACAGCTCCCAGATCCCACTGATCCCCTCGCTGGATCCGGCAAGCACCCCCTGGTCACAGTGTGTATTTATTGTTACGTTGCAGGTTCATGTTGGGGGGAGCGTGGCTGTGCTCGGTGGGAAGCTCTATGTCTCGGGAGGCTACGATAACTTGTTTGAGCTCTCGGACGTCCTGGAAGCCTACGACCCCGAGACACGAACGTGGAGTATCGTGGGCCAGCTCCCTGAGCCCATCTTCTGGCACAGCAGCGTCAGCATATTCCGGCAGTTCATGCCAGAAACCACACAGGAGGACGACAGCATCACGCTGGACAACACCATCAGCTTGAGCAGGCAGAACCAAAACCTTCACAACCAGAACCTCAATGAGCTGCCTTAGCACAGGAAGCGGCTTGACAGAGTCCCTCATCTGGAACCTGGGCTGCTTTAAGGCTGAGGCAAACCAGTGCTTGGAAACAAAACCATGCTGTTCACAGAGGGAGCAAGAACTCTGGCTGTTGGATGTGATGCTGTGGGCCTGCGGGCAGCGAGGCCTCCACTGCTTCCCTCAGCCCTTCAGGGTGGGAGACGGCGCCGCGCTGCCCACAGGGACCCGAGAGCTGATCCTGGGGAAAGCACTCGTGGTGAACCACGCCACAGCACCGCTGCTTACGGCTTGTGACACCTTTCACTGGGAGCTCCTTCACCCTCTAACGCTTCATTTACCACCAAACTCCTTCCTTCATTTTCTGTCTTGGGAGGGGTCTGTCTGGTAGGGCAGTGATCTGGACACCCCCCCGTATTCTGTGCCTCAGAGGAAGATAGGCTTCCTGTGCACGTGTTGGATTGAAAGGTAGTTATTTTAGGGGTTTTTTTCTTCTTTTTATTTGGGGTTTGCAGTTTTATTTTGGCCTGTGTAAGATTTGCCTTTATACTTGCCCAAGTGCCCTGGCCAGGTGGGCTCTGTTAATCTACCTTTGCTGAAGAGCAGCTGCGTGCAGTTTACTTGTGGAATGTTTTTGGAAGAAAGCAAATGGCTGAACCTGAAGCATGGCTCCCTGAGTGCAAGTGCTGCACCTTCTGGAGAACCCTGAAGTGTGGCAGAAGCTAAGGTGTGGCTGGATGCATTTGCTTTTTTGGTCTTTAAATTTTACCTAATAGAGGAAAAACTTGCATTTAAACTGAACTCAGAGATGGAAACCCCGTGTACTCGATCTCTCTCCTCCAGGCTTGCCCCTGGATTGGGGAGCATCCGAGCCTCACTTCCACAGCATCAGCATCTTCACAGCTTTACAGAAACGTGTTTTGCCCCAGTGCTGTCTGATGCTGCTGCACCCCTCAGCCACGGGGAGCCTGGAACACTGACAGTGCCTTGAGAGCGCCGCGTGCCAGCGGGGAACGCGCAGGGCCCGGCGCGGCTGCCCCTTGGTGTCAAACCCGTGGACAGAGTAGGGGACGCAGGGGCCCACAGTTCGGGGCAGCTGCTGCTTTTTTTGGGAGCAATGGCCAATTCCCGACGGCGCCGCGGCTCGAGGCATTTCTGCTGAGCTATAAATAACGCGCCGCGGCGCACGCGGCCGTGCTCGCTGCTGGACCCCCCGTCCCACCCGCTGAGCAGCTACAGATCTGTATTTATTTTTTGTAGAATTCATTGTGTTGAATCCTCAAGTACAGTTGAACTCCATCCTTTGAAACAAAGGCATTTTACATTTGCAGATAATGTATTTTTATTCTCATAGTTTGTTTTTAAATTTACTTGCAGCAGTCAAGTTAAATAAAACTTGTTACACAATTCTGTTCTCTGTGAGGGGAAGGTACCTGGAATGAGATTTTACTGGGAGTTTCTCATTCCAGATATGCTTAAATTGGAGCCTCTCTGCCTCCTTGGTGAGTAGAGGGAGAAAGGGGAGAGAGTACGTCTGCAATTCTGGGGTACACACAGAGATCTCTCCCCACCCTGGCACCACTCAGGCCGTGGTTCTCACTCTCCCAGCAACCCTGGATTGGGTTATTTGGAACAGAGTATGTCCCCACAGGTGAGCACAGGAGCGCAGGCACTTTGTAGCTGCTGGAGTGAGCAGACATGGGTTATGCCTTTAATGGGACAAGGAAAGAGCAACTGACAAAAGCTTAACAAAATAAAGGAGAAATAAGGCACCAGTTAAACAGAGGAGTTAAGGAATGGGCAGAGTCGCTCTCTGTGGGGGAAGCTGAGCTTTAATCACAGGCAGGGTGAGAGGGCTGGAGGAAAGGGGAAGGCAGCACCAGCTCCTCAGGCATCAGAAAATGAGTCACAGTATGACACAGGGAGGTCGGTCCATCCCACTGCACACCACGCAGGGACACTGGAGTGACTGTTCTGAGACATTTCTTCATTTGACACTCCACCAAAACATCATGGTGACTTTCTTTCCCTGCAGCCTGGGATTGGAGATTAGCAGAAAAGGAGGGGAGGAGGCTCAAAAGAACAAGTGTGGCAGAAAAGTGGCTCAGCTTAATGCTTTAGTGTGTTTCAGTGGAAGGGGATGGGTGGCCACACTACGTCTCACAGTCTTCAGGAATCGTCGTAGTTATAATCAGCGATTGCTCAATCACATCTGCAGGGGAGAAGTTCTCGTTTGAGCAGAGTTTCTGTGCAGGGACCTCCTCAGGCAGTGGCGCACGGGCCAGCGACTCCACGATCACCTCGGCTGAGCCCACCTCCAGCTCTGGCGGCGGCTGCAGCACCACCGTCACATCCTTCTCATCCTCGATGATCAGGTTCCGCAGCTTCCGCTGTCGAGGGTTGTAGTTCTCCACTCGGTCGTGGATCTCCATGTGGCGCCTCAAGTGAGCCTGCAAAGGAAGGGGAATGTGGAGAGACCCAGTGAGGGCTGGCTCCCCAGTGCAGCAGGGGGTCCTGGAGCAGGGGAAGGCCTCACCTGCCGTGTGAATTTGTAGCCACACTCAATGCACTCAAACTTCCTCACTCCCTTGTGCCTGCGAACATGGACACGCAGCTGTTCTATCGCTGGGAAGGGAAATGAGAGCCTGTTGGCAGCAGCTCCATGTCATACCATCTCACAGCAATGCCAACCCACCCATGGGAAGGAGGCAGCTGCTGCAGAGCCCCACGAGAGCTGGAGCCCCCACGTTACCTTTGAATGTCTTCCCACAGATGTGGCAGAAGTGAGGCCGCCCCTCCTGGTGCCGGCTGGCGACGTGCCTCAGCAGTGGCCCCTTCTCCGTGAAACGCTGCTCACAAAACTCGCAGCTGAACGGCCGCTCGCCGGTGTGCGTCCGGTTGTGCTTGTCCAGACTCGCTGCCGTTAAGAGGGGCAGACACGGAGGGTGGCTGGTCAGAAGTACAGCCCATGCACCCCCATCCCAGGGGCTGTCAGGCTGGGCCAGGCTGGCCAGGAAGGCAAAAGCAACACGAGGAGCTGCCTGCTCCTGCTAAGGGTCATGAGCAACACCAGCTTGTCCCCGTTCTGTGCCATGAGAGCAGAGTAGGTGACAGGAACATGCTTTTCTTGGTATCAGCCTGCACTCACAAGAGCATGGCTTTGCTCCTGGGGAAGCTGCTTTCTGGAGGTCCTGGATGCTGGAGCCCTAACCCTGCCACAGCCAGGGGTACCTTGTGTCCGGAAGGTCTTGCCGCAGAGATGGCACTGGAAGGGCTTCTCGCCAGTGTGTGTGCGCAGGTGCATGTTGAGGTTGGCTTTCTGCGTGAAGGCGTGGTGGCAGAACTCACACACGTAGGGCCGCTCGTTCCTGTGGGCAGAGAAACGTCACCATCACCTCTGCCAGCTTCAGCCCCTTGGGTCTCAGCCCAGCACTTCTGTGAGGAGGGTGACTTTCAGCCAACCCCCAGGCCTGTGGGGCAGGGACTGCAGCCAGGAGAGCTAATAAGAGAGGACAAGGGTGACATTGTACCTGTGCTTGGCCTTGATGTGCATCTGGAGGCCGTTGCGGCTCGAGGCCCTGTGCCCGCACTCCTCGCACACAAACAGCTTCTCTCCGCGGTGCTTGAAGGCCTCGTGTAGGCGCAGCTCTGTCCGGGACAGAAAGCACTTGGAGCAGGTTGAGCACTGCAAGGCCACAGGAGAGGAGGGTGTTAGGGTTGGGGTACACCCACCCCAGACCCGCTCACACCTGGCCTTTCCCCAGCTGCTCCAGGGACCTCCCTGCAGAAGCCAAGGCAGCGCCACCAGCTCAGAGACACCCACTAAGATGGGACAGCCCAACAGAGATGAAGTGCTGGTCAGTGCTTGGATCTGTGGGCTGCTCCTGTACCCAATAGAGCCCATTTCCAGTAGCTCTGTGCCCCACCCCTCACTGAAAGAGCCAATCATAATGTGCCATTCCTTAGGCCAGGTCCACACTCAATATCACACCCTCCCCAAAACCCCTGGTCCCTACCGCATGGGGCTTGGGTGCACCATGAAGCTTTATCATGTGGCTCTGCAGGTCCTTCTTCTGCATGAACTGCTGTGAGCACGAGGAGCACTGCAAGACAGGAGAATGGGGTCACATTCCAGCTGCCCCCAAAGTGTGGTTTCAGAGCAAGGAGAGGACTGACAGGGGAGTAGAACACAAATTCCTGGTACAGCCATGGGAAGCCTTTGGCTGTGGTGCCTCCCTGGATCACACTTTGGTTCAGAGACAGAAAACAACCCTCAGTGGGATGTCATGGACCAGAAAAGGGAACTGTTGCGCTCAGCTCTTGATGGGCTGGGCTGCCCTAGAAGGGAAAGGTTCGCCCCTGCTCCGTGCCAGTGTCCAGCAGCATCCATAGGGATGTCGGATGCAGGCCTTGCTGACCTTGTATGGCATCTCTCCAGTGTGTGACACCATGTGCAGCCGCAGCTCCATCCGCCGCTTGAACACCTCCGGGCAGGCCGAGCACGTGAATACCTGTGAGAGACGGGGTGACATTGGCTTCCACAGCACCCAGAGCCTGACCTGGAGCCCACAGCTCAGCCTCCTGCCCAGCACATGGCACTGGCACCCAGCTACAGCATTCAGCCCGCACCCACAGGAGCTGAATCGTGTACAGTACAGTCCTGGTGTGCTGAAATACAAGTGAGGGCTGTGTTGTGTATCAGGCGTGAGTCCCAGCCGCAGGGGCCCTGGCTGTGGGGGTCCCAGCCATGGAACGTGCCACACCGTGCTGGCAGGGGTCTGTTTGGAACTGAGCGTGGGCTGGGACTGGGAAAAGGCTCCAATTCCCCTGCTGCCACATGGCAGCCACACTCCAGCCCAGCAGGGCAGCTCCTGGGCGTACCTGTTCCGATCGGTTCATGCAGTTCCTGGCTTCGTGTTCCAGGAGATTCTCTTTTCTAAAGTAACATTTGCCACACTTGGAACACTCAAATGGCTTCTCTCCAGTGTGTTTCCTTGGGGTATGCAAATACAGAATCCCATCACTGCCTGTCAACAGCATCTGCACAAACAGGCCTAGGAGGTCACAGGGAAGGGTGAGGTGGGTACTTCCCCCCACCCCCGCAGTGATACTATTCACAGCTGCCCTAAAGCTGCTTTTATGCCACTTTTGAGTCCCCTCAACAGCACAGCTGTCAGTGCCCACTGCACTCCACAGAACACCATTTCTGCAGGGCCAAGATTCTTCCCCAACACAAGCGAAGCAAAGCTTGAGCTCTCACTGCAGGGCCATGCCCTGCACTCGGTGATCCGCCCTGGAGTTCCTCACACAGCCCAGCCATGTGTCCCCAGCAACCCCAGAAACTGCCCCCCAGCCCGGGGCACTCTCAAAGCCCAGAAGGATTTGCCAATGCCCACCTGCAGCTAGCAGCTAGCGCAGCCCCTAAGGAGCCCACCACATGGCCCTCCTGAGCCACAGGAAGGACACTCACTGCAGCTCTGGGACATCTTTCACTGACATACAACTCTCCCACAGGCCAGAGCACCCCTAGGGGCAGAGGAGACCGTCCATGACCAGCCTGGGGATGCCGAGGTGCTGGGACTAGCTGGCAGAAAGGAGGCCGCCCTTTCCCCCCACCCCGGGAAGGGGCCGAGCCGTGGGGCGGCGCGCACGGGGAAGGAGAAGCCGGAGCGTTTACCTGTTGTGCACTTTAAGGTAATATTTGCTGAGGAAGGTTTTATGACATGTGGGGCACTCGACCGGCACCGCTGTACCTTTTCTGCTCCCCGGCGCCTTTCCCGGAGCGGGGGGGCTCTTTTTGCTCCGCAGCACTTTTTTCTCGGGAAGGGGCTCGGCGTCGCCGTCCCCCCGCCCGCCGCCACCCACCGCCGCCTCCTCCGGGGCTGAGGGGGAGCCCTGCGAGGGAACAGCGGCGTCAC
>NW_024525378.1:5215689-5250329 GCF_017590135.1 Pyrgilauda ruficollis | reverse complement strand
ACAGCGCCACGGCGTCGGGCACGCCGAGCTGCTCGGCGGCCGCCAGCAGGCGGGCGCGGTTGTGCGCCGTGAGCGCCAGGCGCCCCGTGTAGAAGAAGTCGAGCAGCAGCTGGAAGGTGTCGGCGAGGCCGTCGGGCAGCGCCACGGGCCCGCCGGGGCCGCAGGCGCGGAAGAAGCGGGAGCAGCTGGCGAGCACCGGCCAGTGCGCGCGGAACTCGCGGCCGCCCACGCCGAGCGTGGCGTCGCAGAACTGCCCGGCTGCGCGCTGCCGGTTCAGCTCCCGCAGCACCCGCACGCTGTGCGCCGCCGCCGCCGCCATGGCCGCGCACCGGAGCCT
Source organism: Pyrgilauda ruficollis (assembly GCF_017590135.1). Lineage (NCBI taxonomy): Eukaryota > Metazoa > Chordata > Aves > Passeriformes > Passeridae > Pyrgilauda > Pyrgilauda ruficollis. Next base: position 5,249,992 of record NW_024525378.1, on the reverse strand, counting down.
GCCGGCATCCGCCACCGCCGGACGTGGCGTCAGCGGGCGCCGGCAGTGACGCTGTGAGCGGCCGGGGCGGGCCGGGGCCGAGGGTCGGTCCCGCGGCGGGGTAGGCGCGGTGCGGGTCGAGCCCCGCGGCTCAGGCGGCGGCCAGGCGGCGCGTGTACTCCTGGATGGCCATCTGGAAGTGTTCGGCCGTGTTTTGGTGCGGCCGCAGCAGGATGACGAAGGCCCGCGGCACGAAGTACCCGCCCAGCAGTGCTGCGAGCGTGCCCAGCGTGCCGAGCACCCGCGCCGCCGTATCGGCCCGGCCGCGCAGCGCGCCCTGCGAGCAGAGCACGGCGGCCGAGCAGCCCATGTGTAGCAGCAGGCTCACGGTCAGGCTCTTGGCCTCGTTGTAGGCGGCGGGCAGGTCGGTGCCCGCGTAGCTGAGCGCGAAGCAGCCGGCGCTGAGCAGCACCGTGTAGGCGATGGCGGCGTCGGCCGCGCCGCTCTGGGCGCACTCCAGCACCACCCTCTCGTCCCACACTCCGTACTCCCGGCGCGGCACCGAGGGGCTGACGGCCTCGGTGGCCACGCACAGCGCCACTTGCACCGCCGTGCTGGCGGCCACGAACAGCACCGGCCCGTGGCGCCGCATCCAGGCCTCGTAGAGCGCAGGGCAGCGCGCGTTCAGCTTGAAGATGCAGAGGATCTGGAAGGAGCGGGTCGCCACGCACGAGAGGAACACGGTGAAGCTGATGGCGAAGAGCGGCACCCGCAGCAGGCACGCCGCCTGCGAGGGCTCCCCGAAATAGCAGAAGAGGCTGCTGCAGGTGCAGGCCAGGGAGCCCAGCATGAGGAAACACGTCTTCCCGCCCGCGGACTTGACCACAGGTGTGGAGGCATTGAGGGCGAACAGGACAGCCAGCGCCGCTATGAGCAGCATGAGAAGAACAGCCAAGGCCAGCAGCACCCAGGAGAGGGGCTCGGACCAGGACAGGAACTCGATGGTGCGGTTGAAGCAGACCTCGCTCCCTGCTGGGGCCCACTCATCCAAGCCACAGGCCTGGCAGTCAAAGGGGTCTGTGGAGGACATGGACACCTCACGCACCTCGAACCCGGTAAGAGCTCTGCCACGGTGCAGGGCCCGGCCCGCAGCTCCCTGGGCTCTGCTCTCCCATTGCACCTGCAGGTGTTCCCAGCCTTGGGGTAGCAGAGAGGGCTCTTTTCCCAAAAGACCCTCCCACCTAAAATTGGCCCCGTGGACTCTCCCAAAATCCATGGCCTGGGCTGAGGCAGGGGCTCAGCTATGTGAGACTCGGGGCCATGGAGGCTGTAGGTGGGAAGGGGCCCATGCATCAAGCAGTAACCGGGGAAGGATCTGCAGCAGCTGCTGTTCAATGGGACAGTACCATGTAGGGGGGCTTTCTGCTCCCACTGTCCCCAGAGCTGCCCCTGCCCACTCCACAGGCCAAGGGTGTTGAGGCACTAGCTGCCAGGAAGGGATTTGTTGTTGTGGCTGGTGATTCTGTGGCAGGAGACATTTCCATATGCCAGGTGCTGATGATCACGTAGTGCGGAAGCCCCGTGTGCCATCTGGGGCACAAAGGCAACCACTAGGTTGAATTTCCCTGGCAGAGGATGCGGTTCAGGGAACAGCTACCAGGCCGGACATCCTCATTCCCTGGCCACAGGCAAAGGGGCTGTGTTTGCCCAGGTGGGCTCACCTGTGGGCAGTACTCCCCGGAAAGCATGGGGCATGGGCTTTGCATACCCACTGGTAAGCAAACAGGACCCACTGCCTTCAGGTCAGCTCAGAGGTTTCACTGACCACAGGAGGTGAGAGGCTGGGAATGGTGAGACAGGAGCAGGTGGTAGGATGTGGGCAGGGGAGGAAAGGGCAGGAGCAAGCCCTGTGGTGTACTGACCCGATGTGTTCAGGAAGGTTCCTGGTGGGCAGACCACACAGCTGAAGCAGCATTTGTGGCGACTCTGCTGCAGCCGCATCTCTCCTGGCTCACAGGCCTCAGAGCACACTGAGCTGGGAGCCTGCCAGGAGCACAGACAGGGTCAGGCTGGCAAGCAGCAGCACTCTGGCACCCCCCCATACTGCCTCAGCCCTCAGTTTTGCCCTGCTATGAGGAAACACCCCAGAACTGGTGGCATTGGGATTCAGACAGCTCAGAAGTGAGCAATAAAGACCTGGGTGCAGAACAGTACCTGGCCATCTTCTGTGTGCCACAGGATTTTGCCTGGGTCGATGCTCAGCCTGTCAGGGTTCACACGGAAGGTTCCTATCACATCAGAAGCCCAATTTGGGCCCAGCCACTTCCACATGACAATGTCATAACCTTTTTGAATGTCCCCGTGGGCATCGAAAGAGATTCGGCTCTTGTACAGCGTGAAGTTTACTTGCCTAATCTTTTGTAGGAGCTGTAAAACAGAAGAGTAAGAGAGGAGCCCTTCCAGTGGCACGACTCCTGCCACTGGAGGGAGATGTGCTGGAGGACGCTTCCTCTGTCCTGCAGCTGCTTTCAAGCCCTCCAACATCTGCAGGAAATCCCATTCAGTGAGGGCCTGGTGGAAGAGGAACAAGTGACCTAGGATGGAGTCTAGGTCTAGGTCTTGGCTGCTCTGACTGTGAGGGGCAGCTGAAGCCCACAAGGGTCTTCCGCTGGGATTTGAGCCTTTGAGAAAGACAGGAAACCTTTGGGCACAATGGAAAAATGGGATCCTCATGGATCTTCTTCCACGAGGTTGCTCTTACCTGCCAGGGATAGACAGTGCCTTTGCTGCAGGCCCCCGAGGCACAGCCCAGCAGGTCATGGAGGCCATGGGCCACAGCATACACGGCCGAGTACACGCTGAAGGAGCCTTGAGCGTCATACATGTCGGGGACAGTGGCGAGCGCACGGCAGCCGGTGCAGCGCTGGGTGCAGTCCAGCCGTGCATTCCCCACAGATCCCCTGCCTGCCTCTGCACTGCTGGCACACTCAGCCACAGCACCTTCCTCCCACATCCTCCAAGCTTCAAAGCGTTCCAGCATTGTGGGCTCTGGCTTCTCTACTGCCATCCCCAACACCGAACCGATGGTCTGGATGCCAGGAACCCGCCAGATAGTTTGAGCCAACGACCAGTCTTCAGAGGCCACCCACACCATGCCCGTGACATTCCTCTGGACCACCACCTCGAAGAACGGCAGAACGCTTCCTCTGTTGGAGAACACAACAGTGACATTGACCTTGACATCTGTGAGGATTCGGACCAGGTTGTGAAGCTCTGGGTTGCTGGCGTCCGAGTTGGCGGGGATGGTGCCTCGGTAGGCCACGCACGCGTTGCTTGCGGTCAGCAGCTCCTGCAGGGCATTCAGGCCAGCCCTGCTATAGATGTTGTCACTGCCCAGCAGTGCCACCCAGGTCCAGCCAAAGTGCTGCAGCAGCAAGAAGATGGCCTTCACCTGCTGCCTGTCGCTGGGGATGGTGCGCAGGAAAGAGGGGTACAGCCGCTTCAGGCTCAGCAACTCCATGGAGGCTTCGTAGCTGATCTACAACAAGAGCCAGGGGAAAGGGGGTTGCACTGGCCCAGGCAGCTGCACCCCTGATTGCTAATGGCACGGGCAGCCTGTCCTGGGAAGACTTGGAGCTGGGCAGGCAGTGGACCTAGTGCCAAGCGTGCTGAAGCAGGAGAAAGCTGTGATGGATGGCAAGACAGCCCACTGACTGCCTGAGAAAGAAGATCCTGTGACAACACACACAGAGTGGCTGCATTTCCAGCTCTACCACGCACCTCAGGTCTGAGCCCACCCTCCCTGAAACCATCACTCCTTGGGATCCCTGGTTTTCATCAGCCATAGAAGCTGCACTTACCTGTGGTACAAGAAAGAGGCTGAGAACTGCGGCTGTGGTGAGGGCCAGCTGGGTGCTGTCAGGGCCAATGACAGCCACAGCCTGGGGTTCATAGTGTTGGAAACTGGGGAGCACCTGGACATCCTGCCTGCCCTTTTGAGCAAGGGCACACAGCGTGGCGTGGAAGTTGGTAGGCTCAGAGCAGGTATCATAGATTTCGTAGCCCAGGGTGACATTAGGGAGCAGCGTGGTGGAGTTGTTGATCTCCTCCACAGCGAAGCGCAGGGCTTGGGACAGGCAGTAGCCGTGGCTCTTGAAGGAGGCGCTATGGAATCGAGAGTGCTCGTTAGGGAGGCCAGAGCACCTTGGGGGCGCGGGCAGCGCGGGCACTCACTCGTCGCAGCCGCGGACGAGCAGGCTGGCCTCGTCCCGGTGCGCCTCGGTGTGCAGCGGGAACAGCCCGGCCAGGCGGTGATCGCCGCGGAGGGTGAACGAAGAGGCGGCGGCGGCGGCCGCGCAGAGGCACAGGCGGAGCAGCGCGGGCGGCAGCATGGTGCGGGGCAGCCCCGCACCGCACGGGCGGGCGGCTCTTAACGGGGAGGCGGGGGCGGGCCGAGGGGCGGCCCCGGGAGGCGGAGGAGGCTCGGCGGTCATGCCCGCGCGGCGCAGCCGCCCCCGCCGGGCTTCGGCCCGTGCCCCGACCCGCGCGAGCCGGGCGGAGGCAGCCTGGCGGGAGTTCGCCGCCTCCTTCACTCGCATCGGGATGGTGCCGCCGGCTGAGCCGGGGCTGGTGGCCGTGGAGGCGGCGGAGGGCTCGGCAGTGCTGCTGCTGGAGCCGCGGCAGGTGAGCAGCGCCCACAGCGCGCCGGCCGCGCCGCGCCCCGCACCGCCTGACCGCCCGCTCTGTCCTGCAGGCGCTGACCTTCACCGGCAAGTGCCGCCTGCGCTGCCTCTATGGTGCCGTCCGCCTGCTGGGCTTCGCCGTGGCCTCCCACCACTCGGGACTGCCGGTGTTCTCGCCGGCCACGCACTGCGCGCTCAGCCTGGAGGCGCTGCCCGGCGCCCGCCCGCCCGCCGCCGCCCTCCGCCAGCTGCGCGCCGCCGCCCGCGCCGCCATGCGCTCGCACCGCGTCCTCCGCCGTGAGTGCGGGACGGGACCGGGGCGCGGGCGGGCGCCATTTCACGGGCGGTGCGGGGAGCGGCCATTTTGTGCGCGGGGCGCTGCGCAGCGGGTGGTGCCATTTCGCGGGCGGGCGCGGGACTGAGGGTGATGGCGGGACTGAGGGTGATGGCGGCACTTGGCTCTTTCAGCGGCGCGGGTGAAGGTGATGGCACGGTTCTCTCCCGACTGCGCCGTGGTGCTGCTGGAGCACCTGGACACGCCGGTGACGCGGTTCCTGCTGAGCCACCCGCCGCTGTCGCGGTTTTTCGAGCCCCAGGTGAGGCGGCGCGGTGCCTGCCGCTCCCTGTGCCGTCCCCGCGCCGCCCGTGCAGAGCCAGCGGCGGCCGCCCTGTCAGCGCCAGGCCGTGGCCTCACGCAGCCCGTGCTGAGTGCTCACCCTCTCGCCTAGAAAAAGGAGCAGTCTAACTTCACGCCAGAGGACGCGGTCCTGGCGTCCGTGGGCATCATGAAGTGCAGCCCCGACCGCGGGCTGCTGTTGTCGGAGACCACGTGCCTGGCGCTGGAGGAGCTGATCCAGGCCTGCTGTGGTGAGTGCAGGCCTTTGGCCGTGTTGTGGCTTCGGTAGCCTGAAAAAAAAGAAAATTCGTGAGGCATTCATGAGCTAAAGAAGTGCACAAGCTGATCGAGGGTTCGAATTTTTCTTTATGAAGAATGTGCGTCTAGGGCTTAGGCATTGCCTAGGGTGGGTCGGTGATGCCAGCATCAGTCCAGTTCACACTCTGCTTTTCTTTCTAGCGGAAGATGAAGGTGTCCCTGTGGTGCTGGTGTGTGGCCCAAAAAACACTGGGAAGTCAACATTCAACAGATACCTAATTAATCTGTTACTGAACCGGTGAGTCTTTCCATGTTCTGCAAGCCTTTATGTGCTATGTGAAGTTTAGGAAAAGGAAAAAAATAAATGTTTGACAGGTCTCTCAGAAGAGCCATCAGAACTCAAAAGGTGCATAGCTTTTAAACACAATAATTCAGAAAAACAGATATTCTTGTATTGAGTGATTTCAGAAAAGTTGCCTCCTTAACATTTCCATTGAAATACTGTTAAATTGCTGCCTTGGAGTGTGTGAGCACATTGGGCACCAAGCAGTTTGGGCTTGGTAAGAGAGTTGCAATAGCTAGAAATGCACCATGAGTGTGGTTGAGGGAAGGAGAGATTAATGAATTTTAGCTTTGCAACCTGGAACAAAATCTGACTGCTCTTCTGATATGTTCAGGTCGTGTAGTTCTTTTGGTGGATGCTAACACACAGTCCGTCTCCCTGCAGCCTTCCTGTGGTGGAGTACATGGAGTGTGACATTGGCCAGACAGAATTCACTCCGCCCGGGTGCGTGTCCCTGAGCAGCGTCACGGAGCCCGTTCTGGGTATGTGTTCCACTGCTTCTGCGGTTACAGAGACCTGTTCCGTTTCTGAAATGAACAGGCTGTTCTGGGTAGAGGCTCTGCTTCAGAGGAAGCTGCTGCCACAGCTGTCAGAGTTTCCTGGGGAGAATAAACCAAGGGCTGTTGAAGTTTTCTTGTAGGGGCATTTAAGCTCCCTGAGTAACATGGAGCTGTTTAAAGAAACACGATGTTGTAGAGGTGGTAGTACATGCTAAGGTGTATCAAAGGGGATGTTCTGCCTTTCAGAGGTGAAAGGTCTCCTTGGGAAAATCTGTATCTGTAGATAATACTAACTTGAGAAATCCAAAGTGGATCTGCACAGATTGGGGCTGCTGTGATGAGTGGGAAAAACAGAGTCCAGGAAACTGCTGGAGTTTGTAGTCTTCCAGATCTGGGTTACTGTCTAAAAGGACATTTCCAGGCTGGTTTGCTGTTTAACCAGTTTGTCATACAAACTTTATCATAGAAACTTGTTCTTTAAAGATTTGCAAGTGTGTAAGCAGTGATTTCAAACAAAAACCCACACCAAATACTAATCTGAAACAAACAAAACTCCCAGCCTGCAAGTGACAGACCAGTTTCCCCTACTGGCAGGCTGTGCAAGGACAATTGGCATGTGGGAAGAGTGGGTTATTTCGGGAGAGGAGGCGTGTGGGTGGTCAGGGACAGCAATGTTTTGGTGTGACCTGGGGAAGGCACTGGATGTTCGGTGCTCTCTTTGCCAGGTCCCCCCTTCACTCACCAGCAGATGCCCAGCAAGATGGTGTATTATGGCCAGACCAGCTGTGAGCAGGACACAGAGAGGTACCTTGATGTTGTGAAATACGTGTTCAGCTACTACAAGAAGGAAGTGCCTCTAGTCATCAACACCATGGGCTGGGTGAAAGGTAAACAGGGTTAATCTGCTCTGGAGAGGTGTGGGAGGGAGGTAACAGCGGCACAGACCCACGTGGAACAAAAATTCACAGCATGTCCACCCTGAGCTAACGCTGCTGTGCCACCTGTCGCAGTAGTAGCAGCAGTTGTGTGTTTCCTGTGCTCCTGAAGGTGAAGGGCTGCTGCTCCTCATCGATATCATCCGGCTGTTGTCACCCAGCCACATTGTTCAGATGGACATGTGTGACTGGAAGGCCATGCCCCCGCTGACGCCTGAGCACGTCCACTTCAGCGCCGGGCTGCACACCAAGGGCAAGCAGCAATCCAAGTGCAAGCAGCTGGGAGTGGACAGCATGGAGAGCTGGAAGTACTCTGAAGGGGAGGATGTGTCAGCTCCACAGCACAAGCTGCTGTATGTCCATCCAGAATTCCCTCGGGCAGGGGTGGCAGGTGAAGTGTAAGTAGGATGTTGAGTGCTCTGTGAGGTCCCTGGGCTGAACAGAGCCACACGTCGTCCTTGACATGGGGTTGTTCTTTCAGGCGAGTGCACAGTGGCATCCTGCGTGACATGTCCATCCTGGGATACCTGGGGCACCTGCAGAGCCCCGACATTGGGGCAGTGCTCCCGCTGCACAGCCTGGTGCCATATCAGGTAAAGGAGCTTTTTGGGATGGTTTGCCAGGGAATGTGCACAGAGCCCAACCTGAAGTGATGGGCAGTTCTGTTCCTACTGCATATGTTTCTCAGAAGAGGGACAAACCCTCTAATCTACAGAGTGACTGTATTCAGGATGTCTGGAAGCCAAGCTTCTGTCAAGTTGCTGGTGTGGCACGTGTGTGCTGTGTGTCCTGCATGTGCAGGTGTTGGTGCAGAAGCTGCTTTGTGTGCCCTGCCATAGTGCCTGTGTGTAGGTGTGGTGGGGAGTGTGCAGGGTCTTATCTCAGAACTCAAACTCAATCCATGTGGAGCTGATGAGCACTTTTCTCTCTTCTCTTTCCCACCTCAGGTACCTTTTAATGCTGTTGCACTCAGGGTTATTCACACAGATGTTGCTCCCAGCAACATCATGTATGCAGTGAACGCCAGCTGGGTCGGGCTCTGCTGCATTCCGGAGGAAGTGCGGTGCCAGACCGAAGGGCCAGTCCTGCTGACACAGACACCAATCTGCGACTGCCTGGGCTTCGGTGAGCACACCTGGAGCTCTGCTCTCACCTGCCGTGTTTAGGCAGACAGGTTGCATAGTGATGGAATTATCTACTCTTTTAAACCAGCTGGAGGAGTGGGATGAGTGTGGCGTATTCTCTGCTGTTAGAGGCTGTTTTGCAGTCCTTGGACTTTGGTTAACAGGTGGTAAGAGCTGTGGGGAATGTCCTTGAACGGTGCCACTCAGAGCTTCTCTCAGAACTCCACAGTGACTCACTTTCCAGTTCACGTTCTCGAAAGCACGTCCCATGTAGCTTTTGCAAAATTACAGTAGTTGTCTCAGTTTCCTTGTGACTTAAGTTAATGTTCCAGTTTGGACTTTGGTGCTCAGTCATGTAGGGATGTGATAGTGAGCAGGGATACTTAGTGACTGAGCTTTGCATGTGGGTTTGTTTTTTTTTTCAGGAATTGTCCGTGGAGTTGATATGGAGAAGAAGCTTTACCACATCCTGACACCAGTGCCTCCAGCGAATCTGAGACTAGTGAATTGCCTGCTCCTTGGGAACATCGCCATCCCTAACTGTGTGCTTGTGGACCAGGTAGGAGCTCACAGGAGGGGTGGGAGTTGGCTGAGCTGCAGCTGTCTGGCAGATTTTCCATTTTCTTATTCCTGAGGCTGATGCGTGCTGGGAGATGCCTCGGCATCAACAGATGGTTATCTCTCTGTGAAATTGTCCTTAAGCATAGAAACCTTGGGAGAACAGAATGTTATGCTCATGTTTCAGATGCCAAAGTGGGGTTTGGTGATTGCTGAGTCCTTCCTGCCGTCAGCTCTGTCAGCCTGGGGAGGGATGTGGTTCCCCCTGTGCTGAAGGTGCAAGTTCTTAAAGTTGTTTCTCGTTTAATTTTTCCATTTTGCAGCAAGGAATTGAGGGAGAGATTCCCTATGTCACATCCGATTACAACTACAGTATCATGGGCTCAGGGAAACTGAGGAAGAAGAAGCAGCATTTGAAGAGAAGATTTGAGTGTGATTACACTTGAATCCTCAGGATGCTCAGCCTGGGTTTGTTCATGTGGGACCTCGGGTGGTTGCAGAAGCCCTGGGTGCTGCAGAGGCCCTGGGCAGGTAGATGCTACAGTGGGGACAGTTTTGATAATGTTTTGTATGTTTAGTTTGTATTTTTGGTGTTTTGTAATAAATATCTATGGTAAACACTGTGCTGGTTTGGATCTTTTCCTAGCCTAAGGCTGACACAGCCAGGGGCATTGCACCACGCTGGTCAGACCTCCTCCCACAGCGTGCCTGGCTCTCAGAGAGCTCTGGGTGTCAGTGATCCACAGTGCCCTGAGCAGAACTTCACTGTCCCCTGGGTTTGGGGAAGGGCCCGTGCTGTGGTTCTGGCACTGGCTGACCCATGGCTCTGGGTGTCCTGCTGGTCAAGGAGAGGGGAGGGAAGGGGAGTCCCTGTCCCCCTGAGTGACAAAGCTGCTCGGTGCTGCGCTGTCACAGCCCACCCTGTCTGTGCACTGGGACTGCTGCCTCCTGCCTGCCCTGTGCTGTCCCTGCTGCCTGTGTGGTGCTGCAGGGAGAGCTCAGTGCCCTGAGCACGGGCTGGGAGCAGCTTGGGCTGACTTTGATGTCCCCAGCTCTAAGGGACTGTGCCATGGATAGAGGGTAGTGGGATGGGATTGGGGTGGATCTTGTGACCCAGGTGCTGCATGGAGCACTGGTGTGTGTGGCCTTACCTGACCCCACCAGCTCTGCCCCACTGGGACATGGGAGGATCTTTATTTATTTTTCTTCCCAGCCCTTTGTCAATTAGCAGTTTGCTGCCAAGGGCAGCTGGGGGTGGTGGGAGTTGCACACGGCTGAGTGCCTCAGGTCAAGGACATTTTTGGAAAAAACTGTTCTTTATGGGTAATACCAGTGTGCTGGACTCTTCCTGGATCTGTGACTGCAAAAGTAACCTGGCTTCTAACAGCAGCTCCTGCAAAATGAGGCATCTCTGCCTCAGCCCAGACTGGGGGAACAGTCCAGCCCTGGAATTTTCAGCCCCCTGAGCCCAGTGCCCATTCAAATCCCCTGGACCAGGTCTGTGGAGGAAGGAGGGAAGCAGAGGAAGGAGGAATGTGGTGCACTTGGGGCCAGAGCTTTTTGGCTGGTGGCTGCTGTGGGTGTGAGTAATCTGCAAAACTGCTTTTATCTGGTTTGGGAAGAGACTTCCTAGAACTCCAGGAGCGAGCTGTAAACAAACAAACTGGGATGAGAGGTGAGGAGGGGACAGAGCTGGAAAAGAGCTGCAAGGGCCTGTGCAGTGTTGCAGCCTTGTAAAGAGTTAAACTTAATCCAAGCCTAATTATCCCCATATGGCTGGGTCTGGCAGCAAAGGAAGAAGTTGGCCAGCATTGTGGCCTGAACAGTGGCTAAAATAAATAAAGGGGCCATGGTGCAGCCAGGGGGAACATCCCAGGCGGGGTGAGATGGGAGTTCAAGTCACAAGGGAGTGAGTGGAAAAAGCTTCAGGAAAGGTGAGATAGGCAAAGGACGTGGAAGAAACGCCCAACCCTAAAAGCACTGTGGCCAAGCATCCCCCTTGGTAGTGTCACCAGCACCCAGCATCCACCTCACCCTGCTGAGGGCAATGGATCCCACGGTGGCTCTGTCCCTTGGAGCCAGGGGACAAGTGAGTAACTCATGTGGTGAGCTGCAAGTATGGTTTGGGGCATTTTGGGGCAGGGAGGTGGTACAAGGTGCCCATGCCTGCTGGGGCCCAGAGGTGGAAGCTGCATCCTTGGGAAAGGGGAACCTCACTGGCTTTTGGTGCTCCCTGAGGGGAGGAGGGACAAGAGGGAGGCTGGGGGTTTTGGAGCATAAACCTTGGTGAAGCATTCCACCTACAAGAACACTGTTCCGTGATCAATGGGAAATCTGTGACAGCACTTCAAATATTAAGGATGCACTAAATCAAGCAGGATTAATTTTGCAATACATTGGCATCTGTTACCTTTGCAGCAGCGATTTATGACGGAATTTCTGGCAAAGGGTGCCTAGAAGCAACAAAACTCTGAGAAGCACCTGGTGCCTCTGGGAGGAGATGCTGTGATGAATTTGGAGGCTGGGATGGTCTTGGCCTGGCAGTTTTGCGCAGGGCAGGATGAAGGTGCCATCTTTTGTTGTCTTTGTGGGGTTTAAGCCCTATCCGCTGCTTTCTTGGATTAGCAGGAGGAAAATCCCCCTGAATATAGGTTTTCCCTATGCAGGCTGGGGCCCCCTGTGTGCCCACGGGTGCAGGGATACAACCGGAGCTCGGGGCGGCGCATTCCTGCCCCCTCAAAAGCCGGACGGACGGCAGAGCAGCCAAAAAGCCCCCTTCTTAATGCCGATTCTTTCCATCACAAGCACGTCTTGTCTCCGTGGCCGAATGTCTTCCATAGACGGTGGAAAGTGAAATTTGTGCAATGTCTGTAGGAGGCTGAAGAAAGGCCCTTTGTGCGCCCCCCGCGCGGGCGCTGGGCAGCCTCCAGCAGCACCCTCGGCCGCCCCGCGGCTCCCGCCGGCGGCGTCAATGCACCGCTTGTCCAGAGACCGGGACCCACTCTTAAAGCCAGAGCTGGTCTCCCTCGGTTAGTCCCACCGGTGGCCCCGTCGGGGCGGGCACGGCGGCGGGGGGCCCCCCGGCCGCAACCCCAGGATGTTTCTGTACTGGAGGAAGAGGGGTGCCTACGAGCTGGAGGCTTTGCCGCCCGGCCTGGCGGGGCTGGAGTACGGGGCGGTGGAGCGCTTCTCCTGGAGCTCCAGCCTGGATGTCAGCGAGGAGCTCGGGGGTAGGTGGCTGGGGGGCTTTGGGCAAGGTTGTGGCTGAGCGCGGCCGCCCAAAGCCTCCAGCCCTGGCAACGAGGGCGAGGGGTTGGGAGAAGCTGCTGGGTGCCGCCGGGATGCCGTGGGAATGCTGCAGGTGCAGCTGGGGAGCGCTCAGCAAACCGGCCCGTGCCACCGGCGCCGCTCCCCCCGGCCCCGGCAGGCGTTTGAAGCAGCCGGCTGTCGCTGCCGTGCGCTCTGCCGCAAGGACGATCCGGTTTCAAAACTCGTTTGCCGTCACCGGGAGCGCCGGCTGTGATAGCATAGCCGGCAGCAGGAGGAGGAGGAGGTGACCAGGCGGGGAGAGGAGCTGATGGGCACAGGATCTCTCCTGCAGCCCCCGAAGTGTCTGGTGGGGACACGCTCCTGCCTCTGCCCCGAAGCGGGGCTCCCTGCGAGGAGCTCCCAGCCCGGTGTCCCAGGCCCTGGTGCGCGTGTGACCCGAGGGCAGGGTCGGCTTTTGGGAACGGCCACGCGGCTCCGGCCGTGCCGGCGGCTGCGGCGTGCGGCTGATCCCTGGCACCGCCGGCCGCTTCGGCCAGCCTCTAGTTTTTGGTGAGTTTGGGAAACTTTCCCTTGGGTGCATGAAAGAATTTCTTATTTGTTTCCGTTATTATTCCCGATAGGTCAAGTGAAACGGCAGCGGCGGGGGGCGGGGGCCGGCCCTGCTCGGCGGGCGCTGCGGGGCAGCCGCGGACACAGAGGCCTCATTGTGCTCCTGCCGCGGGGGCAGCGCCCGGCCCCGGCTCCCAGCCCGGCTCCCAGCCCGGCTACTAGCCCGGCTCCTAGCCCTACTCCCGGAGGGCGACGAGCTGAGCCCTGCCCGGCTGCTCCTGCGCCGTCATCCAGCAGCGTCCATGGTGCCACAGCAGCCCCGGGATCGCCCCCCAGATGGGAGCTTGAGCAACCAGCACCATTCCGAGTTGCCTCCCCCTCTCCAGGCAGAAGCAGCAGTTTTTTCAGTGCTGCCTCAAAAAGCAGAGTGTTTTATCCCGCAGACTGTTTCTAACCCCGGCCTTGGCCGCGGTCTCGCTCGGGTCGGCGTGGATGCTGTTTTTGTTGGCAGGAAGGAGGCGGGAGATGGAAGCGGTGTGGCGGGGAAGTCCCCGTGCCGCTGGGCTGGTGTAATAGCCGTGCCACCTGGCAGAGCCGTGCCATTGTGGCAGAGCCGTGCCATTGTGGCAGAGCCGTGCCATCTGGCCTCTCCACATCCCCGGCAGTGGCTCCCTGCCCAGCAGGCAGCTTCCCAACGGTGCATCCCTGCCTGCAGCGGGGTTGTCCAGCCAGAGGGTGTCTGTACTGCTCGTTTGCCGCTGCGAGCAGCCCGGAGTCTGTTATTTTTAAACGATTAGGTTCGACACATAACAAAAGCCTTCAAAATAGGATTTGTCCCTAAGGCCGATTTAACTGTCAAAGCTTAAAGTGGCTCCTAAGCCCCGCTGGGGGCTGACAGCGGCAGATTTAGTGCTGCTGCTGCAGCCCCACGCTGTGCCAGCCCAAGGGGAGCTGGGGCAGGTCCGTGTCCTCATCCTGTACCCTGGGGTGCTGAGCAGGAGGTGCCGGATTCTGTCACCGTGCGTTCCCCCGCGGGAACGCATCCCTGGCTCTTGGGCACGGGGCTTCATTCCCCTGGACGAGCTCTGGGGCGGGCTGAGCCCGCGTGCTTCGCCGAACTCTGAAACCCGGGATTCCTGGTGTGGGGGCCTCAGCACGGACCCGGAGAGGGCTCACCACGGCACCCAGGCACTGACCCTCCTCTCTCCACAGCCGAGCCGTGCCCAGAAGAGGAGACAGTGCTGCACTGCCAGAATCCCGACTGCGCCGGAGAGAGGAGGGCGGCCAAGGTGGGTCCTGCGGGGCGGGGGCAGCGCCGGGCAGCTGCTGCCCCGGGACTTGGGGGTGAGAAGGGGCAGCGGACAGCTCTGCCCAGCCTGCCACTCCCTAAAAGGCCCCTGCCCTGGTCGGCACCCCTGGCCTGCCGTGCCGGGTGCGTATTCCCTGCTGGTGTCAGGGTCCTGCTGGCATTTAACGGCACAGCGGCGGTTTACGCGTTTCCCCGAGCTGCCGTGATTCGGGCTAATCCGCTACAGCCCGTCTGTTCCCCTGCTCGCTAACGTGAAGCCAGAGCAGATTCAGGGTCCCTCTCTCCCGCCGGCCGTACGGAGCCGGGCCGGACCCACGCCCCGGCTCCCAGCGGGTCCCGGGGCCGCAGAGCGGGGCCGCGGGCGGTGTCTCGGGTGCAGCAGGCAGGACGGCCCGGGCGCACCGGGGGTGTGCCGGTGCTCTGTTTGCACGCCGGGCTGGCAGGGCCGGTGCTGCTGGGGCACACGTGGCACTGGGCTGCAGCTGCCCAGGAGTGCAGCTGGGACTGCCGGGAGCGACTGAGGCCACCCCGCCGCTGTCACCCGACCCCCGATGGTGCCTGGCAGGTAGCGGGGGGGTGGGCGGGGGGAGCTGGTCAGGCTGGGGGGTCATCCTACAGCATCATGGTGCGGGATCGTGATCCTTCTTGCTTTGTGAGGCACCTGCTGAGGGGCGGCGGAGCTGCCGTGGGGATCGGATCAGGAGCTGATCCCTGGGGTGGGCAGAGGGCTTTGGCCATCCGGTGTGAGTGACTCCAGGGATGAGCTGCTGGCACAGGATGGATGAGGAGCCCCGCATCCCTCTGGGGCTGCTGCCAAGCGTCCCGGAGATCTCACTGAACGCGTGCCAGCTGCGGGCACTGCCTGCAGCCCGCGGCCATACTCCCACAGGCAGGTGTCACGATGGCCGCGATGGCAGCAAAGCTGCGGGACACATGGTGGCAGCGGAGGAGGGCTGAGGGTACAGGGTGTCCTGAGGCTGAGGCTGCCTGGGAGCTGCCATAGGACACTCGTGGATGGCAGGGGGTGCTGCAGAGGGACCAGCGGCCCCTCGGAGAGAGCGCGGGTGGTGGGAGCGCGTCAGCGCTGACTTCAGCAGCGCCGGGAGGAAGGAGGGCAGGAAGCGGGGGCGGCTGGAGCTGCACAGGCGCTTCCTCCCCGCAGCAGCGCAGAGTGCTACAGGCAAGCCCGGGCAGGGCTGTCTCCTCCCAGCACCTTCGCACCCCTCCGCTGGCAGGGTGGCGGCGGGGTCCCACACGGGGACGGGGATGTGTCAGCGGTGCAGCAGAACTTGCTGGCAGTAGCCGGCGGCACCACAATCCCCAGGAGCGGGGCCAGGAAGAGCCACAGTGGGAAAGGCACTGGCCAGAGAACACAGGCTGTGCACTGTGCTGGGGGCCTGGCCGGGGGTTTAAAAATAACCCGCTGTGAATGCCTAGAGGGGCTGGGGCCGCGGCCGTGGCCGCACACAATCGGAGGAAACCCGCCGGCTTCGAGCATTGTTTGTCTGCAGACGCTCGCTTCCTCCGTCCTGCCACGGGGACACGGCTCTCGTCAGCACAAAGGGGCTGTGGGGTGCCAGGGCGGCCTCCCGGGCCCTGCTGAGGTGCTGGTGCCACGGTGCAGGTGACTGTCCCGCAGCTCCTTGTCCGAGCCTCGGCATGTGCAGGTGTCCCCGGGTCTCTGCTCATTGCGGTGGAGCAGGGAGGGGCTCTGTGGGGCAGAAACCCCCGTGTCATCACCATGCCCTTACAGCACCCACTGCCATGTCCAGGACACGGCCATGTCCTGGTCCTGCTGCTTTCCCTGTGCCCGCTCTGGCTGCAGCATTCCGTGTGAACAATGTGCCAGCTGCAGTTGGGGGTGGGAGAGGGGACCCTGCTGCTCGTGGTGTTGGCCATCCCTCCTGCAAACGCGCCCCAGCTGGCAGCCGCGGGCAGGCCCTGCCTGATGGACTCATGTCCCCGCAGGAATGCCACCACGCAGAGTGCCGGCAGCTGAGCCGCAGCGGCCCCCTCAGCCTGTGTGAGCTCTGCGATGGCCGCCTCCATGGCGCCATGCACTTCGATGGCCACATCCGCTTCGAGCTGTCCCCGCAAGGTGAGCCCGACCCAGCCGTGGCACCGCTGCCCCCGCGGCTCTGCGGCTGTGGGGCGGCGCAGGGATGGGAGTGGGATGGGATGGAATGCACGCAGGGGTGGGAGTGGGATGCAGCAGGAGCCAGCAAGGGGCTGGGGGAGCTGTCACAGCCCAGCTCGATGCCCGCTTGCAGGCTCCATCCTGGCCCGCAACATGTCAACACGTTCGTGCCCCCCGCGCACCAGCCCTGCCTCTGATGTGGAGGAGGAGGAGGAGGGTCCGGCAGAGAGCAGAGGGTGAGCCCCTGGCCCTGCACAGCCCGTGTGCTGCCCCAGCCCGCGGCATCCCTGTCACCCTGCCCTCCCTGTGCCCGCAGGGAGCGCAGGAGCTCGGCGCTGAAGCTGCCCAAGAAGAAGGCCTGGCGCAGGCACACGGACGTAAGGCACCGGCTCCTCTCCGTGGGGCACTCGGCAGGGCAGCAGGATGGCCCTGGTGGGAGGGAGGGAGGGACCGCTGGGCAAGCAGCTGCCACCTGCCCCCAGGACCCCAGCAAGGAGTGCTTCACCTTGAAGTTTGACCTCAGCATCGACATCGAGGCAGAGATCGTGCCAGCTGTGAAGAAGAAGTCGCTGGGGTGAGTCTGCTGGGGATAGGACAAGGGACAGCGTGGGGACAGATGCAGAGACAAATGTGGGGCCTGTGTCCTGCAGGGAAGTGCTGCTGCCAGTCTTTGAGAGGAAGGCAATTGAGCTGGGCAAAGTGGACATCTACCTGGACCAGTCCCACACGCCGCTGTCCCTGCAGTTTGAGGCCTATCGCTTCGGGGGACACTACCTGCGGGTGAAAGGTGCTGCGGGGGCCCCGGGGGAGGCCTGGCTGCTCCAGAGCTCCCAGGGGACACTGACAGGGTGATGCTCCCACAGCCAAGCCCGGGGATGAGCTGAAGGTGGAGCAGGCAGTGCGAGATGCCCGGTCAGCCAGCCTGCCCATCCTGCACCCTGCCAGCAGTGCTGCATTCCTTGGGCCAGTGCTGGAGCCGCTGCCAGGACGCCAGGAGGGCACTGAGAGCCTGGTGAGTGCCAGTGCTAGCTTTGGGGGGGGAGGAATTGGAGATAGGATGACAGAATGTGTGATCCTCCTATAGCCTTTCTCTCTGGTGAAGATGGGTCATGTATGGTGTGGGCTGAAGATCCCCCTGGAGACCCCAGGACCCACTTTTTCTCCTGGCTGTGCTGTGCTGTGCTGGCTCTACCATGGCAGTCTAGCAGCTCAAGTAGTGGCATCAGCCCTTTGGCTGTGCCAGGTACAGGCTGGCACCAAAGCAAAGGCAAACAGGAGCTCTGGGGGCCCCACTGTTGGCTGGGCTCGGTGCCCTGGGACTCACCCTGGCCCCAGGACTCGCCCTGGCCACCAGCCCTCCTCTCAGCTGCTGGCAGCTGCTGAGCACAGCAGCTCTGTCCTGCCCCGTGGACCCTGGCCCCAGATAAGGCGTGGGACCGGGTTGGGCGTCGCTCCCATGGGAGCAGGGTGCCAGGCCTGAAGGGAGAAACTCTGCAGGGTCCTGCCAGGGGCACACGGTGCTTAGTCCAGTGCCAACAGGTCCTGAGGGTGGCAACCTGGCTGCCTGGCCAGGGCTGGTGGCCACCCGTGTCCAGCACTATGATGCCTGGCTGCAGGACCGGCAAGGCTCTAGCAGGGCCCGGGGACAAGAGGGCAACCAGCCACCTCTATGGGGGTCTCGGTCCCGACCGCCTTCCTGGGGGCAGGTGGGTCCCAAGTGGCACCGAGGCGATGGGGCTGGTCACAGCCGGGGCATCTGGAGAAGTGGCAGCGCAGTGAGTAATGGGAATGGTGGCATGGCATCCTCTTCCCGCCTGGCTCTGCAGACGTGGCAGGGTGTGGGGCCGTGCTGGCGGCAGTGGCAGCAGCATGCCGCTTCCCAGGGCTTGGTGGCAGGCAAGGGTGGTGACCCTGCTGCGTTTTGTGCCCCGGTGAGGAGATGGCAGCGGCCGCATCCCGGAACGGCCCCGGGACACACCGGGAGCAGCCGCTACGGCGGTGCCCGGGGCGGCGGGAGCCGCTTGGCCGTGACCCAGCTCTCGCGACCAGCCGGGGGGCTTTGATCTCTGCCGGTGAATTGTTCAGCTCTGGTAGCTTATCTGCCGAGGAGGGAAATTATGTTTTCGGCGCTGGCCCCACCTCCTTTTGTTTCGGAGGAGCTCGGCCACAGCCTGCCCGGCCCCGGCTCTGCGGTCCGAGCCGGGAGTGCGGCTGGACGGACGGCTCGGCCGGGTGCTGCGACCCCCGGGATGCCCTGAGCCCCCGAGCTGCTCGGGCCGCTTGTCCATGGCCGGCCGGGCTTGGCCAGGCAGCGCCCGGGGTCCTGCACCCCCGGGGCCCTGCACCCCCGGGATGCAGGTAGGCAGGTCAGTGCGGGCAGGGGAGCTTGGCCGGGGGACCCCACTGCCCGGGGTGTCTGTCTGTCCCACGGTGCTCGAGGTCAGCCAGGCCGCTGTCCCCATCCTGGAGCAGTGCTGGGCACTGACCCTGGGCACGCTGGCTGTGCTCACTGCAGGCTCCGGGACGGCGAAGGAAGAACATAACAGAGTTCCTGGGGGACAGCAGCATCCCCAGCCCCGAGCCAGCCCTGCACAGCAGCAGCTCTCTGCCCAGCAATGGCACTGACACCTGGAAGAACCGCGCTGCCAGCCGCTTCAGCGGCTTCTTTGGCTCCGGGACTAGCACGGGCTCCTTCGGGCGGGTATGTGGGATGCAGGCACGGGGAGGGCTGTGGGGACTGCCTGTGGCTATGCTGGGGGGCTGGGATGGATCCCCCTGGGGCTCTAGACCCTAATTCCACAGGCAGGATGAGGTGGTCTGTGGCACTGGCCCCCGCCCAGCTCTGTCTCTGCTTTTGGCCAGGAGACTGAGAAGCTGGAGCAGCTGGTGAACAGGTTGCATGCCTACAGCACCTTCGGGCTGCCCAAGCTGCCGCCCCAGCTCCGCTTTGACCGCGACTCCTGGGAGGAGGATGGGGACGAGGCTGGGCTGACACTGGAGGACAGCTGGCAGCAGATCATCCAGGGCACAGAGGTAGGGACAGTGCCTGGGCAGCCTCAGGGGCTCTTCCCAGGCCCTGGCACAGCACTGACACTCAGCCTGGCAGGTCCTGTCGCGCCGGCAATGCCACCAGCAGGAAGCCATCTGGGAGCTGCTGCACACAGAGGCCACCTACATCCGGAACCTCAAAGTCATCACTGATGTGAGTGTTGGCAGCTACTGCACTGTGCTGGGGCTGGGGGCTGTGGCTGCAGCTCACTGCTTCTCCATTCCCTCCCCACAGCTCTTTCTCTCCTGCCTGGTGAACCTGCAGGAGTCCGGGCTGCTCTGTGAGGTGAGTGGAGAGGGCTGCAAGGCACAGGGTGTTCAGGGATGGGTCCTCAGCCTTGCCATGCTCCAGGGTGGAGGTGCTGTTCCCCAGCACCGCCCACCTCACCCCCACAGGTGGATGCCGAGCGGCTCTTCAGCAACATTGGGGAGATCATCCGGCTGCACTGCAAGCTGTGGCGCAGCGTCATGGCCTCAGTGCTGGCCAAGGCACGACGGACTGGGGCACTGCTTGACCCTGTTGACTTCCTCGATGGCTTCAAGATGGTGAGTGAGGCTGCCATGCCACAGTGGGCAGCCATGCCGTGCTGTGTGCTGCATGGTGACCGCCTCGTGTCCCCTAGTTCGGGTCCCTCTTCAAGCCCTATGTGCGGTATTGCATGGAGGAGGAGGGCTGCATGGAGTACATGCGGACACTGCTGCGGGACAGCGAGCTCTTCCGCACCTATGTGACGGTAAGGGGAGGCTGGGGCTGGGGCTGGGGCTGGGGCTAATGCCTGGGTGCCACAGTGGGCTGAGAAGCAGGAGCAGTGCAGCCGCCTGAAGCTGAGCGACATGCTGGTGAAACCTCACCAGCGCCTCACCAAGTACCCGCTGCTCCTCAAGTCTATACTGAAGAAGACGGATGACCCACGCGCCCGTGATGCCATCACCACTATGGTAAGGGATCAGGGGTGGGGGGCAGCAGGTTGGTGGTCCCTCTTACCCCTCAAACCCACCGCCACTCCTGGCACAGATCAGCTCTGTGGAGCACTTCATCAATGACGTCAACTCGCGGATGCGCCAGCGGCAGGAGCGGCAGCGCCTGGATGCCATCCTCAGCCGGATTGATGCCTACGAGGTGGTGGAGGGCAGCACAGACGAGGTGGACAAGGTAGGCTGGACAGGATGGAGCTGCCATCTCATGCTATGCCATGCCACTCAATGACACCCTCTGCCACACTGCTGTGCCACCCTATGTCACTTCATGCCAAGCCATCCCATGCTACATCATGCCATGCCACCCATGTCATGTTACCCCATGCACCCCATGCTGACTCCGGGGGCTTCTGGCAGCTGCTCAAGGAGTTCCTGCGGCTGGACCTGACGGCCCCCATCCCCGGCACCTCCCCGGAAGACACCCGGCAGCTCCTCCTCGAGGGCAGCCTGAGGATGCGGGAAGGTAAAGACAGCAAGGTGAGGACTGCAGGGGACAGGGAGGTCTCAGCTCCGGCCTCTGCCCAGCCACCCTCACTCTCTGCACCGACTGGTGCCCATGGCTCCACTCTCACCCCCAGATGGACGTCTACTGCTTCCTCTTCACCGACCTCTTCCTCATCACCAAGCCCTTCAAGAAGGCTGAGCGCACCAAGGTGATCCGGCAGCCCTTGCTGGTGGACAGAGTCGTTTGCCGAGAGCTCAGAGACCCAGGTGAGAGTACTGGGCATAAAGGGGACTACAGGGAGGTCCCTGGACACTGCTGACAGCCCCTGCCCACAGGCTCCTTCCTCCTCATCTACCTGAACGAGCTGGGGAGTGCTGTGGCCGCCTACACCTTCCAGACCACGGGGCAGTTGTGCCGCAGCTGGGTCGAGGCAGTGCGCAATGCCCAGGTGAGGGCGCATGGGTGGGTGGGGGACCCGTGGGTCCCCTGTTCATACCCCATTCCTCACTGATGACTCCCCCTTCCCAGAACCTGCTGCAGCGGCTGCGGCAGCGCCGGCGCATGGAGGAGCAGGAGGAGGAGGATGAGGAGGACGAAGAGGACGACGGTGAGAGTGGCACTTCAGCTGCCAGTTCACCTACCATCCTACACCACAGCAGCGCCAGCCCGGACTCACAGCAGTGGTAGGGAGCAGGAGGGGGGCACCTGCACACCCCCAGCCTGGCACAGGCCCCTCCTCACCTTCTTGCCTCCACAGCCCATCCGACGGCTCCACCGAGACGCTTGCCATGGTGGCAGCAGAGGGTGGCGACGAGCTCTCCTCCCCAGACTGGGACACAGGACCCTTCAGCTCAACCTCGGACGGCTCCTCTGTTAGCACCAGCACCTCCATCGGCACTGGCACCTCTGTCGAGACCCCCACCTCCTCCGATACCCCCACCCAGGAGCTGCCTGCAGGTGCCCTGCCTGTTCCCCTGCCCCACGGCGTGGCCTCCCCAGGCAGCGGCTGCCGCTCGTCCTCCATCGACAGCGCCTATGGCACGCTCTCACCTGCCTCCCTGCGGGACTTTGGCCAGCAGCCAGAGGGGACGGCCGAGGAGGGGCAGGAGCCCTCCCTGGCCCCTCCTGCTCCACGGCCTGCCTCGCCCCGGCTGCGCCGCCGGACGCCCGTGCAGCTCCTGCCCTGCCCGGCCAGGGTGCTTAAGTCCAAGTCGGAGGCCAGCTTGCCCCAGCTCCTGTCCCCCGCTTCCCCAGGCCCCCTAAGCCAAAGCCGCAGCCTCTCTGACCTCTGTGCTGGTTCCCCCCGGACTAGCCAAGACCCCGCACCTCAGGCTGCCCCCGGCAGCAGTGGCAGCTCCACATCAGAGCTCTCAGAGCCAGAGGAGCCAGCGGAGAGCCCAGCGTCCCTCCCAGGGGAGCTCAGGCGTGACCCCCAACCTCCTGCCCGCCGGACCCTCTCGGACCCCCAGTCAGCACAGCACCGCAAGCTGACTCTGGCGCAGCTGTACCGGATCCGGACCACGCTGCTGCTCAACTCCACGCTGACGGCCTCGTAAGCACATGCTGCCTGCTCCCAGGGGATGCCCCAGCCCTTCCAGGGGCTTCCCAGGGACCGAGTCCCAGTGCTGAAGGCATCTCTCCCCGCTCTGTGTCTTGCAGGGAGGTCTGAGAGCCGCTGGCATGGAAACGGACAGATGCATGGATGTACCAAGGAGCTTCTCCTGCTTCTAACCGTAGCGTAATGCCGGGGCCGGGCAGAGCAGGCACTGGGATGCCACGCTGGTGGGGACATGGATGGGGATGCAGACCAGTCCCTTTGGCGAGGACATGTCCTGGGCATGGTGGTGCGGAGCTGGACATGGCACATGGCTTGTGCTGAACCCCTTGTCCACAGACATGAGAGTTGTTGGGCAGGGGGCCCTGGAGCTGTGGGGGGCTGTGGGAGACTGTGGGTCAGCTCTTGCAGGCGAGGAAGGGATGACGACGTCGGCAGTGGTGAGTGGGGAAGGTGCTGAGAGGGACGTGGTGCCGGTGGCACGGTGCTGTGGACAGTGCAGGGAGGAGGCTGGGGCTGGTGGCAGGAGAGGATGATGCAGGGCTGAGGCAGGTTTGCCCTGTGGGGTGGCAGTGGATGGCAGCACCTGGGACTGGAGTGTGGGAGACACGGTGGGACACGCGCGGTGGCCGGAGCCCCGGCTGCCCCCCCATGCTAAGCTGCACTCCACGTCCCAGCTGAGCAATAAAACCAGCTGGTGCACGCTCATTCTGCCTCGCCTTTCCTTTGGCTTCAGCAGCGACCAAGACCGGCCATCACCTGGGTGGGTGCGGGGTGGCTGAGGGAGCCCCACCGCGACAGACAAAGAGGGGGCTGGGACCAGTTCCAGCCTCCCGTTCTGGAGCTCGGGGTGGGGATGGAGCCCTGGGATGGGGGTCTGCACTGCTCTCCACGTACCCTGCGTCCCTCCGCCACCCCCGTTACCGTGGGTCTGCGCCAACGAGCAAGGGAGGGCGGTGGCCGGGTCCGCGGCGAGGCACTGCAGGTCCCTCCCGCGCCCAGCGCTCCCGTCATGTGGTTTCATACCCCCTGGACTCATTTCCAAAAAAGCATTTCCTCCTGCTGCGGTTGGGTGTAAAAGCCTGTCTGGGGAGGGCTGGCGCTCACTCACCACGCGTCGCGTGCTGCTGACGGCAGCCGTGGGGTGCCGGGGCACCCTGCCCGGGCACGGAGCTGCCCCGACACCCCACTGCACCTGCTGCCCCGCTCCCCTCACCGCCCCGGCATGACCCAGCCGCATCGGCCACAAGGATGAAGTGTTGCTGCCCTGGGGTGGCTTGGGTGAGTGCGGTGGCCTGGGGGTCCCATGGAGCCCTGGCACCAATTGTGGGGTGTCCCACGGCTGTGGCCGTAACGGGTCTGGAGGAGGGTGGGAGGAAGATGGATTAACTCCAGTGCCAAGCCCGCCAAAACCGCTTACCCCTCTGGCTAACAGCTAGGGCTGGGCTCTGCTGCACCAAAACATTCACGGTGTGGCGTGACCACGGGGGCCGTAAAGGTCTCGGCCACAGACCGGATGCGGCCTGGGAAGCGTGGGGTCAGTCCTGGGGCTGCAGGCAGGGCAGTGCCACGGCGAGTGGCTATGCCCACACTCGTTGGGGCTAGCTGGGGGCACACGAGCACCGAGCGGCGGCCGCGTTCCGGGGGCAGAGGCGCTTGCCCGGCACAAGCGGCGGTGGCTCAGCCACGCACAGCCAGCCCCGTGCCCACGGCTCCGCTGCCCCCCGGGTGGGCAGGGGCAGCTGCCCGTCTGCGGGCGGGGTGCGCGGGCAGGGCCCCGCTGCGGGACGGTCGTGCCTCAGCGGTGACTCAGATGTGCCGCTGGCAGCCGGGACCGAGGCAGCCGCCCGGATCTGCCGGCAGCGCTCTGCGAGCGGGGCGGCCCAGCGCGGTTTCCAGTCTGTCGGTGGCGGCGGGTTTAGTAGAAAATGATTCAACTGCCGTAATCGGGGCCATCACGGCTGGGAAATCCAGCCCCCAGCGAGGAATCCCCTGGCTCCCTGCCCACACTGTCAGTGCCACGGCCCTCTCAGCCCCCGGCCCGGCCTGTGGAAGGGGTGTCGGGGTGGGCACTGCTCCCTGCACCCACCGGGGCTTCCAGGGGAGCAGGGCTGCTCTGCGGACAGCACCTGGCACCCCGCGGGGGAGCAGTGACCTACTTTGGGACGCGCGTAACGGGGCGCGATAGCATCGGGAGAGCGTGAGCCAGGCACGGCTTCCTTTAGGGGAGGAAATCACCTCCTCTGTGAGGGAGATAAACCCCAGGAAAGTCAAAGCTGGCAGCGTTAACCCTTACGCGCCCGGCTACCGCCACCTCCCTGAGCTGGCGATCTCTGGCACCACCAGCAGCCCGTGTGCCTGACTCGCTGGTCCCCATCCCTGGGGACGTGGCGGGGGTCCTGTTGGCACAGGACGTGGAGCATCTCGGTGTCGCTCCCAGCCAGCCTGGAAGCACCATTTGCAGAGCACACGGGGGCACCTGACAGCTCCCTGGGCACAGGCTGTGGCACAGTGGCCCCCACAGTGCCAGCAGGAAACTGCTTGCTCGTGTACTGCGGGGAAAGCAGAGCACAGGGGCTGCCGCGGGGCATTCCCAGCCCTGGGGCAGCACACCCACGCGGCTTTGGGGCGGAGGGCCGCGGCTTCAGCCGCTCAGCCTTGTGCAGGCACCGCTGTCCGCACAGTTCCAGGTACGGCTCTGGCTCCGGTAGCCCAGCATGAGCTGGTGTGAGGGCTGTCCCCACGAGTGCAAGGCTCCTGGAGCAACCCGTCTGCCTGCAGCCCTGCTCTCTCCCTGCTTGCAGGTGACCTTTGCAGCGCTGTGGCTGGCAGCCAGCGAATCGCAGCCCCCGGGGTGGCGGGACCGCGCTGTGCTGCAAAGGCAGCGAGTCCTGGTGCAGCCGCTCCTCCGCCTGCGGAGACATACTGACAGACGCCAGTGCCCTGACAGCATGAACTGGATCGAGACTGCTGGCCGCTGCTGCCCTCCATGTCCCGCAGGTGAGCGCTGCCCAGTCCGTGTGGCATGGCACAGCACACCTTGGCACAGCATGTGCATTGCTCCAGGTGGCCGTGCTCCTTGTCACCCCACTGTCCCCGCAGGGACATTCCTGTACAAGGCCTGCACAAGCCCTGAGAATCGCAGCGTGTGCCACCCCTGTCCCGCCGGCACCTTCCGCACCCAGCCCAACACCCTCAGCGAGTGCCAGGCTTGCTATGAGTGTGACCAACACGGTGAGCTGGCACCACACCCCCCTGTGCTGTGCCATGCAGCGCCGTGCCGTGCCGTGCTGCTCACCCCCTGCTTTCTGCAGCTTTCCAGAGTGTGCTGAGCAACTGCTCGGCCACCAGAAACATCGCCTGTGGCTGTGAGCCTGGCCGATTCCGTGTCTGCCTTGACAAGCAGTGCAGTGAATTCTCTTGCCAGAAGTGCCAGTCCTGCACCGGACGCCTCATCCAGCGACCCTGTGAGTGCTGCCAGCTGCCCCACGGCACAACCTGCCAGCTGTGCCACCTCTGGCTGTGCCACCCTGCCTTATTCCCACCCTTTCTCCAGGCTCGGAGGTACAGGACACACTTTGTGACAGCAGCTGCAAGCCTGACTTCTACAGAGAGGGTGATGAATGCCGGCCATGTCACATGTGAGCATTGACCCTCCAGCCAGGGATGCATGTGGGGCCTGTGGCATGGCACAGCATGGCACCCATGGGTTCCATCTCCTTGCAGGCGCACCGTGGACACGTGTGGCAAAGAGTGCCAGCAAGTGTGTGGCAGCAACAACCAAGGTATGGGAACAACGGGGCCAGGGTCTGTGGTGTGCAGTCACCATGCTGGCCAGCTGATGGGAATGCTCCTGCTCCTCCTTTCAGGCTCAGGTCTGGAGTACATCCTGCTGGGACTCACCGGGCCTCTCTTCCTGGGTGCCCTGGCCATCTACCACAAGAGGAAGAGGCTCTGGCCTGGTGCCCCGGCACCTGGTCCCCACCCCACGGCACAGGCTGCCACCTCCATGGCCAGGGTTGCAGCCACACCACGGTGCTGGTTCAATGCCGGGAGGTGGCACAACCCGTGCTGGACCCAGCCATGCTCCCCACAGGGGACAGAGCGTGCCACTGGCACAGCAAAGAGCCTCAACCAGGCCTTGCTGCGTGAGCCACCCAGTGACGAAGGGGAGCTCTGTGCACCCCCGGAGCCCCGCGGTGCCTTGCTGCAGGGCAGCCAGCTCTACGCCGTCATCGACGTGGTGCCAGTACGGCGTTGGAAGGAGTTCATGCGGATGCTGGAGCTGCGGGAGGCAGAGATTGAGCTGGTAGAGCTGGAGGTGGTCCACATCCGCGACCAGCAGTACGAGATGCTGAAGCGCTGGTGCCAGCAGACCAGTGCCACACTGGACCACGTCTTTGCCGCCCTGGAGCGCATGGAGCTGGCCGGCTGTGCTGAGGCACTGCGCCAGAGTCTGCCCTTGGGACCCTGATCCCCAGCGTCAGCACCCTGGCACAGGGAGGTCCCAACACCTCTACACCTCACTGGGCACCTCATCCCAGCCATACCCCTAAGTATTGTTACTTATGCCGTGTAGACATTTTATGTCAGTTTTATGTCCCCTTCCCACCTGCCTGTTCCCTCTATTTATGTCCTCCTGCTCCCAGGGCCGGGGAGGACCCCATTTCCCAGCACGTCGGCTGCCCAGCCCCTCGCGGGACGAGCGGGCACCGAGCCCACCGCGAACCCATGGGATAGTTCTCAAGGCTGCCCGCTGCCGGGCGCTCCTTCCCCCTCCCAATAAAGTGGTGCATTCTCCATCCGCCAGCCCTGCCCTTTCTTCACAAGGCTGTGTCAGCCAGGGCACCGCTGGCCTCAGGACTGCCACTGGTGATGTGGCCACCACAGGTGACGGAGAACGTGGGTGCTGGCAGAGATGCAGGCGGTGTGAGTGTTGGGGGTGGTTGTGGTGATGTTGGTGAGGGGGCACCGCTGTCGGCGAGCAGGGCGTGGGTGGGGGATGGTGTGGGGAGCCCCAGGAAGGCGCGGGGCACTGCTGGCGGGGTTTATCGTTTTAATCGCTGGAAAGGCAGGCGGTCTGGGCAGAGGTGAGCCGGAAGCTGGCCTTGGGCGGCTCTGGAGGGGCAGTAATGAGGGCGAGCGCGCTGCAACGGCGAGTGGTGCCAGCGGGCGTGCGGTGAGCCCGGCCGGGCAGAGGCGGGCAGTGCGCAAGGAGCCGCACGTCCTACGCGGCCGCAGCTCGCTTTGCAACGGGCAGCACGGGGTAGCGGTGGGCTGGCGGCAGCGGGATGTGGGGGTAGTGGGGGCTACGGGTGCCTGGGGCTGTGGGGGTGGCTTCTCTGGGTTGGGCTAAGTGGCCATCCACGGCAGGAGGAGGATGCCGAAGCATGTCGCGGTCCATGGGAGGACCTGCCAGTCTCCTCCTGCTGCGAAGAGCCAGGATGCGGTGTGGCGTGGCTAGTGCTTGGCTATGTCCCCCTTCTTGAGGATGATCTGTCGCTGCCAGGGCGCCAGCTTTGTCTCATCGTACCCGAGAGTCCTTAGCTTTTCCGACTGCTCCTTCTCCTTCTCCTCCTCCTCCCGCTTCAGCTTCTCCTGCTCTTTCCTGCTTAGCAGCAGGGGGCACAGGGCGCCGCGGTCACCAGGGCCGCGGGAGCCGCCGTGCCCGCCCACCCAGGGAAGGGGCTTGCGGCACTCACCGTTTCTGCTCCCTGCGGAGGCAAAGGGAAGAGTGGGGTTAGTAAAGCCGCGGGAGTCACCCACTGGTGCGGCATCCCCAGACCCTGGCTCACCTCTCTTCCTCCAGCTTCTTGCGCAGGATGTCCCTCCTCCAGGCCGGCATGCTGGCCAGGCGCGCCTCCTCTTCCTTCTCCTGCAACAGACAGCCGTGTTACCGGCACTGCCGGGAGCCCGCCCTCACTGCCGGCACCGTGAGGCCGCAGCATCACCCTGGTGCTCGGCACCACATCCTTCTGGCAGCGCCCTGCTTGGCACGGTACCGGCGGGGTTCACCGGCGCATGGCTCGCCGACGCGCCCCTCAGTGCCCACCTTCCGCCGGCGCCGGGAGGAGGAAGGAGCGCGTGGCGTGGCCAGCCCTTGCAGCACACCGCAGCTTTATTGCACGACACGCGGGGGCCCACACTGCCCCGGCACCGCAAACGCCACACCAGAGGGGAGCGCAGCCCCGCCGCTGCACCTCCCACACAACACACAGCCACGGCAAGCGGCACACACGGCAACCTCGGCCCGGGGCCGAGCAGAACAGCAGCCAGCCCTCCGCCAAGCTGAGCTGCACCACGAGCCACAGAGGCAGCCGAGCCACCCGGGCACCAGCCCACAGCTGTCCCCTGAGCTTGCTGCTGCCCCATGCCACACCACTGGCACAGCCTGCAGCATCCCGCTGGACTCAGGTGTCGAACATCTCTGCCTCCTTCTCCTTCCAGAAGGAGAAGCTGCGGTCAATGAAGCGACAGACGTCCTCCTCGCTGAACTCTCCCAGCTCCGGTACCGGCACTGCTGCCGCCTGCCCTTCCGGGGCCACGGTGGGGGGCTCTGGCAAGTTCTCTACCACTGCCACAGGGTCATCCCCAAAAAACTCCTGCACGAGGTCCTCAAAGCCGTCAAGCCAGTGGCGGTGGCCAGCCTCGACCTGCTCCAGCACGGTGCGGTGGAAACGGCGGACGCGGTGCCAGCTGTGGCTGCCCAGGCGGTCAAACATCTCGTAGCAGAGGAGGTGGCGGAAGCGCCGCTCCTCAGGGCTGAGGGGCATCTCCAGCAGCTGGAAGTAGCCCAGCATGAAGAGGTCGAGCGGGAGGCTGTCGTGGGGCATGGGCGAGCCGCCCACGTGGGGCAGGAAGTGTTGGGGCCAGTACAGCACCGTGGTGCGGCTCAGCCGCCGGATCTGACGCCCTGGCACCCGGCGGGCAACGCTCCTCCAGCGGGCCAACAGCCGCCCCGCTGCCGGCCGCCGCCTCCCCGGCCGCCGTGGCCGCTCCTCCCCAGGCCCTGCCGCGAGTGCCCGCTTCTTCCAGTGCTCCAGGAAGAGGAAGACGGCGCGCTCCTTGCAGCCCTTGGTGCGTTCATGCGGGCTGCTCGGCTCTGGCAGCGCTGGCCTGCTCCTCCGCAGTGCCCCATCCCCGTATTCCTCCTCCAGAATGGGCCGGCGGGTGCTACCAGGGGGCTGCACCCGCTTGCGCTTACTGACCCTGGGGGGAGGTGCAGGGGGTCCCCCTGGCCCCTCGTAGTTGGCCTTGAGGCTGCGGACAGAGACACCGCAGCCCAGGATCTCGCGCCGGGCGTCGTGCTGGGCACCGGGGCTGCCCCCGGCTCCCCCCGCCCCAGGGTCCTCCCGGCCGCTCAGGGGGGCTGGTGGTGCGGCCGCGCTCCTCGGCAGCGTGGGGGACTGGCTGCCGCGGGCAGGCGCGTCCTCGTGGGCGAGGGCGAAGCGCCGGGGTGCCGGCGGGGCGGAGAGCGGCACGAGTGGCAGCAGCTCCTCCTCCGGCCGCCCTGGAAGCGGCTGCGCCTCGTGCATCACCCGCAGGCTCCCCAGCTGCCTCTCCAGGTGCTGCATGTCCTCCTCCCGCATCGGCTGCCCGGCGGGTCCCGGAATGCCCCCGTGGGCAGATGGCCCGCGCCGGCACAGGGGCGGCGAGCGGTTCCCAGGCTGCGGCGGGAGAGAGGGCAAAGGGGCTCTTGAGGCCACGCCGCACGCACCTCGTGCCACTGCCGCCGTGTGTGGCATCCCCGGGGTGTGACACCCCTGCATGCAGGTAGGGTGGTCCCCAGCCCAGTTAGGAGCCAGAGGCAATGCCACGCACGCCGTCTCGCCAGGTCCTGAGCTGCTTGGGCAGTGCCCGCGCCGCGCTCGCCGCCGCAGCACGTGGGACCCCCCTACCTTGCGCCGCTGCTCCTCTTCCTCCTGCATGCGGAGCTGCAGCTTGCGAACCATCACCTGCCGCTTCCACTCGGGGATGGGCCGACCGTGCTCGTCCTGGCTCGGCACCAGCGCCTCCACCTCCGACGCTGGCCCAGCGCCTGTTGCCGGCACCGGCGAGCTTCCGTTCAGCACCGGCTCTGGAGAGCCCCCTGCCAGGCAGCGTGGTGGCCCAGCAGCCTCGGGGGTGGCCGGCGGGGTGGGCGTCCTGGTGGGTGGCGGGGAGGACACTGGCGACTCTGCCTGTGGAAGGAGGGAGGGAGGGCGGTGGGCATTTGCCGTGCTGTGCTGTGCCGCGCCACCGGCTGCCCTGGCCCCTATCACCACCTACGTTGGCCCCTGCCTGGCCACTGCCGGAGAAAACGGTGGTGAAGCCTTTGCTCTGTGGCGTTGGCTTGAGGCTCTTCCCAGCTTTGATCTCGGCCAGCAGCTCCGAGTTGTCGCCGGTGGGGGACATCATGTTGAAGGACTTGGTGCCTGAAGGGAGGCAGAAGGGGCAGTAAGCACCCCACCAGCACCATCTCCCTGCCCCTGTGAATCCCCCACCAGCTTGTAGGGAAGGGGGGTGGAGGGGTGGCTGGCTGACTGTCCCCCTCCACGCCATCCAGAAGCCCCTGGAACACCCCTGAAGCAGCATCCAGACACCCAGCTCACCGCTCTACAGGAACAGCACATCACCAAACTCCTGGGTCCATCAGACCCCAGTGGAGCAACCCCCCAGCAGCACTCAACAGCCTGGCACCCCAGCTCCACAGATCTGTAAGACCGGCACTCCAAGAGCAGCTTACAGGGTCTATGGCACCCTGCTGCAGCAGCACCCCAGCACCCCAACGCTCAGCTGCAAGGGTCCCAGCCTGGCCCCCGCCCCGAATGCCACTCCATGCCCCCGAGACACTATGTTGCGACAGAAGCGTGCCTCTGGAGGGATGGCTCCGTGGCCGGTGGCAGCCCTGCCACTGCAGGACGGCTCCTACACTCCCCTGGCAGCTCCCGGCAGCGATGCACCGACAGCCTGAGCCAGACTCCCCGCCAGCCCGGTGCCCAAAGCGCTGCGTGGCACCTGCACCCCGGGGATGCTCTTCCCACTGCTCGTGCCACCCGCCTCGCGAGCACCCACCGTCCGTGCCAGCCATGCGTGAGTCCCTAACGGCCCATGGTACCGCGCCAAGGCAAAGCCCCCTCCCCGCGGCCGGCGCCCGCAGCTCGGAGCCAGAGGGCTGCGGGTGCTGAGGGCCCAGCGGGACGCTCGCACTGCCATCCAGCGCCGGCTGAGACCCCCCGGTGCCGGGAGCCGGCGCTAATAAAGCGGGCGCCGAGCAGCGGCCAAGCCCGCGGCTGCAGTCAGCGGCGGGGGAGCGGCCGGTGCGCTCACGTGGCGGGGTCACGCCGGCCGGCTGAGCGCGAACAAAGGCCCTCTGTGTGCGGGTCCGCGGGGCCGTGGGGCCCGGCTGCCTGCCCAGCCCTGCCAGCCCTGCCTGGCGCCTTCGGCAGCCCCGCACCAGCGCTTGGCTTCCCGCGTGGCACCGCCGGCCGGCGACGCGCAGCGAGGGCCCGGCGGCCGGAGCGCCGCGGGCGGGTGACAGCCCCAGCGGCCGTCGGTGCCCCGTGGCTGCAGCACAGGGCCTCTCCGGCTGTGCCCCGCGCCAGGGCACCCCCTGAGCAGGGAGGAGCGTGGGACCGCGGTACTTACTCTTCATCTGCCTGAGCGCCTTTCCTCCTAGGGAGAGAAGCAGAGAGGCGGCGCGGGGCGCGCGGCAGAGGAAGGATTTGGCCACCGCGAGACAAGAGAGAAGAGAAGCGGCCAGCAGTGAGAGCAGGCAGGGGCGAGCGGGCGTGGGGGCCCCCGCGCCGACACCGGAGGAGAGAAGGACAGAAAGGCTGTCAGGAGCCGCGCGGCCGAAGTGCCACGGGAGGAGACGAGCCAAGGAGGTCAATGTCACAGTGCAGCCAATGGGACAGTGCCCAGGATCACTCCCCGTGCCCACCCGGTACCCTGCCACTTACTTCCCGTAGAGGAGGAGGAGCGGCGGGGACCGGCGGGAGTCTCGGCGAGTGGGGGCGGCGGTGGGGGTGTCGGGCAGGCGGTGTCGGGCAGTGGTGGGGGCGGGGGTGGAGGCGGCAGCTCGGCACCAGACTTGCTCTCCCCATTGCTCATGGTGTCCGCCGAGATGGGTGATGCCTGGAAGAGAGCATGGGCAGGCGTTGCTCGGAGCCCGTGTCACTGAGCTGTGCACAGGCTCGCGGCTCGGGGCTCACCTCCTCGGTGTGCGCCATTCGCTGGGGGCCTGGCTGCTCGGCCACAACGTGCCCCAGGTGCTTGTAGTAGTCACCGGTGCTCGGCTGCTTGCCGAAATTCCTTGACCGCCTGCTGGAGTCGGCCCGGCGCAGGCCCTCGGGACTGCTGTCACGCGATGCCAGCTGCAATGGGGAGCCCACCTCAGCTATGATAGTGGCACAGGGCCGTAGTGGAGTAGGGCCGTGCCAGCGGTTTGCCTTGGGGCGGATGCAGAGCTGGGACGGACAACAGGTGCGTGCCCTGGGGTCTGTTCGGCAAACGGCTCTACCAGAGGCTGCGTGCCATGTTGGCAGCGTGAGGCATCAGTGCCTGGCACTGTGACCCAAACCTGTGCCCAGGATCCTGTCCAAGCCTCCCCCGGGATAACCCCCTGGGAACAGGAGTGCCGAGCCCCAGCCCCGCGGATTACAGGAAGCTTATCCCGCGCGGGGCTGGGGCCCGCTTCCAAACCTCCCTCTGAACAGGGCTCTCAGGCAGCGCAGCCTCAGCTCACCCCGGCGCATTCCACAGCGGCTTTGTGAGTTGTGCTGCCGAGTGCTGCGCTGCAGGGGGCTGTGTCTGCTCCCTTGGTTTGGGGTGCCATCGTGGCATAGCCGTGCTCCCCTTGCTGGGGGCCCCACTATTTGCATTTCCCCGTATGCCACCTCCACCCATGGCATTTTCACAGTAAGCCCAGGTGCTCGCTGCTACCGCCACCAGCCCCAGCTAAGTCAACAAACGTCAGCTCGGTGCTTCCTACTCCAGCTGCCATGGGAATTGTGCCAAGCCTGGCTCCCACTCTGGCAGTCCCAGCCCCGGTCTGGCACAAGGGTCTGTGCCACTGAGCCCCATTTCATGGGGCACCCACACCACTGTGGCACCACTCTGTCACACACCCACACCTCCCCAAGGCAGTCCATTACTCTGGTAAGCACTAAAGAGCCAAGGCCATGTGCAACGAGCACTGTGGGGTCCCAAACCCGCCACGTGCCTGGCACAAACTGCTCTACTAAGACCCCCATCCCATGTGCCCTGTCCTCCAGAGCCTTGAGCTCTGCCAGTGCCCTGACCATACCCAGAATCCTGTCCCCAGTGAGGTGGCGAGAGCCATGGTAGGGGGTCGGGCAGCCCCAAACCTACTGCATCCTTATGCCCCCCCAGCCCGCCATGGAGGGCTGCACCCCTCTTACCTGTGCACGCCTGGCTGAGCCCTCTCAGCTCCTGGCAGCGCTGGCTGTGCCACCCGACACCTGTGGCGCGGGCGACACCGGAGCCGGCCGCTCGGGTTACCGCCTGCGCAGCTGCCCACGCCCAGCTCGGCATGGTGCCTGTGGTGCCGCCGGGCCGCATGGGCGCGGCTGCCATGGCAGGATGCTGCCGGGTGCCCCAGCCGGTGCAGCAGTGGAGTGAGCCCACCCAGTGCCATGGAGCCACCAGAGCATCACTGGCCCCAGCCTGCTGCATCCTCGCTCCTGGCTGAGCCCTATCCCCACCAGTGCAGGCCAGCGTTGCAGGCATGTGGCCTCCAGCTGGGACCACCCCCTCCCCGTGCAGGCAGGAGCTGCTCAAACGGGATGGGTGCCCGGTGGCATGTCCCTCCCGGGTGGTATGTCCCTTGAGCTGTGTATGGGGCACGGTGCGGGGGACACGGTGCATGGGGCCGTACCTCTCGGCGCAGCGCCTGGCTCTCCACATGCCGCAGGTTGTTCTTGGCCCTCACGTAGATGTCAGCGGTGTGGGGGGCAGCGGGGGGCGCAGGTGCAGGGTAGCCAGGGGGTGGCGGGGGTGGCCGGGTGCTGAGGAGA
>NW_024525378.1:5210737-5215453 GCF_017590135.1 Pyrgilauda ruficollis | reverse complement strand
GGGTGGTGGCGGGGGGAAGGCAGGGGGTGGTGGCGGCGGGGGACCCTCGCCTGCTGGGCCCCGGCCCCGTGGCCGCATCTCAGGGTCCAGCATGTCCATGTACGCCTGCATGTCCGCCAGCGCCGGCTCAGGCACCCCTGCGCAGGGCAGGGGGTCAGGGGGGGCTGGACCCGCACCCCCCGTCCCGCGCCCCCTGGCCCCGCACTCACGGGCGGCGGGGGCCCCTGGGGGGCCGCCCCTCTTCTCCCCGGTGCTGGACTGGCTGGAGTGGCAGGAGTCGTAGTTGGAGAGGGTGCTGGCAGGGGAGCCCACCTCGAAGCGCGCCTGGGGCACCGACGCCGTGGTGTTGGGCGATGACATGCCCGAGTCGGGCTGTCGGCATTCCCCATCCGCCGAGGGGTCTCGTGACAGCACGCGGTGCTCCACGCTCTGCTGGCACAGCCGAGGGCTCAGGCAGCAGGACAGGGGTGGGGACGCCCTGCGTGCTCCCTGTGTGCTCCCCACACCCTCATCCCCGGGCACAGCCGTACCATGTTCTCCACGGTGCGCAGGTACTGGGCGCAGTGGCTGTGGCCATTGTAGTCGGCGAGGTCAGCTGCTGTGTAGCCATCCTGGTCACGGATGCTGAGGTCGGCACCGTTCACCACCAGGATCTGGCAGCACTGAGGAGAGTGGGGATGCATGGCAGGGCTGGAAGGAAGGGCTCCCCTTGCCCTGACACCCTGTTGGCCACCAGCACCCACCTCCAGCTCGCCATTCTCGGCGGCATCATGCAGCGGTGTGCCGCCCCAGCCGTCGGCAGTGATCTCCCCGCCGTGCAGCAGCAGCCAGCTCAGCACCTTGGCGTGGCCGCGGCTGGCGGCGAAGTGCATGGCCGTGGCCCCCTCGGCATCCCGCTCCGACAGGCTCACTGTCGTGAAGCTCATCTGTGTGGGCAGGCGGGCTGAGCACTGGGCACTGGCACTCTGTGCCACACACTGTGCCACCACTCCGTGCCCGGACAGCGCTTACCAGCCATACAATGACGGTGTTGTGGCCCATCTGGGCGGCGGCGTGCAGAGGGGTCATGCCATCATAAGCGCGCGCGTGGGGGTCAGCCCCACAATCCTGCACCAGGTACTGGATGATCTCCAGATGGCCTTCCTGGCAGGCGAGGTACAGCGGGGTGGCCCCTGTCTTGGTCTGGGCACTCAGCGTACTGAAAGTGGGGCACAGCGCCCGTCACTTGTGGCCACTGCTACTGCCAGGGCTGGGACAGGGGGCAGGCAGGACACAGGGATATGGGGGCTTGTGGGACACAAGGAATATGGGCAGGTGCAGGGGAGACAACTGTGGGCAGGCAGGGCAGTGCCAGGGCTGGGAGCTGTCCACCCCATGGCTTCCCATAGGTCCCTGTGCTGCTGTGGTGGCTGCAGCTGCAGCGGGAGGTCACTAAGTTAATCAGCCTGCTTAGGCTAAGCTCCTTCCTCCGGCTGTTTTTGGACACTGCAATTTAGTCGTATTTTAAAGTAAGCTGCTTACACAGCACCGGCCGTGGAGCCGGTGGGGAAAGGCCAACCTGCACCATGGTGCTGCCCAGCCCAGCTGCTGGGTGCTGGTGTCCCCTCGCTGTCCCAAAAGGCTTTGGCATCTTTGTGCCTCTCATCCTGAGTTGTGTATCCCAAATTGCACAACTCAAATCCCGAATCCCATATCTTTTACCCCACATACCCCATAGACCCATAATCTGCACCCCACATCCCATATCCTTCCTCCCGACCCCACAGGAAGGTGTTTTATTAAGCGCTCCATAAAAAAAAACCCCTGTTGAATATTTAAAAAAGGAAGAGCAATAAATACTCTGCTCTGTTATCGCAACGATCGCAGGCCCTAAATAATTGATCCCTGTAACTGTGAGACGGGCTGTGGCCAGCACTCCCTTCCCGCTGTGCCTTGCGTGCCGTGCCACTGAGTGCCTGCCCCGGGTCCAGCAGTGCCAGGCTGGCACAGCCCTGTGTGCTCCACCAGCAGGGGCTGGGCATGGGGCTTGGGGTGCAGGAGACAGCACAGGGTCAGTCCCTGATTCCCATTTCTCAGTAATTGGGAAGGGGTTAAGCCACTTGGGCACCACCACTAAACTGCTTTGCCAGATGGCTGAGACCCCATGCTGGGCCACCGGCTGCCGGGGGGCCCGCGGTGGATGCGAAGGTGGGCTGGGAGCGCCAGCATCCCGCAGCGGCACCAGGGATTGGATTTCGCAGCTGTAACGGAGCCTCCGGGCAGGCGTGGAGCTGGGAGCAGGGCCAGCCCTAAATAATTCAGGGGGAAGGCGGTGACAGCAGCGGAACAACCCCGGCAAGCAGCGTGAAAGGCAATGCGAGCGCCGTGCCACACCTGGGCTGACACAGTGGGCATCGAGCAGGAGCAGTGACTGGTTTGGGGCTGGACTCGGGCAGCAGGGATTAATCCCAGAAGTGCTCAGGGCTAAGCTGGCACACCTGGGGCAAGGAGATAAAGAACTGGGGCTGGGGCAGCTCTGGCCAGTAAATGCCATGGGATCCAGGGATCTCTGTGGCCCTGCCTGGAGAAAAAGTTGCAGGACTCTGGTGTTGTGGCACCCAGAGACAGAGGGGTGCCGAGTGCTGGTTCACGTTCCGCTGCCTCAGGACTCCCTGGATGCGAGAGAGCTGTGCAATCCCTCTTATCCACAACCCTGGAGCCTTCCAGGGACAATGTGGAGCAACAGCGCATCCCCCCGGCTCTGCTTTGGCCGGGTCTGTGGGTTATTTCTAGTGGCCTCTGCCCACCACAGGAAATCGGATTAGCGGCCACCTAATCACCTGCTGCAGCCTCGTGGCGAGGCCCGGCATCGCGGGCCCCGTGGGCTGCTATGCCATGTAACCGGGGGACCAGCCCGGGCCCAGGTACCGCTCAGGAGGAAAAGCGGGGATGCTGCCGCGACGGAGCCGTCCGAGAGAGGCTGCCATGTCCAGCAATGCCCACGGACCTGGGCAAGCGGAAAGGTCGTCTCCGGCGCGGGGAGCAGCCTCTCCTCGGCGGTCAGCCTAATCCATTTACATAACAGCGGGCGGACAAAGGCGGCTGTGTTATCGCCCCGCGCCAGGAGCCGACTCAGCGGCCAGTGACAATATTTCTGCCAGCGCTCGCCCCTCTCCTCCTCTCCCTTTCTTTCTGGACCATAAAGAAGGTGCAGCTGGCTGCCCAGCCTGATAAGGTGGCCGCGTTGCCCTTGGAGCTGGGGGATCAGGGTGGCTGCAGCATTCGTCCCCAATGCTGGCACCTTGCCCAGTGGCTGGAGGGAGGGTTGGGGCCACAGCAGGCACCC
Organism: Pyrgilauda ruficollis; assembly: GCF_017590135.1. NCBI lineage: Eukaryota > Metazoa > Chordata > Aves > Passeriformes > Passeridae > Pyrgilauda > Pyrgilauda ruficollis. The sequence goes on along the minus strand of NW_024525378.1, from coordinate 5,212,128 downwards.
TGTTCTCCCACTAGCCCCTCTCCTGCTGGTGGGCGCCAAGCTTCCGGCAGACCCTATCTCGCTGCCAGCAGTGAGGGCCGTTACCTGGGGCAGTGTCCCAAGAGGAGTCGCAGGGAAGGGAAATCCCCTTTCACCGCGGCGTAGTGGACGGGCAGTGCTCCCGTGTTGGTGGCTGCCGTGGGATCGCTGCCTCCAAAGCGGAGGAGCCAGTCGATCACCTCATGGTGACCGAAGCGGGCTGCCAGGTGTAGGATGGTGGCACCAGAGTTGTCTGTGTCCTGCAGGAGGAAGTGGGACGGCTGTCAGTACCAGGCACCAAGCCCTTCCGGCAAGGGGGTTGGCGACCGCAGGCGGCCGTGGGGCATCCCTCAGCCCGGAGCTGGTGCCAGGCGGGTGGTGCGGCCAGGGTGGAGTTCCTGTCCGTACGGAGCGGGGCTGGAGCAGGAGCACAGAGCATTGGAGCGACCGTGGGACCAGCGTGTCTGCCCTCCGTCAAGGGCCTGCGTCCACACACAGTGAGTGCAGCACAATGCCCTCCTTGTTCTACTGGCCGCGGAGCCCCTAACCGCGGCAACTTGCAGCCGAGCCCCGCTGTGCCGCCGGCCCGTCCGCCCTCCACGCTCGCTGGGGCGCGGGTAGCGCTGGCCCCTGGCCAGGAGGTCGCCGATGCGTGCTTACCCCTTCCTTCCCGATTAATCTCCACTCCCAACCCCGCCGCCGCCTCCTCTTCCTTCGGCCGTCACATGTCTTTAACTCTCGGCCGGCCCCGGGGCAAGCCGCTTACCGCCGCGGTCACGGCGTTGTGTAACCCCGGGAGGGGGCGGCAGCCCCGGGGAATATGTGCTGCCCTCGAGGCTGAACCCCTCCGGGATGCCGGGGACTCTCCGGGTCTGTCGGATGCCGGCCGCTATGCACGGTGGACCCTGCCCGTGCCGGCTAGGACGGACTCCGGCTCGCCGTCGGCGGAGTTGGAAGCACCACGCGTGACCATCTCCCCGCGCCCGCAACCACCCACACGGGACCGCGGAACGCCTCCCCGGCCGCCCGCGCCACCGAGGGACCCTCCGCCGCCCCCCGCGACCCCGCTCGCACCTGCACGCCGCAGCCCCCCTGCGTGAGCAGCCATTGCAGACAGGCGAGGTTGCCGGTGGCGGCGGCGTCGTGGGCTGGCGTGGCCCCGTTTCGCGCCCGCGAGTCCCCGCGGAGCGCGGCCTCGGCCGCCAGGTACCGGAGGCAGGCGAGGCGACCGGCGCGGGCAGCGTGGTGCGCGGGGGACGCGCCCAGGGCGTCCCGCAGCCCCGGCCGCAGTAGCCCGGCCGCCCGCAGCCCCCGAAGCGCCTCCACGTCGCCCTGTCGCGCCGCCTGCAGCGCCCGCTCCAGCGCCATCCCGG
>NW_024525378.1:4998679-5209423 GCF_017590135.1 Pyrgilauda ruficollis | reverse complement strand
CGCCCCCCGGCCCCGCCGGCTCCTCCTCTCCCTCCCCCGGGGCCGCCCCTCCGCCCGCCCCGCCCGACGGCGCGGCGATTGCCCGCTGCTCGGGACCCCCGCACCTCTCCCCCCGGCCGCTGCTGGGGCAGCCGCGCTTTGCCGAATGGCGGACGGGACCAGGACCAGGACAGTGCAAGTCCGGGTGGACTCCAAAGTGGACCGTTCGCGGCTGCCGGCGCCGCTGTCCGCGGCCTTGTGTAGCGGCCCCAAGGGTGTCCCCTCCCGCCGGCCACCCAGGCAAGAGATGTGACAAAGATGGGCTCCTCCGGCACGCTCGACGTGCGCTGCCGGTCCTAGAAAGGCAGGCAGAACGGGGGGCGCTGGGCGGACGGCTGCCCCGCCTCAGCCGGTCCGGGGTGCCGGCAGCCGGGCACGGTTCGCTTTGGTATCCACCCGGCCTTGCACCGGTCCGGTCCCGGCCGCCTCACGGAAAAGTGGTTTTATGAATCGCTGGCGGGGCAGCGGGCGGCGTGGGAGTACAGGCGGGGAGACCCTCTGTCAGGACCGCGGACAGCGGAGGTGCTTCTCGATCAGCACCGAGGACAAGGCAAGGCCGCCCTGCCCGCCTCCTTCCGTGCCCGTCCCCCGCCCTGCCCCGCCGGCGGTTTATAAAGCCGGTAGCGGGGCGAAGAGCGGGCGCGTCATGTCCGCACAGGGCGCTGCGCGGCAAGGCACCCCGGCTCCGGCACCCCTCCTGCCTCCGCCGAACTGTGCAAAGCGAAAGCTCCGGCATTTCCGGGCCCCCGCGGGCGGCCCCGTCTGCCCGCAGACCCTCCGGTGCCTCACGGAGACTCTCTGCCGTGCTCGCACCAGCGAGAGCCGACAGCTCGCGGTCGGCGAGGCCGTGAGTGCCGTGGCTCCCGGCACCCCGTGTCCGCCGGGCGCGATCCTGAACCCTCCGGACCCTGCGTGCGCTCCACTACGAGCTGTCACTGCCTGCTCGGGACTGTCGCCACCACCCGACCCAAAACCCCGGGGCGCCCAGGGGAGCTGTGTTACAACCGGAGACAGCCGACGGCGCCGGGAACGCGGGCGGAGCGGGCTATGCTGCCCATGCCCACCCTAGGCCGCTGGCTCCCCACGAGTCCCCGAGCTGACAGGGCACTCCTGGGCGCGGCGGGGGGACCCCAGTCCCGGTGGGCTCACACGAGTCCGCGGACAGCCCCGGAGTCGCCCGGCTCCCCGCGGCCCCGGCGCTCCTCCCCGCGCGCTGTCCGCCAATGGCGCGGCGGGGCGGGCCCGGGGCGCGGCGGGGCGTGGGCAAGCGCGGCGGTGCCGCAGCGCCGCTGCGGGCGGGGCGCCGGTGCCGCCATGTCGGAGCCGGGGGCCGCGGGCCCTAGCCCGGCCGCCATCCAGGTGTCCAGGTACGGCCCCGCCGCGGTCAGGGAGCCGGTCAGGGCTGGGTAGGGAGGCGGGCGTGCTGGGGGCCGCGGGCGGGTGCCGGTCTGCAACCGAGATGCTGCCCGCCCTGCTGCCGGCATCGGCGGCGCCGCCCGCTTTAGTCATGCTGTCAATGACACCGGCCGTGGGCAGAGCGCAGCAGCGCCGCGCCCGTGCTCCGTGCTGCGGGGGCTGGGAGCGGGCAGGGCTGCCGCGCTTCTCCCCGGCGCGCTTCTCCCGGGCGCGCTTCTCCCGGGCGCGGTTCTCCCGCCTGTGTCCCCGCGGCTCCCGGGCGCGGCCACGCTGAAACAGCAGCTCCTGTCCGTGCCAGCGCGCAGCCGCTGCCTCAGTGCCCCCCGGGCCGTTATTCGCCGTTGGCAGAAAGCGCGGCTGCTGCCGGGAAGCCGCGTGGAGCACCGGCACGTGCCCGGCTCGGTCTGCGCCGCACCGGGGCCCGGCGGGGTGCGGCCCTGGTGAGGCGCCGGCTGCCCCGGCAGAGGCGCCCTGCTTCCTTCCGCTCCCAGCGGTAATTTGGAGCGGTTTCCATCGCCGCTCACAGGAAGCCACATGCGAGCAGCGATGGCCCGGCAGCTCAGCCGGTGGGCGATGTGCTGCCTCCGGGCAGCCGCACCGGGGATGGGCTGGGGGCGCGGCAGGGGTTGCGAGCTCTCATGTGCCTCCTTCGGCAGGATTATGCGCCCAGACGATGCCAACATCGCGGGGAATGTTCATGGGGGAACCATCCTGAAGATGATCGAGGAGGCAGGAGCCATCATCAGCACCCGCCACTGCAATTCCCAGGCCGGGGTGAGTAGGTGCCGGGGTGCCTGCCAGTCTCTGGCATGGTGACCTTTCACTCCCTGCCGTGTCTCACTGGGAGTGTTTGCTCCTGCATGCAAACCACTGGTGTCTCTGGCTGCAGCTGGGTCCCAGTAGCTAGAAGCATTCTGCTGAAATTGTGGTTTACCAGCAGAAACATTATTACTCATTATTGCTGTTAACTCCTGAGAAAGGCAAGTTGGGGCAGCCCTAGTGTTGGTTACAGATGGGGAAGGAAGCACGGCCAGTGGCTGATAAGTGGCGGTTGCAGTATCCGAGCCACACATGGCATGGCAGGTTTGGCTGGTCTCAGGGAGCTGCCAGCTGTGGTCCCGTGGTGTGGCTGTGATCACTATCTTGGCTGTCTCACCGTCCCCAGGAGCCCTGTGTGGCTGCACTGGCACGGGTGGAGCGGACGGACTTCCTCTCGCCGATGTGCATCGGCGAGGTGGCCAACGTCAGTGCCGAGATCACCTACACCTCCCGGCACTCTGTGGAGGTTCAGGTCAACGTCATGTCTGAAAACATTTTAACAGGTGGGTGGCTGCTGGTGGCTGTGTTCCAGAACACCAGGAGTAGCAGTGTTAAGCCAAGAGCTTGCAGAGGTGACCCCATCCTCTGCTCCATCACTGGCAGCATTCAGCAGAGAGGAGATCTAGCGTGGTTATTGACAGAGCTGGGAGTGGAGGGAGGGCTGGTGCTGGGGAGGGAGGCCAAGCAGGTTCCCTGGGATTTATGGCTCCACTGTAGTGAAAAACAGCAAAATCTGTTTGTAGCTCTTCCTGCCTGATTTGCTGCCTGTGGCTGCCTTTGGCCTGAAAAAGTCCCTTTTCCTGCTGTTGCTGTGACAACCAGTTCCGCTTGCTGGGACATCTTCCCAAAAGCACATTGTCACATCCGCTGAGAGCTAAAGCCTGGTAGGAGCCAGCAGGGCAAGGGGCGACCAATGCCAGTGGCATTGCCAGTGTGTGCCCAACGCCAGACTGGTGGCAGGTACAGCACTGCTGGCCTTGGCACCATCACCTGCTGCCCCCTTCTCCTCCAGGGGCAAAGAAGGTGACGAACAAGGCGACACTGTGGTATGTGCCACTGTCCCTGAAGAACGTGAATAAGGTCCTTGAGGTTCCCCCCATCCAGGTAGGACAACTCATTTGGGTCCCCCCAGACTGGAACTTGTCCTCCCTGTGGAATGGCACTAAACTGGCCCTGTTGGCACTCCCAGCTGTGCCAGTGGCTTTGTCAATCCCCTTCTTACCAGCCTTCTATTCCAGTATGAGAGAAAGGAGCAGGAGGATGAGGGGAAGAAGCGTTATGAGGAGCAAAAGCTGGATCGGCTGGAAACTAAGCAGAGAAATGGTGATGTGATCTTACCTGTCATCAACCCAGGTAACACGGGCAGTGAGCAGCCAGTGCAAATTGCCCAGTAGTAGTGGAAGACCAAACTGGTCCCCAGGGCAATCCGGGCATCCCCAGGACCCTGTAGGTGCAAGTGTGCATTCTGAAACACCAGGGATGGGATTTTGGAGCAGCAGTGTGTGAGTGGAGGGGGAGCTGGGTGGGTACCTGTGGTACCCTGAAGGGTCTGGTGCATGAGATCCCCTCTCCAAAACCCTGTTCCTGTATCAATCCTTGTGTGCTTGTTTGCAGCTAGGGCTAGTTTTGCTCAGCAAGGGGTAAATGCAAGTGCTTGGCAAGGGTGGCTTCTAGGTCTGGCAGTGGTCTTCAGGCAGAGGTGGTGAGGTGGCACATGAGGAATGTTGGGGAAGGTGATGGGGGATGAAAGTTGCTCAAATGCTTTTTTCTCCTCTGTCCTCCCTGCTCACAGACAGGCAGACAAAAGGTAAGGTTCAGCGGGCACTGCTCTGTGGGTGGTCACCCTCTGTGGGACTGGGCTGTTTTTCCTTTCTTTGAGCTTCTTTAACATCTCTCATTAGATAGAAAACACAGCCATTTCTGAGAGAGCATTTCCTCTGCTGGGAGTTTGAGGGTGTGACTTCTGTCACCTGGAGGTTGTGGTGGGACAGGAGTCACCAGGATGTGCCAGGGCTGAGGGCATGGGGGTGAAGGTCTTCCCACCAAGGGGAAAATGGGCTCTATGCAGCAGGGTCTGGGAGGTTCAGCTGAGGGGGGAAGCAGACAGCCGTGTGACCCAGTTCACTCCTGTTTGCTTTCATGTTCTTTGAAAGCTTGAAAAAAAAGAAATGAGCTGAGCTAGAATAAAGTGCATGGGTGGAGATTAGAGGGAGGCAGCAGCCCATCAGGTGGTGAATAGTCTATGCTCTTGGAACTTCTCCAGCCTGGTTTAACCACTGGTTTCAACATAGTTCAGCTTTGCACAAGCCAGCCCCATGTTTTCTTCCTTTGGACAATGTCAGACAGGGGTGTATGGTGGTGTATGGGTGCCAGCTGAGTAGCTCTCACCTTGTTTTGCTCTCTAACCAGAGCCACACACCGTTGGCTACAGCCAGTCCAGCCTGATCCACCTGGTGGGCCCGTCAGACTGCACACTGCTGGGCTTTGTGCATGGAGGTGAGTGAGCACTGCCCTGCACAGCACCTGGGTTTCACGTCCAGGTGGCTTTTCCCTGGAGCAAAGTGTGTTTGGAGAGTGACTCTGTTTTTGTTGGGCTCTGCCTCTGGAGGCACAAAGGCCCCTTTGCATTGATTGTCAGGGTCAGAGTTCCTTTAGCTGAGACAAAAGCTTCTTCTTTTTCTGTGCCCCAAAAACTCATGTACTCGAACTGTAAATCCTACAGTTCTGTCATCGTCTCTGAGATTGCAAATCCTGGAGTGTGACTGCAATTACCTAAAGTAATTTCTTCTTGGCTGGCAGTGCCTGTCACCTGCAGGGCTGGCACGTGTGGTGTAAGCCCTGGGAGAGGTGTGTTTGCTGAGGGTTGGGACAACACATACCTAAGCCTTAAACAAACAAAACGAACATGGTTCAGAGCTTTTCAAGGTTTGCGGGGCTGATCTCACCTTGCAGGGGTGAAGTTTGCTCAGAGAAATTTGAGAGAGACAGAGCTGACCTTAATCACAGGTCTGTGAGGATGTTGTCCTGGTATTGACAAGAGCCCTTGTACTGGATTTTCCTGAAGTTGGGGCTTAGTCTCTGGTCCAACTCCCCAGCATAGCTTTGGTCATGCTAAGGCCTTACCGACCTTTGTGTGGTTTTTCTGAAATCCCATTGACTTCCCAGAGACAGTACTCTCTGCTTCCCCTCAAAGGTGTCACCATGAAGCTCATGGATGAAGTTGCTGGGATTGTGGCTGCCCGCCACTGCAAGACCAACATCGTCACTGCCTCGGTGGATGCCATCAACTTCCATGAGAAGATCAAAAAAGGTACCAAGGGTGGTGGCAGGCACTGTGATCTGCTGTGTTGCCATACCCTGGCTCCCTTGGATGTGCTTTCAGGACATGCTGGTAGAGAAAATTAGTCCCTGTATGATTTGTCCTGTGCTCTGCTTAAGATACATCTTAAGCATAAAACATGCAGGACCCCTTGCTCCCTTGACTAGCTCCTCTCTGTTTCACAGGCTGTGTCATCACTGTCTCAGGACGTATGACATTCACAAGCAATAAGTCCATGGAAATAGAGGTGTTTGTGGATGCTGACCCATTTGTGGATGAGCCTCGGGAGCGGTACCGTGCCGTCAGCGCCTTCTTCACCTACGTGTCCCTGAGCAAGGAGGGGAAGCCCCTGCCTGTCCCGCAGCTGCTGGTAAGAGCTTTTCTCTCTGGATTGGAGCCAGTGGGGCTATCACCTCTCCTGCTGCTCCTAGGGCAGAGCCCAGCCCAAGAAATCCTCTTCCCTTGAGTTACTCAGCAGAAAAATATGAGCACGAACGAGACTTCCCAGGACACGTTCAGGGTTTTTTTTTGTGTGGGTTTTTCTTTTTTTTTTTGTTTGTTTGTTTTAGTTTTTGTTTTTGTTTCTTTTGAAAATTGCCAGTGTGGAGGTTGAGAATTTTCTCCTTTCTCATTGTTGAGGACAGGCTGCGTGCAGGTCCTGCACCAGGGGACCCTGAGTAGCAATGGAGGCCCCCACATCCCTAATTGCTGCTCCCCATGATGTCCCCATTCCAGCCTCCTGCCTATATTATCTCACCAGCATGGCTTTGCTGACGTGGTGCTCCCGACTGGGGGTATTGCTTAATATTTGATGTGGCACAGGTCTCCTGCTTAATGCAGGGCACGCTGGCTGTCATGCTGTGTGTTTGACAAAGAGCAGCTTTTCCCTCACACTTCTGCGAGGGGAGGCGTGTTCCCCTCCCTTCACACACTCGCAGCACACTGACGCCGCAGCTTTGCACTCTTTCTGTGACCCCAGACGGAGACAGAGGACGAGAAGCGTCGCTTCGAGGAAGGGAAGGGCAGGTACCTGCAGACCAAAGCCAAGCGGCAGGCGCAGATGCAGCAGGCTGCCCAGCAGTGACCTGTGTGGCACCAGTGCCCGCCAAACAAAAGGTTGTTCCCGTTCGTTTTGTGTCCGGCCCGCGCCAGCCCCGTGCCTCCGCCCGCCCCAGCCTGCCGCCGGCTCCACCGCTTTGCTGCTGGGCTCAGCGCCGCAGACCTCGTGCTTCAGGTGGCTGAAGCTCCCTGAAAACCCCCAAGGAGTCTTCCCAGGCACTCGCCACCTGCCTCCAGAGCCGTTGTTGCCGTTCGATCCCGTTGGCGACGCTCCCGCCTGTGTCAGAGCCAGGATGGAGGCGTGTGGTGGCTCGAGGGGCGCGTGAGGCCGCGAGTCTTTGTGCTGCTGTGTTCGACTCGCTGGTTTGTCCTACCATGCACACCAAAGCTTTCGTCCGTGCTGTGCCGCGCCGGGGCCGCACTGAATGTCTGTGACATCTCTAGGTAGTTCTCTGTGCGCATCTAAGTTATTTAAGGAATCCTGTGGCATAAATAAAATCTGTTTCATTGACTGGAATGAAAGGCTGACGCTTTTATTTCAAACAATTGTGCTTTTCCTCCCTCCCCCAGATCCGCCCGCGCTCCCCAAGTGGCGCCAGGCGCTCCCGGCCTTGTTTTTAAGGAAGTCTGGCTGTTTTAACGGGACCCTCAGAGCAGTTCCTGCTGGAATGGGTTCCCGGTTTGGGATATTAAACAATAAACTACCTGACAGGACGTTGTAGTGAGGTGGGGGCTGGTCTCTTCTGCAGTGTGAGGACAGGGGGTAATGCTTTAGGCTGACAGAGTGGAAATTCAGAAGAGGTACCAGCAAATGTTTTCCCTGTTCGGATGCTCGGGCAGCAGGAAGGTGGCGGAGTCACCGTGCCTGGAGGTGTTCGGCAGCATCTGCACCTGCCGCTGGCTGATGTGGCTTAGGGATGACAGTGGCGGTGCCGGGCGGGCGGTGGGACAGGATGATGGAGAAGGTCCTGAACCCTGACGGCTCCGTGACGGAGCCCGAACCAGCCCCGATACCGAACCCGAACCAGCCCCGGCAGCCGCGGCCCGAGCGCGCCCCACAGCACCAGCGGCGACCACCGCGCAACTCTCGCGAGAGCAGCGCCGCTCCGCTGCTGCCACGGCTGCGCGGGGCGGGGCTCTCGCGAGAGCGGCGAGGCCGTTTCCCGGGCGACGCGGGCGGGGCGGGGCCGCCATGATGGCGGCGGCTGTGGCGCGGAGGGGGCGGCTGGGCCGGGAGGGCCGCGCCAGCCTTTGCTCCTTCCTGCTCGGCGCCTCGGTGGCGGCCCTGCCGCTGCTGCTCGGCTCGTCCCCCTCCCTGCTGGCCGCTCCCGGCCTGCGCGGCCGCCTGGCTCTCGCCCTGCACGTGGCGGGCGTGAACGCGGCGCTGCTGCTCATCTATCCGCGGCCGCTCTACAAGGTACGGGGGTGGCCCCGGCGGGCGGCGGCGTGGAGTGCGGCTGTGCAGGGTTCGGTCCCGGTCCCGGGGTGCGCCGGTAGGGATACCCCGTGCCCGGGGAGCGGCGGCGGCAGCGCGTTCTCCCCTCCCTGTGCTTGCAGATCGCCGTCCGGGCCTGTTTCTTGGGCTTCGCCTTCGGCTGCGGGCTGCTGCTGAGCGCCGGCCGCTCCGCCTGGCGCCACTTCGGATGGTAAGGGCCGGGCCGGGCAGCCGGGCGGGCGCGGTGCCCCCGGCCCTACTAAACCTGCCCTCCCTCCCGCCGCAGGTATATGTGCTCCCTGTCCCTCTTTCACTACTCGGAGTATCTGGTGACTGCCATCAACAACCCGCGCAGCCTCTCGCTGGATTCCTTCCTGCTCAACCACAGCTTCGAGTACAACCTGGCTGCCCTGTCCTCCTGGGTGGAGTTCACGCTGGAGAAGCTCTTCTTCCCAGGTCGGCCACCCTGTCTCTCTCTGACTCTGTCTAGCTGCACGTGTCTTGCCTGGGGTCCATCTGTCTGGTGACAAAGTGCAGGTGACCCTCAGCTTGCTGCCCCGTGACAACCCTGCAGCAGCTTTGCCAGGGTCATAATCCCTCAGTGCTCAAAGCCTCTCGGGTTGGATCTCAGGAGGGCAGGGGGGAGCCCCCCCTCACTCTGACATGCCAGGCCAGGGGATCTTCAGCCCTTTCCTGCCTTGGTGGTGCAAGAATTATGTGTCAGGTTCACCTGGGCGTCGCCTTTTGACAGGAATAAAATCATGTCATCAGAATCTGTTGCTGGTTGCCCAGTCTGGGGCAAACTGGCTGTGCTCATCTATTTATTCTTGGGAGAGGGAAACTGTTTGCCTTTGTTTCGTAGCAGCCTGAGCATGTCCTTGGCTGTGCTTTGTGTTGGCTTTGCTCAGCCTCTACAGCTGGGCCCCACGGACTAATCCATGCTAACACCAAGCAGGGCTTGCTGGTTTTGTCTGTTTGGTGAGGGATGGCATGGCTTTTTGCTTTGAGATGGTGGGCAAAGCCCACTCGCTGAGCAGCCCCCTGGAGACCTATGCAAACATGTTGTGCCCCTCCCTGTCCATGCAGAGCTGAAGCAGATCACCTGGCTGAGCACCGTGGGGCTGCTGATGGTGATCTTCGGGGACTGCCTGAGGAAGGCAGCCATGCTCACAGCTGGCTCCAACTTCAACCACATAGTTCAGAACGAGAAATCTGACACCCACACTTTGGTGACCAGTGGGGTGTACGGGTGGTTCCGGCACCCCTCCTACGTGGGATGGTTTTACTGGAGTATTGGAACACAGGTACTGTATCCAGAGTGCTCAGATCCTTTCCTGTCACAACCCCAGTCTTTGCTCTCAATGCTGCCCATGCTGTGATGGGGTGCATACAGCACCTCCTGCTGGGCATGGATTCTGCTGCCTCCCACTGGCACACAGGAAATCTGGAATCCCTGAGGGCTCTGCCTCATGTGATCTTTGGGAAGATCTTGTTCCCTTAATTTTCTCTGTGCAGTAAGGAAAGGTGGTGGAGCCAGAGTTTTGACCCACAACTCCCTTGGAGGTTTGAGGTGTGATTTGCTGCTGGTCTAAAGCTGGTATGCAGAGTTTTCTGTATCCCTGTGATCAAAATGCCTTCTGTGAGTGGTCAGACTCAAGCTGGCTCCTGACAAACACCAGTCCTGTGCTTGAGGGCAAGGAAACTCCCTGACTAGAGGGTCAGCTCTCGCCAGCTGTGACTGAGTCTTAGCTCATTGCTGTAGTAGCTGTGTGCTCTTGTGGCTGGCTGGGTGCTGGCATTGGCTTGTGTTTCTCTGGAGAGAGTCCATAAGGGTGGCACATGGAGCTTTTGAGAGCTGGGGCAGTGAACCCAGTGCTGCCTGTGCCCTGCTTTCTTCATTCTGGGGAGAAACTAGTGCTTGTGAAGTTTCACAGGGAGTTTTGGGGTCTTTTTCTGTGTCAGTGTTACTGGAGGGGGATGAGCTGTGGGGCCTTGGGTTCTCGAGGGGATGCTCACCAGCAGCATCTGTTCCAGGTGTTGCTCTGCAATCCCATCTGCGTGGTGGGCTACGCACTGGCGTCCTGGCGCTTCTTCAGGGAGCGGATCGAGGAGGAGGAGATCACACTCATTCACTTCTTTGGAGAAGAGTACCTGGAGTACAAAAGGAAGGTGCCATCGGGTCTCCCTTTTATTAAAGGAGTCAAATTGGAACTGTAACATGGGCAAAAACCAGGCTGGCTGAGCAGACGCCCGGCTCCTGCTGTGCCCAGTGCCTGTGTGGCACCGGCATCGGGAGGTGCCTGTTGGTATTTCCCGGCCACCCAGGAGGAGCTGGTGGAAGGCTGTGGCATTGGGCAGCCTGCTGGGTCACTCACAGATCAGAAGCTCGTTCCTCCTCCTTGAGATCAGTCCTTTGTTGCACATTCAGGGATCTTCCAGATAACTTAGCCTGTAGCGACCCTAAAGAGAATGAATCCTGCCTGCAGCAGCTGAATTGTCTTGGAACTCCTCTGGAACTGATTCTACCAGGAAACAGCACTGCCCTCCTGGCCCTGGGTGGGGAAGGTGCTAGGCAGCAGATTGTTCCTGTTGCATAATTCGATTTTAAAGCTTTCTGACCTCGTGAGCCCGGTGACACGACTTTAATCTCCTCGGGCCAAACTCCTTGAGCTGGCACTGGGGCAGCTGTGGGAGCAGCCTCCAGCTCTGCCTGCCCTCGAAGCGCCAGAGTGCCGGCAGCACGGCACCACTCGATTCTCTCTAGGCCTTGGGGTCTGCAGAGAGAGTTCTGCTGCTCCCCTTGTGCCGCTGGATCTGAGCACCTCTGGGCCCTCTCCTCGTCCCTTGGATGCTGCTGTGGATGCAGTGTCACTGCTCCAGCCGCTGCCTCCTGCTGCCACCTCTGTTCCTTCTTCCTGCTTCCAAATCGCGCTGCTTCCTGTCCTGCCAGGCTGCCTCTGTCTTGCAGAGATCCCAGGATTTTGGGTTGTGAAAGAGCCACAGCTGCCAGGCTTGCTAAGGGCTTTAGTCCCTGAGGTCCTCCCCTGCTCTTTCGGGCAAAAGCTGTGATGTTAGGGCAAGTAGGAGATGCTTCTAAGGAAATCTCCAACCAGAAGAGTTAGGCTAGCTAACGCTCTTTTATAATAACCATTTGGAAATGGTTCCCACTGAGCTGTGTGGTATAACTTTGTTGTTATATACCAAAGAGGTTCACTGTTTTCTTGAGTTCTACATTATTCTTCCTTGCTGGAATGGAAATGAGTTGCTTGTCAGTTCATGCTTGGAGCTTGTGGTGTTCCATGGGGAAGGTGCTGCGGTACGGCTCAGGAAGGGGCACTTGGTGAGAATAGCTTGGGTTTGGGTTTAGGTTTTCTTTTTTTATATTAAAAAAAAAAAAAAAAAGGAAAAGAGAAAACATTGTCAGCTTCTGTCTGGTTATTTGAAGGTCTCTTGAGGTGCTGGTGGCATCATGGAAACTGGAATCCTTTATAATTCCTGGTGGGTTCTCAGAACATGCCAGCACTGCACTGAGGCACAATTGTGACTCTCACTTGTGGAGCTCTGCAGCCACAGGGATGAGGCTGACCCTAACCCTGACCCTCCGTTTCTCTTTGCTGAACTGATGCAGAGTCCATCCTCCACTGGGTTTGCTTGATCACAGAGCATCTGTCTGACACCCTTGCTGCTGACTTGACCTTTGCTGAGCAGGGTTTTGACTTGGGAGAAAAGAACAAAGGTGAAAACTCACCACTTGGAGAGTGCTGATCTGTGCTGGGCACTTGGAGACTCCCACCTGGGCTGTTCTTGTCTCAGGGAAGCACTAGCTGCAGCCAGTGGTGCCTGAAGCAGGTTAATCTGTAATTAATCCGTAATCTGTACAATTTTTTTGTAGGCAGTAATGTTCCTGCTGTGCCCTTGATCAAAGGAACTTTGGAACAAGTAATTGTCACTTGGGTTTGATGTGGTGTTTGACAACAAAGCCTCATTCCCAGATTGTTCTTCATAGTAAATGAACCTTGATCCTAATTTTACAGGTTCCAGCTGTGTAGGCTCTGTCCAAGCAGGATGCATTGGCACCAAAAGAAAGGGATAAACTTCACCCTGAGCAAAACCTTCAGTGTCTCTTGAAGCTTTTGAGACCAACAGCTTCTCTTAACCTTTTCCCAAATCCTGTGATCAGAAGCTCTGTGAGGAGACAGCAGCTTACTGGGTGTGGTGAAGGCTTGTGAAGTTTTAGGGAAAAGCTGGAGTAAACTGTGAAACCCTGCCCTCTGTGCCACAGTGATTGGTGAGTTCTTAGTTCCCACATGTGCAGGGAACCTCTAGAGCAGCTGTTCCTGGCACCCGGCCCATGTTGCTGTGTAGCTGCCCAGAACTTCACAGGATGCCCCATCACCTGGCCATGTACTCCTGGCCCTGCCCTGCCCTGCACCAGGAGATGTTATTTTTCCCCATAATTTTCCAATGTTGTGGTTTTAGGAGCAGCTGGACACCCTGAGCCAGCAGATCCCTTTTGTCAGCACTGCAGAACCACGCAGACATGGACAACTGCACCCTTTTATTTCACTCTGACACACGCAAGGAAGAGCACAAAGAGAGTTTTTCAGAAGCAAGTCCACCTGAGGCCTTTGTATGTGCTGCAGACACGGCTGCCCAGGCTGTTTGCTGCCCTGGCTTGTGGCACTGGGCAAGAGGAGCTGATCAGTGACTGGGGCATGGTTCTGCCCAGCAGCTCTGCCACGTGCCCAGCACTGGGCTCTATGGTGCTGGCTCTTTCGGGGCAGCAGTCTCTGCTCCGCTCTTGTGCTGGCCCCTGCAGCAGTCTTTGTTTTTTGGGGAGGAGTCTCCAGGGGTGTCCCTGGGTATGAAGCCCTCCCCGGGGCTGGCTGAAGCCCCCTTGTTGCTGCCAGGTGAGGCATCCCTGGGGAAGGGAAGACACCTTGACAGGGTCACTGTCTGGGAAAGGGCATGGGAGGAACTTGGCACTCAGGTGCTTGCTGTCACCTACCTTGGCACCACTTCATTGTTGTCACAAATCTTGAGCAGCATCTGGTCCTGTTCTTCTCTGGGCTCCTGGGGCTCCTGCAGCCTGTGGCAGGATGGGTGTGAGCCATGAGCTATGTCCCCCCTGGCCCTCAAAGTCCCTGCACCCCTCACCTGGGCTCCAGCCGCTCCTTCACTTTGGCGATGGAGCGGACGTAGGGCGCGATCTGCTTGGTGATGGTGCTCAGGCAGCTGTTCTCCTGCCGCAGCTGCAGCAGGTCATGGAGCTGGGCTGGGGGCGAGAGGAGCAGGCTGGGACACGGCCACCCCCTCAGTGTGGGCACAGGGGGCACGGGGAGGGAGCGTGGGGTCACCGGTACCTTCATAGATCTCCTGCTCATTTGCTACCCGCTGGTAGGTCTCCTCCCAAACCTGGAAGGAAGAGAGGCAGCTGGGCAGTCTGCGGCAGTACGGCACAGAGGGGCCCTGCTCTGCCAGGATGTGCCAGCTGTACCTCCTCAAAGACGCTGCGCATCATCTCCACGGCGGAGTAGTGAGCTGCGATCTGCACGTCCATCTGCAGCGACTTCTGCAGGATCTCGCTCATGATCTCCGACTTGATGAGTGAGTGGTGCTTGGTGAGGTCACGGTGCAGCTCCTGCACCTGGTCCTTCAGGCCCTGGATCTCCGTCTGCAGCATCTGCGGGAACCAGGGGGCACAGCCACGTGAGCAGCACCAACCTGGCCCGTCTTGTCCCGTCCCATCCTGCTTCCACCCGTGCTCCCTACCCGGTAGGTGTTCTCGTAGTTGCGGCAGTGCTCGGCAAAGGGGGTCTCGCGCCCCTCAGCCAGCAGCACCTTGGTGCTGATGTACCGGTGCATCGTTGGCTTCTTCACCATGGGGCCGGTGGACATTTTGTCACTGGTCGGGGGGCAGCTGGGCACCATGAGGGTCTTGGAGCATTGGCCACCGGGGAGCCTGCATGGAGAGGTGACAGTGAGGTGCTGCAGGTGAGCAGCAGTGGGGGTGAGGTGCCAGGGACCATGCTGCCAGCTCAGTCCCACCGCCCCTTGGCTCCGGTGGGACACACCAGTCCCACACGTCCCTTCCCTCACCCGAGCACAGAGGTTCAGTCAGAGGTGCCTTATATTGTCCCAAAAATCCTATTTCTGTGGGCTGCTCTCCGGATTCCTGCAGTTTTGGAACCAGCTGTGGCAGTCAGAAGCCAGGAGCTGAGCCCGGCACCCTCCAGTTTCTAAAGGTGCGATACAGGTCGCTCTCTCACCACTGGTATCTCCTGGCCCCTTGGCAGGCACTACTGCCCCTGTGTTTCCCCCCATCCCGTGGTCTCCCCGTGCTAACCACCACCACCATTGGTCCTACCGTGCAGCGCCGTGCTCCCCCTGCCCGTGCTGGGGCCAGCAGCCCCCAGGAGCTCAGCCACCCTGCAGTGCCAAGCCTGGCTGGGGGCGAGGAGCGGTCCCCATGGGGCAGCAGTGCCCGTTTGTCCTCTCCGTCTGGGAGGGCCTGGCAGGGCGGGTGCTGCCGTGACATCAACAGGCCTAAATATATCCCTGGTGAAGAATGGCCGAGCACTTCTCTGAAATTCTGATAAAAATAGTGGCGGGCAAAGAGGCTGCGGCACCACGGGCATGTGGGCGAGCAGGAGCTGGCCCAGGTGGAGCACCCATGGAGAGGGGGCAGAGCCCTCCAGGGAGCGTGGCAGGGGCCGGGCTGGGGAACAGAGTGAGGCTTAATCAGGCCCCCAGCTGCCAGCCCTGCTGCTGCCCACCCCTTTGCCACCCACCCCACTTCCCAGAAGTGTCACTTGAAGCCTGTTGTTCATCAGTGCAGCTGTGCCTGTGCTGTCCTGGGACCCCTGCTGAGCTGACAGGCTCAAGGGCAGCAGCAGGGGCAAGGTTGGCACGGTGAGATGCTGATGGGACTGTGCAGTGTGGCACGTGGCAGGGGACACAGTAGCACATGTGCCTTGGGTGCAATCCTAGCACCTCACATGTTTGTGCCAGTGATGCCAGGTCCAATGCCACCAGCGCTGCCCACGACGGAGCGGCGGGGGCTGAGCATCAGGAGGGGCTCCAGGCAGCGGGCAAACTCTGCCCGGTACTCGCTGTTGATCTGGGGGGCAAGAGAGGAGAGTACAGCTGGGCTGGGGCAGAGCTGGCAGCTGGCACTGCCCTCAGACACTGCAGGCAGGGCTCTACCTTGCTGGTCTGGGCCGGCCGCAGGCGGTGTGGCAGCTTGACGATCCTCTGCAGCCTCTCCATCAGTTGCTGAAAGGCAGCAGTGAAGCATGGTGAGGGGTGCTCAGCACCTTGCTCATGAGCTCAGCACCACCGCAGGATGCTCTGACCACCCCTGCAGCGCTGGCAACACTCACATAGCCCAGGTCCAGGAACTCAGCTTTGTTGGCAGAGCTCAGGAAGGCCGAGCAGGTCACCAGGTGGACCTGTGTGTGTGGAGGGGGTCTGTCACTACCTGGCTTTGGTGTCAGGATGTCCCTGCCTGCTGTGAGGCCCTACCTGCAGAGTGGGCAGCAGAGAGGCAAGGTGGGCGAGCTGCTCCTTGAATGCCTTCTCCTTTTCCTCGTGCTGGCTGCAGCAGAGCAGGGCATGGCACAGCCTTTGCAAAACCCGAGGGAGCCATCCTGCCCCAGGCATCCCAAAACACCTTGGGAAGGGGGCACAGCCCTCGGACAGGGCTCAGCCCATGGTCCCTCACCTCTGCACAGCTTTCAGGAGTGTCTTTTTCCTCTCAGAGAGCTGCTCCTGCAAATGGCACAGCTGTCCTGTGTCCTGCAGCCACCCCAGTCCCTTCCCACTGCCCTGGCTCTGTCCCACGGGCACAGGGCTCCATGTGCAGGTGACCGCCTCGCACCTGCATGCGGCTGAAGAGGGAGTTGATGGCCGCCTCCTCCTCGCTGGCACTGTTGCGAACCTCCTCGATCATGGCCTTGAGCAGGACAATGGCCTCACGCGTGGAGGTCTGCAGTTCCTTCACAGCCTGCCCAGGGTGGCGAGATGGCTGCAGTGCAGGGGACAGCACCGCATCCCCTCGTCACCCCCACACCCCCTGGCCCTGCCCACCATCACTGCCTGGTCCAGCCGCTGGCAGCCCTGCATGTACGCCGTCTCGATGTCGATGCAGTGTGCCCGGCTCTCCCTGCAGGCACAGACATAGGGGAAAGCACAGGATGGGGCACACAGCGACCGTGGGGCTGGGACTACTCACCCCTGCATGTCCCTGAAGCAGTTGATGCAGAGCATGGACTTCTTCTCGGTGGAGAACATGATGTAGGGCTCCTCGTGCAGTGCTGCAGGGGACAGGAATGTGGCATAGCCTGGCATGGCGCAGTGCAGCATGGCGTGGCACGGGGCAGCCTGGCATGGCACTCACGGCACTTCTTGTGGATGTCTTTGGTGCGCTTGGAGAGGGAGACGATCTCGTGGCGGGTGAACATCCTGGCACGGTGAGTCTCCTCACGGCATGGGGCACAGAGGGGCTGCCCACAGGTGTTGCAGAAGTACATGGTGTCCAGCTCCTGTGTGAGGGGACAGAGCTGGTGGCAGGCATGGCCCTGCCAGGGGTCCCCTACCACCCTGGCAGTCCACCCCGCTGCCCTCACCGCCTTGGTGCAGCAGCGGTCGCAGTTGGCACACTGCACGTCCTCCTCGCTGTCGGCCGAGCTGTCCACCAGGAACTGCAGCAGCCGGTCCACGGGGGGCAGCCCCGTGCCTCCCCTCACCACTGAGGGGTGCCTGCAGGGATGAGATGGGAACAGGGATAGGGACACGCACTGGGGCAGCAGGGCAGCTTTGGGGATGCAGGGAGCAGGGCTGTGCTGAGCTGCCAGCCCTGTGCTGTGCCCCAATCCTGGCGTGCCCCGGCCCTTACCCGCAGAGTGGGCAACGCAGGCGACCATCGCTGGCACGGCCTCGCAGGCAGCTGGCACAGAAGTTGTGGTAGCAGTCCAGCAGGCAGGGGTGCTGGTAGGGCTCGTGGCAGAGCAGGCACACCAGCGGATGGCAGTTGGCCTTCTCCAGCTCCGAGCAGCTCCCCAGTGGGGAGAAAATGCCACCCGCCATCTGTGGGGTTGAGAGCCAAGTCTGTGCGCAGGGACCCCATGTGGCACCAGTTTATGAGAGCACTGTGGCTGCCACACAAAGGACAAAACCTGTCCCAGGGCCTGTGAGCTACTATTTTTAGGTTATGAGCTGCGTGGCACGAGGCTGCTCCCAGCGCACCCCTTCCCCTGGTATCACAGGCTGGGGGCTGCAGCGTGGGGTCGGATGGTCCCCACAGCGCAGTGTCCCCATGGTGTGTGTCCCCCCAAGCAGGAGCATCCCCTGGGATGGGCTGTCCCCTCCAAAGGAGCATCCCCTGCAGCAGAGCATCCCCCAGGACAGGGGTGGGGGTTCCTCCAGGACAGGGTGTTCCCCCAGAGGAAGCATTCCCTAGAATGGGGTGTCCCCTGCCCAGGGATGTGCCCTAGGATGGCAGCCTGGCAGTGAAGGCAGCCAGGTGCCCCACATGCCGGGAGTCCCCGTTCTGAGCACAGGTGTGTCCTGGCCAGGTGAAGGCTTTACCTCTCCCTGTCTGTAAGTCGGGGGATCCGAGCCGAGCTGTGCTGCTGCTCACCGTGTGCCGGCAGGAATGAGAGCGATGCCGAGGCGGCAGAGCCCGGCCGACCCTGTGACGTGGGGCCCCCTGGCACTGCCACGCCACGGCCCAAAAATAGCCCCGTGCGCTCCTCGGGGCCCCGCGGCGGGGCCGGACAGGACACTGCCAGGCACCCAGGCTGGGGACGCGGCCATCTGCATGGGCTGGGCTAGCCCGCAGGAGGCGCTGGGCTCACCCAGTAACAGCCGAGGCTCCCCGGGGCGCCCGGGAATCACCCGGTGCGCGGTGAGGAGCCCCGGGGTCACTCCGTGCGCCGTGAGGCTCCCACTGTGCGGGGTAACTCTGTGCGAGGTGAGGAGCCACAGAGTGCGGGGGTCACTCTGTGCACGGTGAGGAGTCCCGGTGTGCGGGATCACTCCATGCACGGTGACGCTCCCGGGTGCGGGGGTCGCTCCCGGGATGCGGGGGTCTCTCCGTGTCCGGTGACGCTCCCGGGGTGCGGGGGTCGCTCCGTGTCCGGTGACGCTCCCGTGTCCCCACCCCGCACGTGCCGCTCCCCGCGCTCCGGAGGCTCCGCCCCCTCTCCCGGCCGCTCGCGCCCTACAGACCACGCCCCCGCACGGCCCCGCCCACATCCCTGCCCCCGCGCTCGCCCCGCCCCGCCAGGCATCACTGTCCGCTCGCAGTCTCCCTGCGCGGATGGGACCGGAAGCGATCGACGCCATCGGCACACGGCTGGCACGGCCGAGCGTGGTTGTGCGCAGGCGCGCGGGACGCGCTCCCTTTCTGCCTCGCGCGGAGCCGCCATGGCGCCCGCGGTGAGTGAGCGCGGGACCGGCACCGGCCGCCGCCGCCCCGAGCCTGCCCCCGCCGCCACCGCGACCCCCCGAGCCTCCCCCCGCCCCCACCGGGACCCCCCCCGCCCCGCCCAGAGCCCCCGGCACCCCCGCAGCCCCGCCGCCTCTCCCAGCCCCGCCGCCTGTTCCCGCCCGCTGTTCTCCGCGTGGGGCCAGGCCCGGCCCGCGCCTTCCCGGGGCCCCACGCGACGCCCGCCGCCCATCCGGACCGTGGAGGCGGGCGGCGGGCGAGCCCCGTTCCCACCGCGCTGTCCCAAATCTCCATCCGGGCCTGGGCCCTTCCCCTCCCCGCCACCCGGAGCTCGGCCCGGCCCCTCCCCGCCGTCCCTCACGGCGCTCCCCCTCCCTTTCTGGCTCACTCACCCTCTCTCTCTCTCCCCCTACAGCAGAAGAAGCCTGCGGCGAAAGGTGGCAAGAAAAAGAAGCAGGTTCTGAAGTTCACGCTGGACTGCACGCACCCCGTCGAGGATGGCATCATGGACGCCGCCAACTTCGTGAGTTCGGGGCCTCCCCGGGAGCCGTGGTGGCTCCGCCGCCCTCGGGGCCCTTCGCAGGGTGATGCTCCGCTCCCAGCGGCCCCGAACGTCCCTGGCCATCCCTCGGCTCTGCCCTGCTCCCTTGAGGCCATCCCATGGGCAGAGGAGCAGGGAGTGCTGGGGCTGGGGATGAGGCTGGGTTTGGGACATTTTGTAGTTAAAGCACAAGCGTTGTCCCTGTCCATGGGCAGTTTTCCTGTCTATGTCTGCTGGGTAAGTTTGTGTCATGGCAGGGGTGTAGCGAGGCCAGGGATGCTGCATTTTGGGATCACGAACCTATGCCTGTCCACACTGCACTCCAGTATGGGCCTAGGCGAGCCTGGGGCTGAGGGAGGCTCAGAGGAGCCTGACCCCACTGTCCTGGCTGTCCCTTGGGGGGCAGGGACATCCCCACCACGCCAGGCCGATGTGTCCAGGCCTGAGCACCTCACCCAGGTGTGGCTTAGCCTGGCCTGAGGAAGGGGCTCTCCCGAGCCATGGGGGCTCTGGTGTCTGTTCCACAAGCCAGCCCGTGGGGGCTGTGTCTGGCTGGAGCCCTGGCTCACAGCTGCGTTCCTCCCGCAGGAGCAGTTCCTGCAGGAGCGGATCAAGGTGAACGGCAAAGCGGGAAACCTGGGCGGGGGCGTGGTGACCATCGAGAGGAGCAAGAGCAAGATCACGGTCACGTCAGAGGTGCCGTTCTCCAAGAGGTGAGGAGGGGCAGGCCAGTCCTGCTGGGCCCTTGGTCGGTGTGGCTGCAGATGGCCCTTGGCAGGGCATGCACGGAGCCTGTGGGCAGCACGGGCTGCCAGGGAAGAGGTGTCTCAGTGCAGGAGTTGTGCTGCAATTTGGCACTGGCTGAGGGGCTGCTCTTCCCAAATGATCTATGGGAGAGGAATGTGTTTGATATTCCAGCTGGGAAGGCTGCTGGGCTGGGCACTGGGGGGGCCTGCAGCCAGAAGGGGCTGAGGGAACACTTTAGGGCTATCTGCAGACAAGGTCTCAGGTTGTTCCCCTCATCTTGTGGGGTTTTGGTCCTCCTTGGGCCGACATCAGCAAAGCGTGGTTGTGCCAAGGTGTGCCACATTGTTCCCTTCATCCCGTGGTGCTCTGGCCCTCTGCCCGCTTCTCCAGGCAGCCTGTCCTTGGCTGGCACCGGCAAACCGGGGCTGTGCCACGGCAGAGGTGGCTCAGGAGCTGGCTGGGAAAAGCAGAGCTGTGTGGGTGGTGGGCGTGCCCTGCCCTGTGAGCGCCTGCCTTTCTCCCAACGCTGTTGCTCCACGTTGCTGCCGCACCTGGCAAATCCCAGCAGCGGGTATCCCGCATCCCAGTGGAGATTCCCTCTGGGGTGGGTACAAAGCATTGGGCTCACAGCCTTGTTGGGGCAAGAACCATCTCCCAGGATCCGTGTCATGGCATTGTGGTGCCATTCCCTGGTT
Source organism: Pyrgilauda ruficollis (assembly GCF_017590135.1). NCBI lineage: Eukaryota > Metazoa > Chordata > Aves > Passeriformes > Passeridae > Pyrgilauda > Pyrgilauda ruficollis. The sequence continues at coordinate 5,188,903 of NW_024525378.1, read as the reverse complement.
GCAGTGTTTCCTGGAAGGAGCTCTGCTAGGAGGTGGCCGGTGGGATGTGTTGGTCCTGCTGGAGGTGGGAGCCCACGGGAATAAAGAAGAATTAGCCAAAATGCCACTTGGGGCCTGGCCCGGGGCAGAGGGGCACCGCTGTCAGCCATGCCTCTCCCGCAGGTACCTCAAGTACCTGACCAAGAAGTACCTGAAGAAGAACAACCTGCGGGACTGGCTGCGCGTGGTGGCCAACAGCAAGGAGAGCTACGAGCTGCGCTACTTCCAGATCAACCAGGATGAGGAGGAGGAGGAAGAAGAGGATTGAGCCCCGCCGCCGCTGACGGCCATTTTGTACAGTTTCACTTTTCTGCAATAAACAGCGGCAGAGTTGTTCATAGCCCGTGCTCGGTGGCGGCTCCGGGGGTCGGTTTGGGGGGGTTTCGCCGACAACGAGGAGGACGTGTCGGGTAGGCGGTGGCGGCGGGCGGGGGGCACGGGCGGGGCGGTGGCATCGCTCCCCGTCGGTCCGGCCGTGCCACGGGCGATTCCCGCTGTCCGCGCTCCCCGGACCGGAGCGGTCTGTGCCGGGTCCTCCCTCAGTGGCCGCTTCCCACTCGGACCGTGCCCGGGGGCCGGCTGGTTCCCCGGGCTGGGCTTGGTGCAGCGATGCCCATCCTGTCAGACCTAAACCAGCACAGCATGAATCAGTGAATTATGGAATCGCAGGATGGTTTGGATTGGGAGGGATCTTAAAGCATCCAGTTCCACCCCTGCCATGGGCAGGGACACCTTCCACTATCCCAGGTTGCTCCAAGACCCATCCAACCTGGTCTTGAACTCTTCCAGGGGTGGAGCATCCAGAGCTTCTCTGGGCAAGCCATGCCAGGGCCTCTCAGAAGTCGAGTGATCAATACATCCTGACCACCCCAAAGTGCTGTTGCTGTGTGAGCTCAGAAATCAAAAATAAAGACGCAGGCCTAAAGCTGTGTGGAGACTGGCTGGGATGCCCTGGGTTTGGGGAGATAATGATGGGAAGGGAAGGTGTGCATCAGCACCAGTGCCTCTGCCCAGGGCTGGGTGCCTGCGCTGCTGTGAGCAGCCCAGAACAGCCTGGCAGCTGTGGCACCCATTTTCCTCATGAACCCTTCCTCTCCTCCACTCACTGTGTTTTCATGAGCTCTGCCTGGGGATCAGAAAGGTGACAGCCGAGTGCTCCCCCAGTGTCTGCAGGCCCAGGTCAGCAGGAGCAGCAGCACACGGGATGTCCCCATGTCCATCTCGAGAGCGCAGCGTGGGCTGCCCACACCTCCCTGCTGCGTGTGAGGGGCAGGAGGATCTGGGCAAGGGACGAGCTGAGGCTGGTGGTGCTGGGCAAGACCCTCGAGGGGCACCAGTGGGGCAGCTGCCAGTGTGAGGGTCTGCAGGAGAGGCCACAGAGCTCTGTGTCTGGTGGGCTGAAGCTGCTGCTCAGCTGTGCTCCTCTGTCATGGTGAGCGTGGTGTCCTGTGCAGGCTGTCCATATGTGAGCTGTCCCTTTTGTCCCCAGAAGAAGATGATGGGGTGCTGGAAGGATTGGATGAGTTTTTTGCAGAAGACCAAGTTGTGGTACAGAAAAAGAAGAAATGCAAGAAACTGAAAGATGGCAAGGCTGCCAAAATCAAGAGGAGGAAGAAGGAGGTAACGCTGCATTTTCTCACACTGGGCTGGGGTCCTCAGCTGTGGCGCAGAGGCAGCAGCTCTGAGTGCTGCTGGCAAGCACCTCTTGGGTCTCTGTGGGTGGAAAGAAGGGTTATTACTGGGGTTTTCCCTCACTGAGCCGGTGCTCTCCCGGCCCGGGGAGGTGACCCTCTTGCCCCTGGTGTATCTTTCCCAGCTTGGCTGCTCAGGAGTGGCAGTGTCCCCTGTCTGGGAGCAGCTGGGGGGAGAAGGGGCCTCCATGCCTGCTGGCAGTGATGCAGGCTCCTGCCCCACAGGCACAGCTCAGCTCTGGTGGGCACACTGGTGTGTGCAGTGGTGCTGTCCAGCCCCATGTGTTGGGGCCCTCCTGCCCATAGCACAGGGCAGCATCCAGGCACAGCGTAAATCTAGCTGTGCTGCCCCAAAACGACACTTGGGGCTCGTGTTCCCACGGAGGAAGATGCAAACCACCCTGCTGGGACACGATCAGGGCAGGGCTTGGAGGTTTCTGGGGACGCTGCTGTTGGCTGCACTCATTCCAGCTGTTTGCAAGTGAGATGGTCCAGGGGCCTCGAGGACTTGGCACTTGGAAGGACTCTTGGGCCTTCTGTAGGAAAACAAAGGTGAGGATTTGTGTCCTCGAGGGTCAGGCCTGAGGCTGCACTGGAGGTCTGGCACTGCTCCCTGAGCCTGCCTCACTGATGCTGTGCCACGTGGGCTCTGCTGCTCACTGTCCCATCCCCAGACAGTGCTGGACACGAGGACAGGAGCAGACATCTTCTGTAAATGTAGGCAGGCTGCTGGGAAGAAAGGACGAGCAGCGATGGTTCCTCAGCCCTCCACTTCCCTTGCTGGGGCTGGGGGGAAGCTGCTCACCCAGCACAACTGGGCACTCCCCCCTTGCCAAGGGAGCTCTAAACAGATGGGCTGGGTCAGGTATTGCATTGAAGTGCTTGTGCTACATGCAGGAGTGTGATGAGCTGCTGGTTTAAAGACAGGTGATTCCATCCTGCCCTGCCTCTTGCTGTCATGGCCCCAAGGAAGCTTGTTTCCATCGTGGCCATGGTGATGTTCTCTTTCTGCAGATACCACACAGGCCCTCTGCCCCCTCTACCTCTCCCATTCTTAGGCACAATTTTTTCCCTGTGCTGTTTTCTGAGAGGGGGAAAATAAAACACAACTCCGAGGTGTTTTCACCTCTGCCCCTTTGCTGTTGCTGCTGACCTGCTTCAGCCCTGCAGCTTGTGCCGAGCTTGGCTGCTGCTGAGCTGGAGGTGGGCAGGAAATAACAGGCTGAGAGCCCCCATTTTTTAAAATTAATGCCTTGTGTGGGCAGTTTTAACCAGGTTCCACCTGTGGGAGACTGTCCCCTCATCTGTCAAAGCCGGGGAGAAGCTGGTGTTGGAGCTGATGTGGCTTCCTTTTCCTGAACTTCTCCAGAGTTTCGGGGGCAGATGAGCCTTACCCCTGCTCGAGGCGGGTGGGAGTGAAGTGCAGTCCTTGGTGTGACCCGGTGCCGGTGCCCGGGCATTATTGGGGCTGCCCTGCCTCGGGAATCCGCCGGCACCCGCCGCAGTGGAGCTGGAGCCGGAGCTGGAGCACGAATCCCTGCTGCAACCCCGCGGAAAAAAACCCGCGCGGAACAGCCAGGCTGTGTCTGGAACCTCAGCACAGGCAGATGAAGGTCCTTGGCAGGGAAGGCAGCGGAGAGGGAGATTCAACCTGTACTGCAGCAGTTCCCATGGAAACCAATTATCCTGTGCCCAATTCCAGCTGTTCCTAACCCCGCCGGAGGAGCGGTGCGGGCTGCTCCGAGCCGGGATCCGCGCCCGGGGCCGGGGCGGTGGCTCCGGGCAGGAGGGGCAGCGGGAACCGGGATCGGGCCGGGAAGGGTTGGCGGGGCTGGCTCTGCCCCTGTGCTGGCTGGAGCCCGTCCCTCAGCCCCGCCGAGCCCTGGTGCTTCTCAGTGCCCCGAGGGACCGGGTGGCATCGAGAGGGACCGGGACAAGCGAGGAGGGGACCCGTGGGAACCTCAACAAAAGCATGTGCAGGTGCTGCACCTGGGTCACGGCAACCCCCGGTGTCAGTCCAGGCTGGGTGATGAGCAGCCCTGCTGAGAAGGATTTGGGTGTGCTGCTTGGTGAGAGGCTGGACATGCCCTGGCAGCTCAGGAAGTTACCTGAGTGCTCTGCCCAGCAGGCAGCCAGTTCCTTGGGGTGGTAATTAATTCTGTTACTGTCAGTGTTGAGCAGTGGGTCATGATCTCTCCAGAAATAAACAAAAATATCCCCTGGGCAGTCTTCCAGCAGAGTGTAGCCATCGAAGCCTGCTCCTTTCTGACTGTGGGGAAGCAGAGTGCATCCATCCGCTGGAGATGGGTGGTTTCGTGTGGGAGGAGAGTGAAGTGGGCACAGGCTTGTTCTTCACTGTCCCTTTCTGTTTTAGGGGAGCAATGATGAAATGTCAGAAAATGAAGAGGAGATTGAGGAGAAATCTGAGAGCGAAGGGAGTGACTATTCTCCCAACAAAAAGAAGAAGAAAAAACTGAAAGACAAGAAGGAGAAAAAACCAAAACGGAAGAAGAAGGATGAAGAGGAGGATGACAATGAGGATGGAAGTTTAAAGGTACAAAAGACTTCTTTACTCTGAGCTGGTGCTAGTGCCTGAAGCTAGGCTTGGACAAGGGGACTTGAGGGTTTCATGAGGAACCCTTGGGTTTGGCAAGGATGAGTCTGCAGGTGAATGACTGGGACAGCAGAAGTTCTGTTTCCTTGGTACTTGAGTGCAGGGAGAAGTTGAGTTTCTTGGAACTGTGAAACCTGCCAAGGCCTTGTAGAGTGTTACATGGTGGGGAGCTTTTGCATGGCGCTGTGTTAATTTGTTTCTAGGGACTGCGTGAAGCATTAATTAGTTAAACGCTTGTGTGTGCTATTTCATAAATCCCAGAAACAAATCCCTGCATATCACTGACAGGGAGATATGGAGCACGTGACAGAGCCAGCCTTGTGCTGCTCACCTGCAGAGCCGTGGCTGTTTGTGTTAATGATGACTCTCTAAACCTCCAGGAGCCCAAGAGCTCAGCCCAGCTCATGGAGGAATGGGGTCTCGATGACGTAGATTACGTTTTCTCAGAAGAGGATTACCACACTCTGACGAATTACAAGGCTTTCAGCCAGTTCCTCAGGTAGGGAACTGTGGACCTGGTGGTTGAGGTTTGGGCATTTCTCAGTCAGCAGATGAAGTTGTGAAGTCAATTCTGCATCGCCAGCTCCTTGTCACTTCTTCCTCCCAGCTCAGTCCTCAGAACTCCATTTATTTGGAGGATTGACTGGAAAACAGCTGAAGCATTTGTCTCTCCTGCTCTCCAAAGCCCCGTATTTTGTGTATGCTTATTTAAAAAGTTTAATGAGAAAAACAGTGTTAATGAATTTCTGCTTGTACCATGAGCCTTTCAGAGCACAGCAGGCATTTCAGGGAAGGGAGGTCTCTGAGGTGGTTTAGGTGTGCCCCCCTTGCCTACATTTGCTTAAGGAAGCTCTGGTTTCTGCTGCCTCCCATGAAACTCCTGCAGGGAGGCACCGCTGCCACATCTTTTGGGCTGAAGCACCTGAGTGTAGGAACAGACACAACACAGTGCTAAACGTGGTTCTCCCCTGCCCTGCAGGCCTCTGATTGCCAAGAAGAACCCCAAGATCCCCATGTCCAAGATGATGACGGTGCTGGGTGCCAAGTGGCGAGAGTTCAGTGCCAACAACCCCTTCAAGGGCAGCTCGGCGGCGGCGGCGGCGGCAGCCGTGGCTGCAGCCGTGGAGACTGTCACCATCACCCCGGCGCTCCCCGCCAGCCCCCAGCCCTCTGCCCTGCCCACCGTCGTCAGGAAGGCCAAGACCAAGGAGGGCAAGGGTGGGTGCCACGTGTGGGGGGCTGCCCTTGCCAGCAGAGCTGGCACAAGGCCGCAGGGCACGAGCTTCAGCCAAGCTGGGAGGAAAAGAGGGTGCCAGAGGGGTGTCTGCAGCTCCTGTTGGCCTTGCAGAAGTCCTTGACAGGCATGGAGTTCATGAACCACGGCAGATCGAGCCTCTGGGCCTGCTGGATGTTTGGCAGTTTGTGGCAATTCGTCAAGCTGAGCAGTAGTGGGAAAGTAGAGGGATCTCCCTCTGTGCTGTGTGCACCTGAGGACTTTGTGCCTGTGTGTGTGAGTGGAGTGTGAGGTGCTCTCTTGGTGTCCAGGCCCTGCTGCTGGGGGGTTTGTGCCTGCAAGGAAGTTTCAGAATTTGTGGAGTTTCCAGGGAAGTGATTTTCTGAGGAAGAGCCCCTGGAGGGACGTGGTTTCTGCTGTGCTGGGGAGTGATTTGGGTGACAGTTGTTTGTAGAGTACCAGACAAGTTTTCAATTTCTTCAGGTCCAGGTGTACGGAAGAAAATCAAGAGCTCCAAAGACGGGAAGAAAAAGGGGAAAGGGAAAAAGATGGCAGGCTTGAAATTTCGGTTTGGAGGAATCCCCAGCAAAAGGAAAAAGGGCTCCTCTGTAAGTTTGCAGGGCTTTGGGTCTGGGAGGGAAGTACTGGGACAAGCCCTTGTTTGGGATGGTACACCCACCCCGTGTCAGGGGTGTCACTTGTGCCCCTCTTTGGATCAGCACATCCCCTTGCACCCCTGTCCAGGCTCAGATTTGTGAGACTCGTGTCTGGCCACAGCTTTTGCTAAAATCACATGACCCTGTTTACTTTCAGCAGTGCGGGTGATAATGCCATCATTTCAGATTTCATTTGCAAAGGAATTCTTCAGGGCTTGCACTGCAGCTGAACCGTGCATCCCGGAGAATTCTGGGATGCTTTAATTGCATTAGCAGGGCCTGCCCACGGCAGCTGCAGTCCCGTGGCATTGCCTGGATGCTGGAGCTGCCCAGCCACAGCACACTGGGCTCTTCTCAGTGCACCAGAATCAGGAGTGTTTCAATAGCATTTTAAAGAACAATTTCCTTAGATAACACTTGACTGGGAGTGGGGCTCTTCTAGGTGTTGATAATATTGGTCAAACCCCCTCAGCTCACTGTGTTGCAGTTCCAGCTCTGGTTTCCATAACACAGCCTGTTTGCAAAGCACATCCGTGTGTTGAAGGTTGAAGGCAGGAGTCACTCATTGCTGCAGATTTTCAATCATGTATCAGAAAAAAATTCCTCCCGTGCTCTAGAACCACACATTCACCTTCCAGAGAGTCACAAAGAGCTCCTGCAGCTGGAGCCTGAGCACCTGGGTGGGAATGTGCAGGCTGGGGATTTGCATGCTTGAGTCTCCCGAGTAAGAATTCAGATTTATTATTATGTTTTGACTCCATGGAATGCTGGGCCTGTTTTGACTCCTTTCCTGCTGTGGGAATGCCAAGTGGGAACGCCTGCACGCATGGACACAGGAGGGATGGCAGGGCTGAAATGGATGTCAAAAGAGAGAGAGGGAGCAAAGTTCTGCCAAGTACTGGAAAAAGGGGCCTTTGGATGCACAGGGTGGGAGTATGGGGTTGTTCCTATCCAGGAGAACAGTCCCAGCAGTGGAAGGACAGCTGGGATGCCAGCACTTGGACTGGGTGTGCTTTGCTTTTTCCCTCTGCAGAGCGAAGAGGAGGAACGGGAGGAATCCGACTTCGACAGCGCCAGCATCAACAGCTCCTCCATGCGCTCTGAGTGCTCGGCTGGCCTGGGGAAGAGAGGGAAGAAGAGGAAAAAGAAAAAGAGGAGTAGGCCATCCTTTGTACTCTGTTCCTACTCTGTTTGGATTTCCCTGTTCAGATGGCGCTCCCCTGGCCCGGGCAGCTCCGGGCTGTGTCTGGCACTGGCTCGGTGGCAGAGGATGTGCCTGTGCCTGTGTGAGTGGAGTGTGAGGTGCTCTTGGTGTCCAGGCCCTGCTGCTGGGGGGCTCGTGCCTGCAAGGAATTTGTGGGGTTTTCAGGGAAGTGCTTTTCTGAGGAACAGCCCCTGGAGAGATGTGGCTTGTGGCAAGCTCCCAGCAGAGCAGGGCAGGCTGTGGGTGAGGCCGCGTGAAGACGAGGGATGTTTTGTCTGTGTGAGGTGTGCGGTCAGGCAGAGGCAGGTGGCAGAGCTGTGGTAGCTGTGCAGGGACAGGGAGGCATGTGAGCCATGGAAAAGGATCTGTCAGGATCTGCCAGTGGCTGTGTGACCACATTTGTGTGTGTGTCCCTTCATCCCTTCCTGGGTGTTGTGCCATGGCACCTCTGTCCTCGTGCTGCTCTGGAGAGCAGCACCCTGTGCTGAGCACATTGCTTTTCTGTCTTGTGTCCTTGTTTGGGATGAGATATTTCAGATCCGGGCACATCCTTTGGCTTCTTAGCTTTTCTGATGGATTTTTGCTTCCAAGAAATGGAAGGGCAGCTTCTGGGCTGGGGATCAGTCAGGGTGTGACACCGGCCAGCCTGGTTGGCGAGGCTGGGCTGGCTGGCTAGCCCCATGTCTTGTGTGTGAAGGGCATTGCTTGTGGCCTTGTGAGGGCCCTGGTGCTGGAGGTAGGCAGCTCCTGCTGCGTGCTGGAGGAGCGGAAGGTTGGAGTTCCATGCCAGGAGTTTGTGGCAGAGCTGGGAATTGAGATGTGCCATTCTGGCACTTGCAAGGCCTCGTTCCTCTGCTCCTTTTCCCTTCTGTGCTGTGTTGAGAGTGCTCCTGCCTCTGTGCCAGGGAGCCCTGAGGAAGAGCAGAGTAGTCCCAGGAGAGGAGTGGTGTCCTTGGCCGTGTCACCCTTGCATGGTGCGTTTGCAGCTGGTGCTGGTGCCTGGGGAGGTTTCTCTGACCGGCCTCCCTTGCAACCTCTCCAGGTTCTGGCATTCTCCATTGAGAGCCTGAAGGAACCAAAGGATGATACAGTGTGGAGAGAGAAAGAGAGACAGAGGTGAGATGATGCTGTGTGCAAAGGTGAACTGTGGTGCTGAGGGACAGAGAGGTAGTGGGAATTAACAGGAGGGGTCTGAGGTGAAATGCTGTCCTTATTTCCGTAACTGTGTGGTAGAGGAGCAAGTGTCCCATTCCCTCCGGGAGAGCTGGCTGCTCTGCCACCCCTCTGACTGTCACCTGTCCCTTGCTTGCAGTTGAAGAGGGGGACGGGTACGAGACCGACCACCAGGACTACTGCGAGGTGTGCCAGCAGGGCGGGGAGATCATCCTGTGCGACACCTGTCCCCGCGCCTACCACCTGGTGTGCCTGGACCCCGAGCTGGAGAAGGCCCCCGAGGGCAAGTGGAGCTGCCCCCACTGTGTGAGTGGGGTCGGGGATCCTTGGGAGTGGGTGGCCTGCTGGTGGAAACCCTCAGGTTACACTGGCTGTGCTTCCCCAGGAGAAGGAGGGCATCCAGTGGGAGCCGAAGGAGGAGGAGGAGGAGGAAGAGGATGGTGGCGAGGAGGAGGAGGAGGATGACCACATGGAGTTCTGCCGGGTCTGTAAGGATGGAGGGGAGCTGCTGTGCTGTGACACCTGCCCGTCCTCCTACCACCTTCACTGCCTGAACCCACCACTGCCAGAGATCCCAAACGGTGAATGGCTCTGCCCACGCTGTACAGTGAGTGTTACCAGCATTCCCATTCCTTACTCTGTCCCTGCTCCCACACCTGCCTGGCCTGCCAGTGGCTGCTGCTGTCCCTCACAGCCCTGCCCTCTGCCCCAAACCCTCCCTGAGGGGTGTTGCTGCCAGCTGTATGTGCCTGAGGGTGCGGGGTGTCTCTGAAAGGCTCTGCTGCCTCTTTGGTCTCCCTGTGGGAATTGCTGGCTGGGAGCTTCCTGGCCTGCTTTCTGATGGGATGTCAAGCCTTGTTTGATCTGTGGCCTACAGAGAGGGGCCTTTTCTGCCTGGTGGCAAGACCTGTCCCCATGGGGGATGCAGAAGTGTCATGGACACTTCTCAGGCACCCTGTGTCCACTCAGCACTGAGGGCCCCCTTCTGTCCCCCAGTTCCCTGCTCTAATTCCCTGTGGCCCCTGTCAGGGTCTCACCTTGAACTCTGTACTCTTGCCTGTTTGCCCTGTATCCCCAGTGCCCTCCCCTGAAGGGCAAAGTGCAGCGCATCCTGCACTGGGCCTGGAAGGAGCCGCCGGCCGCGCCGCCGCCCGCCGCCGACCCGCAGCTGGCTCTGCCCCCGCCCAAGGTGCTGGAGGGGATCCCCGAGCGCGAGTTCTTCGTCAAGTGGGCAGGCCTCTCCTACTGGCACTGCTCCTGGGTCAAGGAGCTGCAGGTGAGCCCGCGTGGCGTTGGTGCAGAGCCCCTGCCCGGCCCTCTGCGCAGAGCCCGGGCTGAGCGTGGCTCCCTCGTGCTGCAGCTGGAGCTCTACCACACCGTGATGTACCGCAACTACCAACGCAAGAACGACATGGACGAGCCGCCTGCCTTTGACTACGGCTCTGGGGACGAGGACAACCAGAGGGAGAAGCGGAAGAACAAGGACCCCCAGTATGCCAAGATGGAGGAGCGGTTCTACCGCTACGGCATCAAACCGGAGTGGATGATGATCCACCGCATCCTGAACCACAGGTGAGGAGCCCGAGGGAAATTGTGCCATCCTTCTGCAAGGCCAAAACCTTGGGCTGGTGGGATTTCAGCTTCTGGCCTGTGCTGAGGTCTCTGTTGCCTTGGAGGTTTGCTTCTGGGCTGAAGCTGAGGCTGGAAGGGGATCCATGCTGCCTTATTTTCATGTCTGCTATATTGCACGTTAAAAATAGAGTTATAGCCAATTTCCTAAAGGTGGATGCACATTGTTCCACTCTTCCCAGACATGCTGTTTGGGTCCTGTTACAGCCTAACCATTCTGTAAATTCTGATGCTGATGGGGATGGTGCTGAGGGGAAGAGCTGGAGCATGTGGCCAACTCCCTTACAGAACCTTGACATTGATATTTCTTTTCTGTAGAAGAAATTCCCTGTGAATGAGAAGTGCTGTGCAGATGGGCTTTCTGCCTCGAGTGGCTGGAGACATGTCTTTGTTGAATTTCTGCATTTCAAGTGGCAGCTTGAAATATCAAGCAGTAGCAGCAGCTCTGCTGGAAGGCTGCATGGCAGGAAAGAACTAAAGCTGCCTGTCTGATTTTCATGTGAGCTTTACCTTGTCCACTAACAAGGCAGCAGGTTTCCCTGTAGGCACAGAGTCATACTTAGAAGTGTGTTTATTCTGTTTTACTGTAAGCAGAACTTCCTAGAGTGGTGAATGCTGCAGGTGAGAGGGGAAGCACTGGAATCCATCCAGGCCTGGTGAAACAGGGAAATGAGGTTGTTAGTGGAATGGGAAAGCAGCCTGTAAAGCTTAATGGTTTGACACACTCACAGATGAATAGCATTTCTGCTGGAAGTGTTGATACTTTGTTTTTCTACCTCAGCTTGGGTGTCCTGGTCTGTAGGCGAAGGCAGAGGATGAAGCATCCAGCTCTGCAGAGGCAGATCATGGCAAGCTGCTCCCAGGGGCTGGTGGCATTCCCTGATCAGCTTTCTGTGCCCTGTGTTACAGCTTTGATAAAAAGGGAGACATCCATTACCTGATCAAGTGGAAGGACCTGCCCTATGACCAGTGCACCTGGGAGATCGATGACATAGACATCCCCTACTATGAGAACCTCAAACTCCTCTACTGGAACCACAGGTGAGAGCCCACAGCTGGGGGAGCTGGGCAGAGCCAGGGCAGCCCCTGCAGGTGTTTGGGACAAGGGGGACACGGAGGTGCCCCCCTTTTGAACACATTGACACTGCTTGCAGTGATTTCTCTTCAAAGAGCAGCACTGATGAAGGCTGGCCCTCCTGATGTGCCATTTCAGGGCTGCTGGGAAATCCCACCTGCTCTTTTCCAGCCTGTGCTCCCCTTGCCCTGTGTCTGCACTGCCATGACATTCATGGTCTCCATGGCCATGCTGCCTATTTTGGGGGAAAACCACAGTACTCTGAGTTTGCTGTTCTTCATTCTGGAGACTGTTGTGAGGGGAAAATCAATGAGTGCCCCTGCTAACAGGGCCAGAAGAGCTTCTGTGTGGAGAGGGGCAGTGGAGTGTGGGAGGTGTCTCTGTCCCTTGGCTTGGAGCTGAGAGAAGAGGGACCCCCTGCCATCCCTGACGTGTGCTGGCTGTCACAGGGAGCTGATGCTGGGGGAGGACACACGCCCTCTGAAGAAGCTGAACAAGAAAGGGAAAAAGCTGAAAGAGGAGAAGCTGGAAAAGCCTCCAGAAACACCTCTTGTGGATGTGAGTGAGAGTGGTGGGGACAGTATGGTGGCATGGGAACATGGAGGAAGGAGGGGCTGTCTGTCCCCTTGTCCTGTCACGTTGTCCTCCTCTGGTTCCTTTGGGGACCCTGTTTCCAGTGAAAATTCTGGAGTGGCGTTGCTGTGAGGAGCCTGGGGGCTGGGCTGTGCCAGGGACCTGTCTGTGTCTTCTTTGGAGCTGTTGGGTGTTACAAACCTAAAGAGGGATGTGCTTGGCTGCAGGGGAAGGAGGGGCAGGTGTTTTTCACTGCTCTGTGCTGTGGCTCTCTTTTCAGCCTACAGTGAAGTTTGACAAGCAGCCCTGGTACATTGATGCCACGGGAGGCACGCTGCACCCTTACCAGCTGGAAGGGCTGAACTGGCTGAGATTCTCCTGGGCACAAGGGACAGATACAATCCTGGCTGATGAGATGGGGCTAGGGAAGACGGTGCAGACTATTGTGTTCTTGTATTCCCTGTACAAGGAGGTGAGTGGAGCACCCAGCAGTCCCCGAGGTGGCTGAGAGCTGCTGGGAACGGGGAGAACAGCCTGGGCTCTGTCTTCCTGAGCAGGGCCACTCCAAAGGGCCGTACCTAGTCAGTGCCCCCCTCTCCACCATCATCAACTGGGAGCGTGAGTTTGAGATGTGGGCACCTGACTTCTACGTTGTGACCTACACGGGGGACAAGGAGAGCCGGTCGGTCATCCGGGAAAATGAGTTTTCTTTTGAAGACAACGCCATCCGCAGCGGGAAGAAGGTGTTCCGGATGAAGGTGGGAGCTGAGTGTGTGCCTGCCCCTTCCCTTTAGCTGTCAGTAAGAAGGGGAGAGGAGAATTTGAGCCTGGAGAGGGTCCCTGGTCAGCTTCCCACAGAGGGAAGCTGGCATTGTTTACAAACGCATATTTGTGATGAGCTTTACAGATTTCTGCCAGAGCTTTTCTATTTCTGTGGTCTCCTGCTTGGTTCTTGTGTTGGGGTGTTCTGCTGGCACAACTCAGCTCTGCCAGGCAGTGCAGCCTTTCTCATCCTGGATCACATGCAGCAGCAGCAAAGGTGGAGGCTGTCCTGTTCACTCCTCTCTTATCCCAGCTTTTCTCTCCCTCTGCTCCTGCAGAAGGAAGCCCAGATCAAGTTCCATGTCCTGCTCACATCCTATGAGCTGATCACCATTGACCAGGCAGTGCTGGGCTCCATAGAGTGGGCCTGTCTGGTAGTGGATGAAGCACACAGGCTGAAGAACAACCAGTCCAAAGTAGGTGGCAAGCATTTGTGAGTGATTTTTTTTTTCTCTCTTTTAACATCCTGTGGCATTAAAAGCCCTTCAGCAGCAGGAGAGGCAGCAGCCTGGCTGCCTGACAGTCCTTGGACAAGATATCATGGAAGGGAATTAATCCCTCTCCTTTCTTTCCCCTTTACCTGAGGCTCAGTGCAGTCTCCAGCTCCTGGGATGTTCTCTGTCCCTGGTACAGGAGAGACAAATCGTGTGACCCAGGGATACACAGGATTGCTGCCTGTGCTCAGTGGGAATGGCTGGGAGCAGGACATGCTGGCACCCTGCTCTGCATGCCCAGCACGGGGGTCACTGCTCAGTCTCCATGTGCACCCTGCAGAGTCCCCAGTGACACACTGGTTCCTTGCAGTCCTTGTCACCCAAACTTATTTCTTTTCCAGTTCTTCAGAGTGCTGAATAGCTACAAGATCGATTACAAGCTGCTCCTCACAGGGACTCCGCTTCAGAACAACTTGGAAGAGCTCTTCCACCTGCTCAATTTCCTGACTCCAGAGAGGTTTAAGTAAGTTGCACATACCCAGGGCATCAGGGTGGCTCCTCACGAGCATTATCTCCTCTTGTGCCTCAAGAGCTCTGCCCTGGTTTTTAAGCCATAAAGCTGCAGATCCCTTTGCTTTCACATGCCCCTGTTGCTTAGTGCCATGGGGCTCTGGCTGCTTCCACAGCAACCTGGAGGGGTTCCTGGAGGAGTTTGCAGACATCTCCAAGGAGGACCAGATCAAAAAGCTCCATGACCTGCTGGGTCCCCACATGCTGCGGCGGCTCAAGGCCGATGTGTTCAAGAACATGCCGGCCAAGACGGAGCTGATCGTGCGCGTGGAGCTCAGCCAGATGCAGAAGTGAGTGATTCCAGTGCATTCCCCAGGGGTGTCTGGCTTCCCCCAGCATGGTGAGGTGTCACTGGGGATTGAGGGCTCAGAGGCAGCCTGCTGGCCTGGGGCCTGCTGCAGGAAGAGTGGGAGTACTTTGTGTCTCACCAAGGGGTCTGTTCCCTGTGGCTGAACTGGGCTCTGTGCAGCCCTTGGGGCGTGGGAGGCTGGCAGCGTGGCTCTGCTGGCTCTGGGGGCACAGAGAAAACACTGAGGCTGAATCCCCTTCTCCCATTCCTGGCACTAGGACATGGCCTGTGCTGCTGGTGTGCCTGGGTCAGCCTGGGGCGTTGCTGCTGCCCCAGCTCTGGTTCTGCTAGGCTGACCTGTTCAGCTTCCGTGGCATCTCTGGCAGCTCAGGGCACCTGCAGGAAGGACCTGTCACTTCTTCCCCTCCTGATGGGCAGGAGGGCTTGGCTGGCACCCAGCAGAGGTGCTGTGCCCCTCAGTCCATCCCACTGCCAGGGCTGAGATCCCCCCAGAGCAGCTGGAAACACCCAGCCCTAGGTGCTGAATTGCTTTTAAAACCTTCCAAATGTCCCTTTTCCATCTCCAGTGACACTGGGGGGGTTTAATTCAGTCTCCTCCTGTTTGTGCCAGTCCCACACATGCCCCAGCTAACACACAGTGTCTGTCCCATCCCCCCTCCTGCAGGAAGTACTACAAATTCATACTGACAAGGAACTTTGAAGCCCTGAATTCAAAAGGCGGTGGGAACCAGGTCTCACTGCTGAACATCATGATGGACCTGAAGAAGTGCTGCAATCACCCATACCTGTTCCCTGTGGCAGCTGTGGTACGTCCCCTGCCTTTGCACCCTTGGACTTGTCTCAGAGTGTTGAGTGGCAGCTGCTTCCATGATCCTGCTTTGGTTAACTGTGGCTTTCCATGCGAGTGTTTTCATACAAGGACTTAGTTTTTTGTTTTGGAAATGCAAGTGAAGTCCTCCACGAGGTTAATGCAGGTTGTTCATGTGGGCACTGACCATGCTGCCTTCACAGGAGGCCCCTGTGCTGCCCAATGGATCTTATGATGGGAATTCTTTGGTCAAATCTTCTGGGAAACTGATGCTGCTCCAAAAGATGCTGAAGAAGTTACGGGATGGTGGTCACAGAGTTCTGATCTTCTCGCAGGTGAGAGCAGGGAAGGATAATAATAAATGCATTTTAAAAGGATTTATTTTAAATTATGTATGGGAAATTAGTGCTGGGAACAGACAGAAATAGGTGGAATAGCTGGTGACAGCTTCTCCCGCAGGCAGCCATGCCAGTAATGGTGCAAGGGCTGTGTCCCAGCTCGCTCCTGAGGGACTGCCTGTCGTGTTTAAGAGCTCTGTTAGCTCAGGATAGAAAAGAGACAACAATCACGAGGCTCCTCTTTGGGGAGGGACAGTCAGACACAATTCTTTCCTGCTGGCAGAGTTGCCTGTAGAAGATGAGATGTGAGTGTTGCTCCTCTGGCAGCTGCCTGTTGGCTGTGCTTGCTTTGCTGGCCGTGCTGTGCCACCACCACCGAGGCCTCTGGGCTGTGGGCAAGGACCATGCTGGGGCAGGGCAGCTCCCCAGGGGAGGCAGGGGTGTTTGGCCATGCAGACCCTCTCATGCCAGGGTTGCCTTGCTCTGTAGATGACAAAGATGCTGGATTTGCTGGAGGATTTCCTGGAATATGAAGGCTACAAGTACGAGCGCATTGATGGGGGCATCACCGGCGGCCTGCGCCAGGAGGCCATCGACAGGTTCAATGGTACTCCCCTTCCTGCCTTGCTGAGGGGGACCCTGGGGGGGTGACAGTGTGTGGCCAGCAGTAGATCATTTGCCAGTACCCAGAGCTTGTGCCACACTCACAGGTCTGGCTTCCTGTGGCACGGTGGGGCTGCTTGTACAACGCCGTTAAGCCCTTGAGTTGGTTCCCACAAGGAACCCTGAGTGTGCCAGCAGCTGTTCAGCTGGAGGGGCTCCTGCCCTTCCCTCCAAGACCTCAGCAGATGACAGATCTTCCCCTTTGCTCTGGAGCTGGGTTCTGCAGTACCTGGTTTGCAGGGAGCGATGCGTTTTCACTCCTTGACACCTCTGCCTCTTGCTTGTCAGCTGCGGGAGCCATTCTGTCCCTCTGAAATGGTGCTGCTCCTCTCTCTGTGAGCTGTGCTTCTTTCTGTCTCACCTGTTCCCACCTCTGGGTTTGTCGTTCTCAGCTCCTGGGGCTCAGCAGTTCTGCTTCCTCCTCTCCACCCGCGCCGGTGGTCTGGGCATAAACCTTGCTACGGCCGACACTGTCATAATTTATGATTCTGACTGGAATCCCCACAATGACATCCAGGTTTCTGACTTTCCCTTTTCCTTCCTGTATAGTAAGTACCTCTCTGGCTGTGCCCTCTCTTTGCACACCCTCACTGGGATTTCAGTATCTTCTCTTGAGAGCTGCTGACACTTTCTCCTGTGTTTGTGGGTGTTTCTGCTCGCCTGTCCCTTTCCCACACCCTCTCCTGGCCTCTCTGCAGTCTAGGAGACACCTGACCTATCAAACTGCCTCTCCCCTGAGACATTCTCACTTCTCCCTCATACTTGTCCTCAACTGGGTGCCTCTCATGCAGCTTGGAGGGTGAGAAGCACGGCCCTCTTGCCCAGCTGGCACGGTGCCACCCTGGCCTTGTCCATGCTCTGCCCGCAGGCGTTCAGCAGAGCTCACCGCATCGGGCAGAACAAGAAGGTGATGATTTACCGCTTCGTGACCAGGGCCTCTGTGGAGGAGCGCATCACCCAGGTGGCCAAAAGGAAGATGATGCTCACCCACCTGGTGGTCCGCCCGGGGCTCGGCTCCAAGTCGGGCTCCATGACCAAACAAGAGCTGGATGACATCCTCAAGTTTGGGACAGAAGAACTCTTCAAGGATGATGTGGAGGGTGAGGTGGGGATGCTCTGTGTGGGGCAGGGCCCTCTCTGAGCTGCTGGGGCTCACAGTTCTCTCCCTGTGCCACAGGCATGGTGTCTCAGGGCCAGCGGATTGCAATGCCGGATGCTGTTACCCCTTTCTCGGACACACTGTCAACAAAAGGGGGTGCAGCAACCCCTGGCATGAAAAAAAAGCATGGTAGCACCCCACCAGGTGTGTAGCCCCTCTTTGCTGGGGGGGACTCATTCCCCTCCCTCTCCCCTCACCTGAGCTTGCCTGGCTCTGGAGCAGACTGTCCAGCACCCTGAACTGCGCTGCTGTTCCCCTCGCTCTGCTCTCCAGGTGACAATAAGGACGTAGATGACAGCAGTGTGATCCACTACGATGACGCTGCCATCTCTAAGCTTTTGGACCGAAACCAGGATGCGACTGACGACACGGAGCTGCAGAACATGAATGAGTATCTCAGCTCCTTTAAAGTGGCTCAGTATGTTGTGAGAGAAGAGGACGGTGTGGTAATGTGATCAGTATCATGTCTTACAATCACCCCTTTGTACACCCCTCCGTGTTCCCTCTGTTCCCTCTGCTGTCCCTGCGAGTGCTTGGCATGGGGCAGGACCCTCCCTGCTCTCTCTCTGTGGCTGCTCGAGCTCTTTGTCTCTGGCTCTGCAGGAGGAGGTGGAACGGGAGATCATCAAGCAAGAGGAGAATGTGGACCCTGACTACTGGGAGAAGCTGCTGCGGCACCATTATGAGCAGCAGCAGGAAGATCTGGCCAGGAACCTGGGGAAAGGGAAGAGAATCCGCAAGCAGGTCAACTACAATGACACCTCTCAGGAGGACCAAGGTATGGCCACAGGTGCTCGGCTCCTGGCCAGGCTCATGGGACAGAAAGAGCTGTCACTTGGTGTCTCTCTGCAGCTGGTAGATTGCCTGGATCTGTACTTCCCAGATTCCTAAACTTGCCAGTGTAGAAATTTTCGAGTATTTTTTTCTTTTTATTTGTTGGTCTGTAAACTCTGGTTTTGCTGGAAGAATCTGGGAAAGACATGTCTGTGGGCAAAATATTTCAAATTTGGTTTTTGCTGCATAACAATGCTAATTCTGTAAAACCTGAGAACGTGATTTCCTGTTGCTGTGTCCCCCTTTCCTGCTGCCTGGCAGTGAATGCCTGTCATACCCACAAGCAGGCTCTGACCTGTCTAGCACATCCCCCCCAGGCAGGGTCTTCTAACCTGGCCTTCCTTGTGTTCTGCAGAGTGGCAGGACGAGCTCTCTGACAACCAGTCAGAGTATTCCATTGGCTCTGAGGATGAGGATGAAGACTTTGAAGAGAGGCCAGAAGGCCAGAGTGAGTTGATGTGTTTGTTGATACTCCCTGGGATTTGGAAGCATCAGGAATGTCTGGGTTGGAGGGACTGGTGTGCCCGGGGCACAGTTCAGGGGACTGTGTCCCTGCTTTCTATCAGGTGAGGAGCTTTCCAGGGCAGGGAAGGCAGACAGCTTCTTCCTTGGCCTCTGCTGGACTGTGGTATGCTCCACCACGAGGACGAGGCATGGTCCCCCCTTGCTTGGGAAGGGCAGAGGAGTGTCCTGGCCTGGGGAGTGGTGGCTGGAAGGGACCCTGCAGTCTGGGCAGATGCTGTGGTGGTTCTGCTCCCATCAGGAGGGAGGGCAGGAAGCCTGAGGCACATGAGGTGTCTGTCTTTCCTTGGTGCCTGGCCCATCCATCACTGAGGCTGCTTGGCTCTAGGTGGCAGAAGACAATCACGGAGACAGCTGAAGACTGACAGAGACAAACCTCTCCCTCCTTTGCTGGCAAGAGTTGGGGGGAACATCGAGGTGAGTCTCACCCAGAGCACGGCCAGTGCTGTTGTGCCCGGGCTGCCTGAGGGCTGGATCCCTCTGTGCTGAACCACTGGGACATCATTCCTGGTCCAGCAATGCCTGTCACAGCTGTGAGGCTCCAGGAAGCCCCATGTTGCTGAGGCCACTCTGTGATCCCAGCGATGCCTTTGCTTCCTGCAGGTTCTGGGCTTCAACGCCCGGCAGCGCAAGGCATTCCTGAATGCCATCATGCGCTGGGGAATGCCACCCCAGGATGCCTTCAACTCCCACTGGCTGGTCCGGGATCTGCGAGGGAAGAGCGAGAAGGAGTTCAGGTACTGAGGTGCAGGCAGGCAAGGCTGAGAGCCTGCATCCCTTCACCGAGGGCTCTTTTTGGGGAGGCAGTGTCTGTTTCATTGAGACGGCGTCTCTTGTTCCCTTCCTGGGGGTGAGACTTTCCTCATCCAGGGGATCATGTGCGTGCTGGGTTGAGCAGGGAGGCCACGGGCCAGGGCTGAAGTCTGGCTTCCCTGCAGGGCATACGTGTCTCTGTTCATGAGACACCTGTGTGAGCCCGGGGCCGACGGCGCTGAAACCTTTGCGGACGGCGTTCCCCGGGAAGGGCTGTCTCGCCAGCACGTGCTGACTCGCATCGGGGTCATGTCACTAGTAAGGAAGAAGGTGGGTGAGTAAAATTATGAATGGGCCTTTTTAAGAATGTTCTGGACACTTTTCCCCACGGGGTGGGTGCAGTAATCCTGCCACTTGGTCAGTCTGTGGGTGAGCAGCCTGGACGTGCTGACTCCATGGCACCAGCTGGGAGTGTCCCTGCTCTGTTTGACCTGACCATGTGTGTCTGTCCCAGGTCCAGGAGTTCGAGCATGTCAATGGCAAGTACAGCACCCCAGACCTGCTTCTTGAGGGCCCAGAGGGCAAGAGATCCAGCGAGGTTGTGTCTTCAGATCCCAACACGCCTGTCCCGGCCAGTCCAGCACACACACACACGGGACCAGGGGCCCTTGCAGGTATCCAGGGGGTCGTGGCTGGGGGTCTGGCTTGGGAGGGAGGTGGGCCAAGACACCAGGAGGTTTTGCAGGTGCTTTACCCATTGGGCCTTGCTCAACAGCTTCCGGGCTTTGCTCTTCCTACAGACAAAACAGAAGCACAACTGGGGTTCCATGAGGAAAAGGACCCAGTGGAACAGAAGCCCAGAAAAGTGTCTGACAGCCAGGTGAGGTGGCTTTGTTCAGCATCTCCTCCAGGAAGTTTTCTCTGCTCTGCCTGGGAACTTGGGGTACTCCCTAGGGAAGGGAGGGCCAGGCTGATCTGGAATGGGTGCTTGGCCTTTAGGTACCTGCAAGTGCCGAGGTGGAGAGTGAAGAGCACCTGGAAAGCTGTGACAGCAAGGAGAGGCCAAGGAAAGAGAAGCAAGAGGATTGTGAAAAGGCTGAGCCTTCTTCTGAGCCCCTGGTGAAAGGTGAGGCTATCTTCTCTGTGTTGCTATGGGAAACCTGAACAAACTCCTGCAGAAATTCCTGAAAAAACAAGTTGTAAATTGCATGAAATGGTCACTTTCGGGGGCATTTGTTCCTTCAGATGTCTCAAGGAAGAGGGAAAACTAAACACATTTATTTGATAAAAAGCAGAAGAATGTTCTCTTTGAAGTTCTTTGAGCATCTTGAACGTACAAACAATATAGTTACTTTACCCTAAAAGGGAAAGTCTGTCTGGATAAGTAGGTTGTTCCCTACAGAGCATTTTCCATGTCATGCATTTCTTGTAGGCCTGTTCCCTCCTGCAGACGAGGGGATGCAAGAGCAAGAGAAGCCTTTGGAGAAGGCGGAGTTGAGCAGCAGCCCAGGAAAGGGGGAGGATAAAGAAGTCAAACCAGGTGAGGCATGAGGCTTTGGAGAGAGAAGAGTGGGAAGAATTCCCAGAGTGAGGCCAGTGCCTGGCACAGTGACAGAGCGTGCCCACAGGATGGTGGCAAAGATGCCATCAGCACCAGTGGGGCTCAGGAGCCACGAGTGGGAACAAGACCCTGTTGGGGTGGACATGCCTGTGTTAACAATGGGACCTGCTGGGAGGGGTTGGTGGTTTTTGCAGCAGTGACTGGTGGTGATGGGGCAGGGGTGGGTCTAGTGGTGGAGCATAATTAGGCCAATTCCTTGTGTTTGCCAAGCAGAGGATGGCAAGGAGGAGGAGAAGGAACCAAGTGATGCCCAGCAAAACGGTGACAAAGAGGAAGAGGAGGAGGGAAAGAAGGATGACAGAAACATGAACTTCAGATTCATGTTCAACATTGCTGATGGTGGCTTCACAGGTAAGGGTGAGAGATGAGGTGTTGGCCTGTTCTGCAAAGCTGCTGCAGAGGCTCTGAACCTGTTCAAGGAATGTGACCCTTGTGATGGGCCGTGGATGGGCTGGTGCTTTGCTGGCAACAGCAGATCTGGGTCTGCACTGTGCGTGTGGTCCTGGGAGGTTCCATCACTCGCCCTGCCTGCATGCTGTGCATTGACCTGCAGTCCAGCTGCCTGACCAGGCTGTCTCCCTTCTGCTTCTGCTTCCACAGAGCTGCACACACTGTGGCAGAATGAGGAGAGGGCTGCCATGTCCTCTGGCAAGATCTACGACATCTGGCACCGCCGACACGACTACTGGCTGTTGGCAGGAATTGTCACGTACCCTTTGACCTGGCAGAGCAGGAGGCAGCGAGGCGAGAGAGGCCTCTCTGGGGGTGTGGGAGCTGGGCTGGCACTGCAGTGATGAGAGGGAGAGGATTTAGGGCCACGGTGTGGCTGTGGGGTGGTGGGCAGGGTGTTGGCTGGCTGGTTCTGCCCTTGACACTTGTCCCACACCAGTCACGGCTATGCCCGCTGGCAGGACATCCAGAATGACCCACGCTACGTGATCCTGAACGAGCCCTTCAAGTCAGAGATACACAAGGGGAACTACCTCGAGATGAAGAACAAGTTCCTTGCTCGACGTTTTAAGGTGAGTGGCACGTCCAGGGCTGGTGAGTCCTTGTCGGTGAGAGGAGCAGAGCAGCACCCTGAAGCCAGGGGGGAATTTGCCAGCATACTCTGTGAGCAAAGTGGGGCATGGACTTTGCAAGGAGCTCCGTGGTTTACTGGTTTATAGTGGGTGGGGTCTGGTCCTGAATCCTTCCTCTCCCACACCTCCCAGTTGCTGGAGCAGGCCCTGGTGATCGAGGAGCAGCTGCGGAGGGCAGCGTACCTCAACATGACCCAAGACCCCAGTCACCCGGCCATGGCACTGAATGCACGGCTGGCAGAAGTGGAGTGCCTTGCTGAGAGCCACCAGCACCTCTCCAAAGAGTCCCTGGCTGGGAACAAGCCTGCCAACGCTGTCCTGCACAAGGGTATGTGCCTGCTCTGAGGCTGGGAAGGGTTCCCCACCCTCACCTGGGGAGCCAAGCCAGGAGGTGTCCCCATCTTGTGTTCTCTCAGCTTGCTGGGTGTGACAGGCATCCCCCCAAGTACCTCCTGCTTTACTTGCAGTGCTGAACCAGCTTGAGGAGCTGCTGAGTGATATGAAGGCTGATGTGACACGCTTGCCCTCCATGCTGTCCCGCATCCCGCCTGTGGCTGCCCGGCTGCAGATGTCAGAGCGGAGCATCCTCAGCCGCCTGGCCACCCGTGGAGGGGATCCAGCTGCCCAGGTCTGTGGGGACAGGCACAGAGCCCTCACTGTGAGGGTCATGGGCTGCAGACTCATGTCTTTTCTCCCTCCTTGCCTCCCCAGGGCTCCTTCGGCTCTGCCCCGATCTTCAACAACAGCTTTGGGCCAAATTTCCGTGGTCCTGGGCCAGGTGGGATTGTCAACTACAGCCAGATGCCTCTGGGACCCTATGTGACTGGTAGGTTGGGGTTGTGCTCTTGGGCAGAGAAATTCAGAGGGTGGATTTGGGTGGTCCAGGAGTGCTGCCAAAGGACAGTAGTGAACAAGGTGTTTCCTCTGTCACCACAGATATTTAGCAGTTCCCATGATTTTCCCCTGCAGCTCCCACTCCTAGCCGAGGTAAGGCTGTGCTTCCCACTCTCCGTGCTCTGTTTGCTGGGGAACATGAAGGGGTGGGGGGCTAAATGGAGGCTCTATTTTGGGTTCCCGAGTGCCAGTATCTGACTGTGGCCTCTGCCTCAAGCAGCCACAGTGGAGGTGGGAGCAGATCCTTCCTGCAGCCCCTCCCAGGTGGGGTTGGCATGTGGGGAGGGTCCAGATTTGGCTTATGGACAGCCCTTCGCTCTTCTCACAGCAGCCCTGGGGGACAGTCCCCTGTCCCTGGCCATGAGCCGCTGTTGCCAGAGGTCGGCAGGGAAATTGTGCCAGCGTTGCCTGCGTGGAAGACAAGCTGCTGCCGGCACTGCCGCGCTGTCCCGCTCCCGCTTCAAGTGTGCTTTGCCTGCTGCGGCCCCGTGGGAGCGGCGGGGCTGGGGGTTTGTGTCCGTGTACATTTTTTGCACTTTCTTATTGAAGACTTGAAGAGTTCGTCTGGGCAAGGTGGGCTGAGGGGAGGGAGGGAGGGCTGGACTTGCGGTGTTTGTCTGGTTGTGTTGGCAGGTGTAGGGGTGAGTGGAGGCCAGTGGTGCCATGTGCCAGCCGGCTGTGCTCCCCACCTTCCCCCTAAGGGCCGTCTCTTCGTCCTGGTGGTGTTTGAGCAAGCCCACGCCTGTTGCTGCCCTGCTGGAATCCCTGGCACTGCTGTGGTGTGGCTGGGGGTCCACATGTGCCGGGCTTGGGGCAGGCAGATGGAGGGGATGTGGGTGGGACGGAGGGGACAGCTGGAACTGGGATGGGGATGCCTCGAGCGTGGTGACACCGGCAGCCGTAAGCAACGCCCCTGCATCCGCTTCGTGCTCTGTGTGTCCCGGTTTCTGTTCTGTGTTTTAATAAATCCTTTGGGAAGGACGCAGTGGAGTCTGGCTGGGGAAGGGATGGTGGGCAGCCTCGGGGGGGTCCTGGCCATGGTCTTGGTACCCTACGTGTCCACACACACACATACACATGTGCACACGGAGACACAGGGACATGCACACATGGACACAGACAGACATGAGAATGTCATGTATCTACACTTACTGTTATCTCTGCACAGTGCACATATATGTACACATGTCTACATCACCCCCACACATGTACCTTTTCATATACAGCATGTGTAGATCTGTGTACATGTGTAGATCTACACAGAACTGTAAGTTTTAGATTTGTATGTGTGCATATATATCTTTATGTGAGCATACACAGCTATAAATACTGATTTATTTAGGTACTGCCATGTGGGTGTGTACCTGTACATACACACCTGTATATTATACAGGTCTATGTAATGTACTTGTGGTTTTAATACATGTCTGTGTATATACATACTTTTGAGTGTGTGTGTGTGTAGACAAGAGGTATGGGTAGATAATGGATATATGTACATAGGATAGATCTATACGTGGTATGGACATATAGATCTATATTTACACATACGTGTATGTAAGAATACACATAAGTGTGTGGTTTTAATTTGAATATATGTGCATGCATGCACATACATGTATAGTATGGACATATAGATCTATATTTACAGAGATGTATTTACACATACATGTATGTGTATGTAAGAATACACATAAATGTGTGGTTTTAATTTGAATATATGTGCATGCATGCACATACATTTGTAGATGCATCTATATATCTACACATCTCTATATCTCCATATCTCTGTATGGCTATATAGGTATATGGATCTTTGTGTATGTGTTCACAGACACACATGTATTTGTAATTTTCATATATTTATACATAAGTGTAGATACAGGTAAAGGTGTATACCTGTCCTAGACAGAGATAGTATATGTGTGTGTATATTCACAGACAAGTATGTGTTTGTTATTTCACACATATATATGAAATGTGTATGTTTCTGTTTGCACACAAACATTGATGTAGCTCTGTAGACAGAGGTACATGTATAGGTAAAGCTGTAGAGGTTTAGCTGCTGGTAAATCCAAGTACCTAAAGGGTGTGGATGTGGGAGGTGTGCACACTCTCAGCCATATACAGGGGGGAGCTCTGGTATCATGAGTGGGTCAGAGGAGACCCCCCCACCCCATGTTTGTACACATGCACATTTATAGTGGGGCTGTAGGTGCAGCCATGGCCACACACACACTGTGCACAGAGCTCACACACAGTGTGGAGTTCTCACAGTGCACAGAGCTCTCATACACTCCAGAGAGATCACATACACAGTGTGGAATTCTCACAGTGCACAGAGTTCTCACAGTATGCAGAGCTCAGTGCACAGAGCTCTCACAAACTCCAGCGAGCTCACACACACACAGTGTGGAATTCTCACAGTGCACAGAGTTCTCACAGTATGCAGAGCTCAGTGCACAGAGCTCTCACAAACTCCAGCGAGCTCACACTACAGAGTTCACACAGTGCAGAACTCTCACAGTGAGCAGAGCTCTCACAGCTCACACACAGAGTACAAAGCTGAGGGTTTGCACATACATTTACAGTTTTTATGTGTGCACAGATAGAGAAACTGGCTGTAAATGTATGTGGATATGGATACATATATGTAGATATAGGCAAAATGTTTTTTTTGCACAGAGTACACAGAGAGCTAAAAAGAGATAGATACATGTAGCTATATTGTTCTCCTTATATGTATCATCTCCTGTATGTATCATCTGTCTCTCTGTATCTATCATACATGTATCCATATATATAGCTATAGCTAGACATGCAGCTATATATATGTAGCTATGGCTGTATCTAAATTACAGATATCTGTGTCCATGTGTATATATGGCATATGTTTATAGATGTACAGACATGAGTATATAGTTAAAAAGCTGGGTATGGATATAGAGACGTCTACACATATATCTGTATATACACATCTATCTGCATATACACACATTTAAGTACATACCAGTAATTTTCATGTGTGCATATATCCATACAAACATGGATGCTGCTGTAGCAATATATTTACATGGATATGTACACATCTATATATTACATATATGGATCAATACACAGAACCATGTACGTCTGTATATACACAAGCACACACGTGTCTACATGTGTGTATATACATTATACATGTGTTTTTCAGAGGTGTGTGTACACATCTGCATAGAGGTATCTATATATGTAAATAGGTGTTGATCTCTCAGAGACTGATGTCAGGGATAGAGGTGGAGGTAGAGCTACATCTGTATCTACATTTGGCCGTGTGTGACTCTGTGTGTGTGTGTGTGTCTGCAGACACCCCTGTAACAGGTGTACGTGGGTGCATGTGTAGAGGCTTTCAGTAGCTTTGTGCAGATACAACTGAAGGTGCTGGTGGGCTGTGTTCACCTCCACAGCTGCTGTCTGCAAATCCACACGTCCCCACATGTCTGTATGTCCCTATGTCTCCGCGTGTGTCCGTGCACACAGACACTTGCACACTTGCCCACACACACACTCCCCCAGCCCGGTCCCTCCCCGCAGCAGAGCCCTGCCCCGTGCTCGGCCAGAGCATCCCAGCTCTTCCCGCAGCGAACCCCCTCCCTGTCACCATCCCACCCACCCCCTTCCCCGGGAGCGGGTGCTCTCCGGGAACCGCAGCCCCGCGGTGCCGGTGCCGTGGGAGAGGGCAGAGGCGAGGCCCGGGCGCAGGCTGGGGAACAGCTTCGTGTTGTCGGCCTCGTGGGCGTACAGCACCCGCGTGCACCCCGCGCCCACCGCCAACGTGGAGGCAGGAGCCACGCATGCAACGGGTCCCGGCGGCGGGCAGGGCGGCCGGGCAGCTCGGGGCTCGCCTCCCTCCGGCCGTCCCTGCGCCGCAGAGCCAGGCCGGGCGGCCGCGGCGCCACGTCCGGGGCAGCGCGGGTGGAGCGCTGGCTCTCGGCGCTCGCGGTGCAAACCACACTCTCCACTTTGCTCCAACAAAGCGTAAGCAAGCGAACGGGCGGCGAGGGCTGCGCGGCGTGCTCGGGCGCGCTTAGGATCTGTAGTCCTTCTTGCTGTATGGTTTGTTGCCCAGGATGCTATCGATCTCGTGGACGATGGAAGACGACAGCTTTGGAAGGACCTGCGGGGGATGGGGGCAACGCTGGGAGTTGGGATTGTGACCCTGGTGTGTGCTTGAGGATGCTCACCGCCTCCACCCCACCATGTTCGTGCCACAAGCCCCAGCTTGCCGGCAGGGTGACCCAGTTAGGGAGAGCCTGAGTCAGGCCCAGCCCTGCCCCCTCAGCCCAGCAAAGCCTTGTCTTTGCTTCTCGCCTTCATGACAAGAAAAACCTGTCATTTTGGAGCCGGGTTTGTAACCCTCTTTTCCCGCACAGTGCAGCACTGCAATGAGTGCTGTGGGCAAATGTTGCTCCTGCTGGGAGCACTGACCTGTATTGCTCCAATATTCTCCATCAGCTGATCGGCATTGGAGGCCCCCAGTAAGACGGAGCTGACACCCTCGTTGCGCAGGCACCAGGCTGGGATAGGAGGGAGAGCAGAGCTTGAGCACGGCCCAGATATCCCTGGTGTCACCCTCTGCTGTCCCCCACTGTCCCCCATCCTCTTACCGATGGCGAGCTGGGGCAGGGTGCAGCCCAGGCGCTCAGCGATAGCCTGCAGCTCCTTCAGCTTTGCCTGCTGCCGCCGGCCCTCTTCACTCAGGATCTTGTCCTTCAGCCACTGGTATCCCTGGGGAGTGGGAAGGGATGTTGTGGTGGGATCAGGGTGCACCAGCACCTTGCACAGGCAGGGCATCCCCAAACTCCCTGGGCTGTGGCTCCTGGGGTTCCTGTTCCCGTAGGGACTTTGCAAGGCTCCTGGCCCTGCTCCCCCAGCTCTGTCCATCCCCGTGTGCCCTCCCAGCCCTGGTGCAGCTCACCTTCAGCGAGGCACGGGAGTAGGGGGGGATGCCCCCATCATACTTCCCCGAGACGATGCCGCAGGCCAGTGGGGACCAGGTCATGGCTCCAACGCCTGGGGACAGAGCAGAACAGGGGGGTGACATTGCTGCTCACAGCTCCCCCAGGGGCTGTGGCACCCGGCCTCAGCAGCACTGGGCTTGGGGAGCACTGTGCTTTGGGGAGGTGGGGAGGAATCCCCACTGTCATACCTATCTTGTGGAAGAGCTCAGGGAGCTGCACCTCCACCTTTTCCCGCTGGAACATGTGGTACTCGGCCTGCTCGCAGATCGGCGGAATCAGGTTGAACTGCCGGGCCACCGAGTACGCCTCCTGCAGAAGAGCCAGGACCCTCAGCGCCCTGCCGCTCCCCCCGAGCCCCCTGCCCAACCCCCCAGCCAAGTCCTGAGCGGCCACCCCGAAAAATAATTAAGGCTTAAGTGCATCTGCACACGCTTGGCTCCCAACAGCTGCTGTCTAATTAAATCAACGTCAGCAGCATCGCTGGGGCTGCTCCGCTGCGCCTGCCCCATCCCCTGGGCCCCTACCATGATCTCCATGGAGCTCCAGCGCGAGGTCCCCCAGTACATGGCCATCCCCTGGTTGATGACATGGGTCATGGCTCGCACTGTCTCTGCCGGGAGGGAAGGAGAGAGTGGCAGGTGGGGTTTAGCAGGGGCTGCACTGGCCGAAGGGGGCTCGCACAGCGCTGATGGCTGGCGAGCATCCCACTGCCCAGTGCTGCGGTGGGAGCTCGGTGCTGTCCAGGGAATGCTTTCAGAAGAGCAGGATGGGGAGAGAGGGAGCAGCCACTCAGGATGTGCCAGGGACCACAGCCGACCTGACATGCTCACACGGTGCCAGGCTCTCCCTGCATGGACAGCAGCCTGAGGCTTCTGCCAGTGTCCCCATGCCCTGTGGGGTTACCAGCACTGGCACTGCTGCAGGGGGAGGGACTGATGCATTGACCACACACAGAGACTCACAGAGGGAAGCCTGAACTCTGTGTGAGCCACTCAGGCGTATTGGGGGGAGCCAGCCCTGAGCCATGCGGGCTGGGGCCAAGCCAAGGCGTGCTCCTGCAGCCAAAGGCGAGCAGCGGGGAGGGCAAGGGGCATGAGGCTCGCCCGGCCGGCACCGGGGCACACACCCCAGCATGCTCATAGCTGCCCCGGTGGGGAGGGACCCTGCTGCAGACCCTGGCATGTGCCAAGGGCACCCCATGGCAGGACCCTGGGGGGCGGGAGCCTCTCTGCTTTTTGTCCTTTAAACTGCAGTACAGTCTGAAGGGCGAGGGGGGTGTCTGTGTTGTGCTGCTGCTGCCTCTGCATCTCATGGCAGGGTTTGCTTGAGACGGGGGAACAAGGATGGGGGATCACAGAGGAGTGGGGGCTCTGCCCCAGGAAACACCGCTGGGACAGGCAGCGGCTGGCGGGCAGAGTGCGGGCAGGGAGTACCTTCTACGATGAAAGTCCTGGACTTGGAGGAACTAAATGGGTCCCCTGGTGATAAAAGAGAGATTTAGAGAAAGTGGAGTCACCGCTGCTGGGACGGCGGCAGTGACCTGCCACCACACTGCCAACCCGCCCCGCCGTGGCCCGAGAGGGTCCTGGAGCCAGGCAGGAGGTGGCAGAAGTGTGACTGTGGCACGGGCCAACCGTAGTGGCAGAGGAGCGGATTCTGCTTGGGAGGGAAAATGCCCTTGAAACACAAGCCTGGCGCAAACCAACCGCGACGGCGATGAAAGGCAGCGGGGAGGAGCGTGGCACCGGGGCGCGCACCCACCTTCCATCGGCGTGTTGGGGTCGGGCCGGTTGGCAAACACCACATCCACGTACTCTAGCTGCAGCCGCTCCAGAGATGCCTTCAGACCTGCAGCATGGACGGGCAGTCAGGTGTGCTGAGCCCCGTGCTGCCAGCACTGAGGCAGACGGTGAGGCACAGCCTGGCACTGGGGCCAGCAGCGCCTGACGAGTGCCCTCACCCATACCCCTACCTTCTATGATGTGTTTTCGGGACAGGCCCCTCTCTGTCTCGGCCCTGCAAAAGGAAAGGTGGGTGAGAGCCTGGGGTGAGAGCCTGACCCGTGCCAGCTGCTCTGCTAGGGGGCAGTTGTTACCTACTTTCCTCCCCAGAAGATTTTGGTGGTGATGACCAGGCTGGACCGTCTGCGGGGAGAAAGAGAGAATCACTGCAAAGCCCTGTGCACCCTGCCCTGGATGGCACACTCCTGCCAAGGCTGCTCTACCAGCTTTCCCCACCCAGCCCATTGGGACTACAGTAATGGTTTTGCCAAATAGGGATGGTGGTCTAGCTTACCTCCACCCTTTCTTCTTGATGATATTTCCCAGCACCACCTCGGCCCTGCAAGGGAAGGGGACATCAGCCATTGGCACCTGGCAGGTGCAGCCATGGGCCATGGGGGGGGGATGCCAGCCATCAGGGATGGCCCCAGACCCCAGGAGAATAAGAGGCAAATGCAGTGGCTGTGGGGACGCTGTTTGCCCCTTGGCTGCAGTGCCCAGAGCCGAACTACCCCCAATGCATGAGCTTGCTAATTTTAAGTGAAAGCATGGGCCCATTCTAATGCCCTGGGCCGGTGTGCCCTGGGTACAGCTGTGCTGGGAGGGTACACAGCTGCACCCGCATGATACCAGGCCACCATGGGAAGCATGGGACTGCCAGAACCATGACTCCCCCCGTGAGCAAGCGCCCAGAGCCCCATCCTAGAAGCTGTTTTGCAGCTGGCAAACCTGGGATATTCCCATTGCCACTGTGATTTGGTGGGAGTCGGGGTGTAGGGTGAGACCCCCGTGGCACTGCCAAAGCAGGGTACCTACTTGCCAGCAGCGTAGACTTCTGCCGTGTCGAAGAGATTAATGCCGTTGTCATAAGCTAAAGTCATCAGCTGCTCTGCCATCTGCGAGGAGAGAGCGGGGTCGGTGAAGGGGGTGGCCGAGAGCACGGGCGCGTGCGCAGAGCGCTGGAGCTCCTGCATGCTGCATGCACCCAGGCCACAGCCACGGCTGTGCTGGCCCCATCCCCTCCCTCCCCACTCACCAGGGGAGAGATGGGGTGAAGGGGGTGCAGCCTTACCTCATCTGTGATCTGCCCTCCGAAAGTCACCCATGTTCCTGCAGGGGAGAGAGAGGTGTGCGCGTGGTGAATGCGGTGAGCAACGAGCGCTGCCACGTCAAGCCCCTGGCCACCCACCCTGGCTCCCTCAGCACAGCCCTGGCACGTGGTGGCCACAGCTGGCCCTGCCACGTGCACTGTGGTGCTCCCAGCACGGCCCAGTCGCTTCCTATCGTGTCAGAAAAAGAGAAAATAATTTGACAATTTCTGGGCCGTGACTCAAAACAGCCGCAGGGCTGAGGAAAACCCTTTCCTTCCCTTTGCAAACATCACCAGGGCAAGCGAGTGCTGCCCTGGCCGGGCAGTGCCGGCAGCTGCTGCGGAACTGAGGGGATGCTGAGGGGCTGTGGCAAACCCTGGCACTTACCCAGACCCAGGCAGGACACACGCAGCCCAGACTTCCCGAGGTTCCTGGAAGACAGAGACCATTAGGAAAGGTGCCAGAAAGCCCCAAAACGCTGTCTCATGCATCCTGCATGCCACCAACACACCGGGCGCGAGGACTGGGAGGTGTGGTGGTGGCCCCTGGTCCCCATCCCCACCTGGGATGGTTCCATAATGAGACTCCCATCCCAACTGATTAACGAGCCATCCCAGGCTGGGCATCCTGCAGCTCGGTAGTGACACTGCCTGCACCTGCGCAGTGATGCTGTGCCCGGCAGGGCTATTGGGAGAGCAGTGACCTCATTAAAGTAGCTCCCCCTGATGAGGCTGGGGTGTCCAGCTGCCCTGAGAGTGCCGCTGGCACTGGGGAATGAGAGTGGAGAAAGAGGAGCTGGCATGCTGGTGGTCAGGCCTGAAGCATCCCATACATGGCATGAGTTGTGCCTGTTCTCTGCATCGCACAGGGAAGCGCAGGGCTTGCACCAGGCGAGGGTGCTCGGGAGTGGAGCAACATCCTGGAGAAATGGAGCACCCCAGAAAATTTGACCGGCACAAGGAACTGGAGAACAGCTTTCAGGAAGGGGGCCAGGCTGGCAGACGCCTTCGCTGTGGTGATGGAGAGCCAGTTACTTGTTAAAAATGACAAAGGCTCAAGAAATGAGCGTTAAAATAAATAAAGTGTAGGTGAGCCGCGGCAGCTCGCCCGCGCGGGTGTCGCATAGCAACCGGAGGCACCGCCACCGCCGGCACCGCCGACACGGGCACCGGCAGCCGGGCAGGGAGCGGCTGCGGCCCAGCCACGGGCAACCGTGGGCTGCTCTGAGTCAGGGCAGCATCCCTCTGCACTGCCATGCTATCGCCCAGCATCTGGAGGCACCAGCGCTCCCCCTGTCCCGCAGTGTTTTTAGAGCATTTTGTGGTGGGGAGGTCATGGCTGTGGGCCAGCGGCGGCTCAAGCCCCCATGATCGGGGTTGCCGTGTGGAGAGGAGAGCACCTGCCTCATCCTGGACATTCCGAGAGCATTGCTGGGGTTCCCCATGGCAGGTGACCATCGCTGCTCTTGGCTTCCCCGCCCAAAGGGGTGTTGACAGGCTGCCCAACAGAGATACTGGCAGACCTTGGGAAGGCCAAGCATTCCCCTACACTTCTTATCCCATCCACTTCCTTGGAGCATCCTCCTGCACCACTGTCCCTCCAGCAGCCACCAGTGGGGACTCCCAAGCTGATCACCCACTGCCTGGGAGAGGGTGTTGCTGGTATACTCCTCCTCTGGATGAGGACATGACCGTGGGGCAGGAGCACTTGAGCCCTGAGGATGCCACCGTGCATGATCCCAATATTGTTGTTACCACCGCAAGGGTTTGGTGTTTGAGAGCTGGACAGAACTGGATCAGCTCCCTCCCCAGTGTCCAGGTAAGGGGACTCAGCTGATTTGGACGACACTGGTGGGTGACAGCCAGGCTCACCTCAGCGCTCTGCTGGCCTCACACACTTTGTTGCCTAATGCTGGCACATCTGGGCTGCAGCGGAGGCACGCAGCTGCTGGCAGCTGGACCATGGCATGCAGGCTTATCTGGGGGGGGGCCCTACCCTGTCCTAGGGTCCATGCTCATCTGGGGAGAGCCCCAGCCCCATGCCCAGGTGCACACTCAGCCTCAATGGGAGAAGCCCTCAGTGCTCTGCCCCAGAGCCAGGACATGGGGCGTGTGAGCCCTGTGGTGGGTGATGGCCGGGGGGGCCCCACATGCACACACCACCCCATTTCCAGAACCACCATGGGCAGCCAAAGCTGCTTATGGCTCTGCACTCACTTTGCAGGGCACTGAGTCTCCAGCAGCACCGAAAGGATGCCATGGCAGCCCGGATTAATGCCACCGTGACTCCCAGACCCCCCCGGCTCGGCAGCCAGCCCGGCTTGGCAGACACTGAGGATGCTACTAATCCTACTCTGAATTTTAGGGTCCCTTCTCTCCCCTATCCTGAAGATTTTACGCGCGGCTGGATCAAAGCTGCCCTGAGGGGACAGGAGCAAACAGCGAGGAAGCGCACGGAGGCGCACGGTCAGCACTTTTAGCGACGAGAAACCGACAGAGCCGGACGCGAACCGGAGATAACGGGAGCGCGGCGCCCCTGGCCCCCAGTCCCCCCTCGCCGCCCCGATCGCAGTGAGGAACAGGGAAAGCCCCAGGAGCGCCCGTTTCCTACCGGTATTTCATCCCCGGCTGCTTGACGCTGGAGTCGCTGGAGGAAGGGGCGTTCTGCACCGAGAGCTGCCCCAGGCTGCGGGCCACCATGGCCACCGCGCGGAACTTGCCGCGGGTGCCGAGGCTGGGGCTGCCGGCATTCTGTCGGTTCAGCCGGTCCTCCGCGCTCCGGCTCTTGATGCTGTGCTCGGAGCACACAAAGGAGACCTGCATGCTGCTCCGGCGGGCAGCAGCGCCAGCTGCCTAAATTTAGCCGGCGCCCCGGGCGAGGCGGGGAGCTCCTCCCGCGCGCCGCCAACGTGACGGCGGGGGGCTGCGAGGCGGCGGGCGAGGAGCGCTCCCGTCAGCCCTCCTGCCCTCAATATTTGATGAGCTCAGGAAGCGAGCGAGCGGCACGCTCGGGCAGGTGGGGGCAGGAGAGGCAGAGCCGCTGCCGGTACCCTCCGGAGTGGCCGTGGCGGGGCAGGACTCCCCTGAGCCCCGCTGGGCATCCCCCCGCGGGTACGGCTGCCTGCCCAGCTCCGCTTTGGGGCACAGCGAGAGCTGAGGCTGCGGAGTGAAGAGGCAAATTCCCCTGCACGGGTCGGAAACGAAACCCTCGGCCGCAACGCGTGTGCGTCGCCAACCCCAGGGCTGGGCGACAGCCAGGTGGCGACGATGCTGATGGCTCTCCCGCGGCAGAGCCCACCTGCCTGCTGAAGTTGTCGCCCTCGGGGCCACAGCCCCAGCAGCACATTCCCCCTATTTTTCCCAGCAAGCGAAGTCAAGTGAGACGAATTCCAGCCTAGCACCTCCTGCCGAAGCAAGGACACGAGTCAGCCCACTACGGCTGCCAGCATCTGCCGTGCCCCTCAGGATGGAGCAAAACGCAGCGACGGGGCTTGCAGGAAATTATGCACATTTGCCCCAAACCTAATGAAAAATCTTGTAATCTCCTCCGCTTCCCTCTCTCACAAAGCTCCTTAGCTGGTAATCCTGCCAGCACCAGTGCCAGCGCCGGCTCCAGTGAGGGGGGGACCTGGCAGCAGTTGTCAGCCCTCAGAGGATGAGAAACCCCACAAATTTTGGTGGCAGCAGAGACATGCCCAAAGAAGGAGCACCTTTGGGGTGTCTGTGCCAGCTGCTCCCATCAATAAATAATGTCCCCATGAATATTAGATGGGCTCTTGCCACTGTGTAAATGTTACCGCGGTCATTGTGAGCAGAGGGGAACCTGACCCGTGGCGCGGCACAGTGCAGCACGGCAGGAGCCGGCAGAGCTGCCAGCTCCCGAGGGCTTCACTGCAGTGGGGGACAAGG
Organism: Pyrgilauda ruficollis; assembly: GCF_017590135.1. Classification (NCBI taxonomy): domain Eukaryota; kingdom Metazoa; phylum Chordata; class Aves; order Passeriformes; family Passeridae; genus Pyrgilauda; species Pyrgilauda ruficollis. Next base: position 5,154,203 of record NW_024525378.1, on the reverse strand, counting down.
GGCACTCCTGTATTGTCACTGGAGAAAAGCCACTGTCCTCAGCCCTGGTGTCCCCCAAAGCCTGACCTGGGGGTGCTGGGCCCTGCACCCCATTGCCCCACCCGCAATGCCAGGGGAGAGGTGCGCTGGGCAGAGCAGCCCCATCCCTCTCAGGGGCTGTGACCACCTCTCCAGCTGCCTGGAGTGTCCTCCTGACAAGGACATTGCCTGAAATCCTGATACACCTTGCACCAGGACCCACATGCAAAATTAATGATGCATCCGCTCTGTGATGCACACCCATCACTAAGGAGGAGATGCAAACCCATCAGGCAGAGATGTATGCCTGTCACATGGAGATTTACACCCCTCAGGTGGAGAAGAACTCCGGTCAGGTGAAGATGTACCCCTCCAGTCAGGCAGAGATCTACCTGCATCAGCTAGAGGTTTACACCTCTGAGGCAGAAACAGCTCTTCGGCGGCTGTTTGCTCCAGGTGCCTAATCTTTAAAGTTCAGAGGGTGTTTGCATCTGCAAATGCCCAAACAGCAAACAGGAATGTCAAGCGAGAAGCTCAAAGATCACCAAGTAGGAAAGTGCTAACGGCGCTGATGGGCTGCCGCCTCTCCGGCGCTTCCCGCGCCAAGGGCATCGGCTCCTCCCAGCCTCGGCACAGGGGAGCCGAGGTGAGCTTAGGAGAGAGCCGTTCTCCTGACGAGGCGTCAAACCAGCACCAAGCAGCGTCCCCTGTGTCATCCCCTCACCTCGGCCCTCGCCGCCCTCGCGGCGCTGCCTTACCTGTACTTCATGCCAGTGGCGCGGGCGGTACTGTCGGCCAGGGAGAGCCCGTGCATCCGCAGGAACTCTTCCAGAGTCTTCGCCCGCGCTGCCGCCCGCACATCCCGCAGCCGCCGCAGCTCCAGCCCGTCGGCCGCCCGGGGGGCTGGGGGCAGCCCCCACTCGGGGCTGGGCCGGCTGGCCACGCTGCGCAGGCTCTCACTGTAGGTCATGGAGAGCATCCTGCCACCCGAGCGTGGGCTCTGCCGGCCAGCCACGCCGCCAAACACTCTGTGGTGCTACGGAGAGAGCTGGGAAAGCACAACATGGGCTCCCTCGCCACTCAGGGCTCAGCCCTGCCTGCATTGCCATGCCAGAGTCAGGACATGTAGCAAAGTCAGTCTCTTCAGCGGAGCAAAGCCTTGGTGTGAGAGCTGAAGCACAACAAGAGAAGCAGCAGGACAGGGATGCGGCACAGTCCGTGTCTGAGGCTGCAGTGGTGCCTGCCACAGCTGCCCCAAGCCCCAGTGCAGCAGTGTGGCCTGTGCCCAGCTGTGCTGGGTCCCAGCTTGTGCTGGGCTGCAATGGTTTGCATCCCTGTGAGGGACGCAGCGGATCCCAGTAGCTGGCCGAGGTATGGTGAGCAGCGACACAAGTACTGCTGGTGAGAATCTGGCACTGTGTGCCAGTGGGCAAGGAAAATCGGGATGGGAAAGGGGTCCCTGTGGGGCTCCCTGGAAAGGGTGGACATCGGCAGAGGGTCTGTGGGCACTGGGTGCTCACTGTGCCTGCGTCACTTTGCCGCAATGTGCGCCACCAGCCAACACCTTCCCCACCACCGCGGCAGCGACCTCCCAGCCGGTGCGGCTGCCGAAAATAGCCTGCCGCAGGGTGGGCTCCTCATGCACCCCAGCCCTGGCTGTCTCTGTGCCTGGGACCTCACTGGTGGTGGCACCTGCTTGATTTCTGTGCCTCTCTCCGCAACTTCCCTTGTTTCAGTGTTTGCAGGGAGCAGGGACTGGGGCCAAAGCTGTGGTGCTGGTGCCAGAGTGGCCACTGGGGATGCACTGTGACACATCTACACCGGCATCAGGCTCCAGGCAGGCTCCCACTGGTGGTTTTTTCTTTCCCCATGAAGCTCAAATTGACAGCTGCAGGAGCCAAAAGTGAAGGGCTGTCTGCCATTGAGGTGTGACCTCCAGAGGAAAGGAGAAGGAAGCCCAGAGGATATGGAGTAGCAGCTGGTCAGGTATGACCAAAATCCTGGGGGTCTTCTCTGACATCCAGTGCTGCCACTCTGTGCTCCTCCTGCTCTGTAGCGAGGCCTTGGGAAAGCTGGGAGACATGGAAAGGAAACCTTTCCCTCTGTTGCAGCAAAGTCAAACTGAATCCTGGTCATCAGCCTCTTCCTGCCACACCTCAAAGCTGGAGGCTGGACCCAGCACCTCTGGCACCAGCCCTTCTCCGTGGCTGGTAGCTTTAATTAGGGCAATGCCAGTGGCTCCTGCTGGGTACGGGCACCTGGTGGAATCTCCTTGTTCCCAGTGGGATCTCCTTGCCCTGGTAGGATCCCCTCACCTGAGAGCAGCAAGGAGAAACCTGAGCTGGCTGCACCGCTGCTCTACAGCAGTCAAACTGCTGCAGCAAGCAAAGCTGGGGGTTTGATCTGGGCTGCTCTGAGGAATGGGGTGGGAATCGACCGGCTGCCCTATCTTGACACTTTCCTGATTTTCGGCAGAACAGAACTGGATGGCCAAGAGAGCATGGAGGTGGTGGGTGCATTCATGGCCTTTTAATAGCAGAAATCCCAGTGCTCCTGGGATGAGTGGCAACAGGGCTGCAGAATCTGCTAAGGATGAGCTGTGCCATGCCCAAGCAGGAGAGGCTGTTTTGCGAGGAAGGAGCAGGGATGGGGAACAGAGCACAGGCTCTGTGGGATAACAGCACTGTTAGCAGCATCAGGGGCACAACAAGTGGGTGACAGGCAGGGCAGCTGCCCGGAGAGACATCTGGCCAGCCTGGCCAAGCTGGGAAACTGGCAGCCACCAGCCTGCCTAAAGCCAGGAAGACCCCAAACTCCAAAAGAAAACCACCCTAAGCCATCAAATCCCAAGTCACCCTGCACGGAAAATCTTCCCTGCTGCCCGCAGCGGCTGCCCCGTGGCGGTGCCCGTCCCCGCTCATCGCCCACCATGCCCAGCCCCGCTCGCCGCCCGCGCTGCCGGCCCCCACTCACCGCGCCGGGGAAGCTGCTCAGCAGCAGCGCAGCTCTGGGCGGCCGGGCTGCCCCAGGGCAGATATAAGAGCCGCGGTGGCCGCGTTGTTTTGCATTAGGGGAGTGTCGGAGCTTGGCGTCCAAAGCACTTGGCGGCTGCGCCGGGCCCCCAGCGTCCGGCTTCTCGCCGCGCTCCATTAGCCCTATTAGGGGATTTTCTTCCTTGCGAAGGGGAGTTAAATTATTCATGGCGCCTCACTAAAAGCCCGGGGATGTGCCGCTGCTTTATCAACGCTGGCACCGCCCGCCCCTCGCCCTGCGGTGACAGGTCCCCCGTCACCAGCACACAGGGCGGTGGGGACGGCTGGACATTGGGGCCATCAGGGAGCAGAGACCGTGCCCTGAGGCAGACACAGCCCTCCTGTGGTCCCCGCGGCAGTGGAGTCAGAGCTGGGCTGTGGCAGGACTGGAAGGCAGCCTCCACCAGGAGGGAGCCCCGAAACGGAACCGGGTGATGAACACAGGTGGCTGCTGCCTGAAGGCAGCCGACAGACAAGGTCCTGCCTGTTGGCCTTGGGAGCTTTTTCACCAGATGTGTCCAGTGGTTCAAACCAGTTTGGCAGCCAAAACTTGCCTGTCGCTGGGGCTCGGCAGTGCTGGTGGCAGCACTGGGATGGACACTGTCAGTGGCACTGAGCCATCTCATTGCCAGTCCTCCTCACCTCCTCCCATCATGCATGGGATGGAGTGGGGAGGCCACGGTTCTGTCAACGGACAGCCCCCAGTCCCCCACCCCATGGCAGCCAGGCCAGACCCAGTCCCACACCACTGGGCTGCTGTGGCCCTGGGAGCGCTGGAGCAGCTGCTGGCAGAGTGTGTGGGGAAGTGCTGCCCTCACTTCAGACAGTAAAAGGGTGATGGGGGCGAATGTTGCCTCCTGAACCACTTAATGAGACTGCTCCTAATAGCAGGAGCCACTGACCAGCTGGCTGGTTTCCCAGAGCTGCTCTTGGGAAAAGCCAAGGGCTTCTCCAGGCACAGCAGAGGCATGGGACGCTCCCCCCAAGCTGAGCTGAACCCCACACCCCACAGTGGCTGTCCCCCACAGCCATGTGGCCACACTCTGCTGCCTGGACAGCCCGTGAGAACACTCCCCCCCCAGCCACACCGCAGGGTCCCCACACTGCACTTTTGAACCCATGAGCAGGCAAGGAGGCAATGCCACACATGTGATACCCATCCCACAGAGGAACCCTGGCACATTGTGCAGGGCAGTGCTGTGCCAGCATTATCTGGGCATGGGCAGGAGCCATAGCCACCTGCTGGGGGGATTTTGGGGAGGGGGAAGGGCCTGGTTACCTGTAGAACTGGAGCTGGCGCTTGGGGCTCCCGTATCTCGCACTTCCGACAGCAAAGGGGAGAGAGAAGAAAGATGCCACAAACCCCGTTAGAAAGGAGGAGCAGGAGTGAGTGGCAGAGTCAGTAGCTGTGAGAAGGGTCAGCAGCACCCACCCATGTCACAGCACAGTGGACACTGCAGCAGGCACTAGCATGACCCTGAAAGTGCCCCAAAACACTGCTGCTGCTGCTGCTGTGTGGGGATTTTGTGCTGGAAGCCTTTGCACAAAGCATGCCAGGGCAGTTTAGGAGTATCAGCGCATTTTCAGGGAGCATGGTGGTTCTGGGTTGCCACAGGCTTGGGTTTGAAGCCCCACAGAGTTCCCCCAGCTCTGCCCTGCAGCCTTACCTGTAAATCATCCCTGGGGAGCCCGTCTGCCGCAGCGAGAGTCGCGCTGGGGAGTCAGTGGTGGATTCGGGATACATGGAGCCAGCCTGGGCTCCCCGGAGCCACTCGCCGCCTCACCCCTGCCACAGGGGAAGAGGAAAAGAGGAAGAAATGAGTTTTTTGGGGCACGCGCATGACGGCACTTCCTGTTGCAGGAGATCCGAGCCAGATGGGCATGTGGCATTGGCAGCAGTGGGGGCACGGCCGCTCTGCTGGCCTCAGACTCTGGGGCTCACACCCTGACCTACTGATCCCAAAACCATCTCGCCCCAGCCCCGTTCCTCTCACTTCCCAGCTTGGCTGCTTTCTCCAAACTTCTGGGGATCCTGAGATTTCAGGAAATCGTGAGGAAACATGGGCCTGAAAAATGAAACATTCTGAAAACCCTGAAGCTGTCTCTGAGGGTCCCTCTGAAAGGGACAAGCTAAGGGGAGGAAAACAGTCTGGCTTTTCCTGCAGCTCACACGTGACTGACTGTGTGCACAGGGGTGAGGGAGCTCCAATGGAAAGAAGGGCTCACCTCCAGACACCCCTAACCCTCTTTGTCCCTGTCCCCATGGCAGGGGCATCCAGCATGACTCCCTGGGAGCTGTGCTCCTGCTCCTGCAACACTGTCAGCAGTTTCCAGTATCACACAAAACAATGACACTTCCCTACAGAACTGGGGCTGGGATTTAAATTTATCCCTTCTTTCTTTAGGCCAGTGAGATGCCATCTTTACACTGCAGATCACAAGCTGCTCTGTTTCCCAGATGGGGACTGAGAGCTCTCTGGGCTCCCTCCTGGCTGCCCTGGGCTCAGCGGGAGCATGGCCTTACACAGTGTGCTCATGTCTTGGCATGGATCCCACCTGCATCCTGGCACAGCATGCTTGCATCCTGCATCCCTCCCGCATTCTGGCACAGTATGCTTGCATCCTGCATCCCGCCACGGTGTGCCTGCATATCGCATCCTGCCTGCATCCCAGCTGGGCATGCTTGATCCTGCATCCACATCCTGCATCCCAACACAGTGTGCCAGCATCCTGCATCCCTCCCGCATCCTGCATCCCTCCGGCATCCCGGCCCGGCGTGCCTGCATCCCGGCGCAGCCCCTGCAGCCCACGCAGCCCAATGGCAGCAGCTGCGGCAGCCGAGCCCATCCCCGCGGAGCCGCCCACCGCAGCTCCCGGCCGGGCTGCAGCCCCCGGCACAGATCCCCATCGCCCTCCTCCTGAGCGCTGCAGGAGTGCGTCTCCTTTGGCCACAGCCGCGCTGGAGCCGGAGCACAGGGAGCCTCAGTAAAGCCGGGTTTATTTTCCAGAAGTCAGGAGGGAGCCGCTCTCTCCCGAACCTGCAGCACTGACCTGAGCCCAGAGCAGGACCCTGCTGAGCCCTACAACCGGGACCCGGCTGAGCCTCCCAAGCCCTTGTGACCCCCCGGCTTCTCCCGGGTGCTGCGAGTGTTGGTTCCAGAGCTCCCACGGCCTCGCCTGGCGGTGGGCAGCTGCCTGCAGCACCGCCGGGTCAGCAGCGGCCGGCCGGGCACTGTCCTGCCCGCTCATGCCAGCTAAACATGTTAGGGCAGCAAAACAAAGCTGAGGGAAGCTGGGGGACGCCTGCAGGGGGGACAGCTGGACCCCCATGTCCCTGTGCAGCCATGCAGCTCCTTGCTTGCACTGCCATAATCCTGGACTCCTGTGTGGCTCAGGACTGGCCGATTCTGTATCCCAAGGGGCTGTGGTGCCAGGAGCCCAGATCTCCGCAATTTTTAGCAGAACCCGATGCCCCTTTCCTGTAGCCTCTCAACAATGCTGCAGGGACCAAGTGCAGTGGCTGGCAAGTCTCTGGCAGTGCTAGAGGGACTTTGCTGGCAAGCACAGCCGGACCACGGGCACAGGGGTCAGGGCTCTGCACCCTGAGGAGCCGAAGTGTCCCAGCCTTTGGGGCCAATTCATCCCTCTGAGCTCTCTGAGCCAAAGGCACCACCAAAAGTCCAATCCCCTCTGTGTCAGCAGCTTGGTGCTTCCCTGAGACTGCTCCTGCACCTCCAGCTTCCTCATGGCACAACTCAGCTGTGAGCCTGCAACTGCGGGAGTTTCGGCAGTGGCCCGAGAGGGAAGAAAAGTGTTTTCTTCTGCAGGATGCACCCAAGAGTCAGGTGAAGGACACCCTCAAGATTTGTGCTCCCGCCAAGGTCCATTCCCATCCCTGGCAGTACAATGGGTACAGGACTGTGGGTGCTGTGACATGGATGGTTTATGGCTGGGAAGCCCCTGGGAGCTGGGCCAGGATGGGGGGCACTACATACTGCAGCCTGCCAGACATGCTGCCATCAGAGTAGGAGTGGGTGAAACTGGACATGGAATTAACGCGAAAGTAAGGATGAAACTGCTGCTTCTGGTGAGCCCAGTCCTCCAAGAGTGAGGCCCTGGGGCAGGGAGAGCTGGGGGACCCTTGCCATGGGCACCCCAGCATCCTGCCCGAGTCAGGTGAGGGATGCGGGTAATGTCGCATCTCCCCATGCCAGGTGCCTGTCCCCCATATTTCTCCCCCTTTTCCACAGTGTTTGCAGCACAGTGAAATGCCCCCCTCCACACCACGGGGAAGGTGACTTTAGCTCAATGACTCACGCTGCCCTGCCCTGTCGCCTCGGCACCTCCTGTCACCTCCTGCCGTCACCTCTGTGCTCATGCCCCGTGCTGGTCCCGTGCCCCCCCCTTCCCCGGCTGCACCGGCGCCGCAGGGATCCGCAGAGCAGCAGCCCTGCCCCTTCCTTTGGCCCGGGAGCCTCTTTTGCGGCGCAGCATCTCCCAGCCCACCAGGGGCCTCCGACCGCCCGGGTGGGCTCCCGCGCCTTCCCCAGCCCATCATCACGACAACGCGGCAGGCGGGCGCTGGGGACTCAGCTGCGACACGTGAGGTCGCCCGTGACCGCCGAAGCTCCGGCACCGGCGCTGCTCAGCTGCCCGAGTCAATGACACAGCCCAAAAGCACAAATCGGCCGGGGTTATTCCGGCTTTGCCGTCACGTACACCCGAGCCAAAGTAACGGGGTCCATCGGGCTGCCCGCGGGTCCCTGCTGTGTGACACTGCCAGTTCCCCGGTGTGTGACACTGCCAGTTCCCCGCTGTGCCGTGGCTGCCGGCCAGGCAGGGCTGATCCACGGCAGCGGCCCCGCCGGCACCCAGCACGGCACCTACCTGTCTCCGGTGCTCGGACGGAGGGCGATGCGCGGTCGGGAGGCACAAGGCAACGATCAAAGCCGGCTGCCGGCTCGGGCTGCGGGCTCCGCGGGTCTCGGGAAGCGGCGCCGGTGCCGGCGCAGAGCAGCTGCTACAGCCGGCGGCAAACGCAGCGGATGACGGTTCCTACCCCATTCCCGCTCCGTCCCCGGGAAAAGGCGTCTGGCAGAGGGGGAAGCCGAGCCCTCGGCGCCCCGGGATGCGACAGCACCCAAAGATGCTGCAGAGCCGTCCCTGCCGCTCTCACATCCTGACTCGGCAAGTTTGGCTCCGCCGGTGGCTGCAGCCGGCTCCCGATCCCGCCGGTGCCTTAACCGTGTCGGCGCCGCAGCCCGGCACCGGCAGCGCGTGGGCGAGCGAGCGGCTGCCACCAGCCGCCCCTGCGCAGCTCAGGCGGGGGAAGGCTCGTCCGGGGCCACGGGGAGCCTGGGCAGGAGCTGCATCATCACTGCCTCAAATCGCGCCGGGTGTGTTTCTCTTGAAATAATCAAATACAGCGTCGGCAGTGATGCTGCAGGGTTGCCTCCAGCACCAGGGTCACCCGGCTGCCGCGTTCTGCCACTGGCCACCCGTCCTCCTTGTACTCATCACGCCTTCTCAGTGCCTTTGGCTTTTTGGCTATCTTGGGCAAAAAAACCAGCCCGGAGCGTGCCACCTCAGTAAGTGGAGCAGGCTGGTCCCTGTGGCAGTGCGACTCAGTGATCCTGCAGTGATAACAACACCAATGCAGCTGGATCTAACAGGAAAACTAGAGGCCAAGCCAGCAAAAAGGGGTCAGGGTTTGGGACAGGCTGCTCACGCAATGGTGCTCTGGCAGCTATAAATTAGGAAAACCTGGTTTCTCTCCCTCAGCCGAGTCCTGTTCAGCTTCACGACAGCATCTTGGCACTTCCTTTCCCATTTCAGCACAGTCCTGGCAGCAATGGGGCCAATAATCACACTGCCTGCTCCAAACCATGCTGACACTGACAGGGGCCACTCAGCACTGCCAGGGTGGGTGATCCCAGCAGGCTGCCCACTTTCCACACCACAAGCACTTCCAGGAACAGCAAGTAACAGGCAGGGAAGGTCATAAACCCTGTCCCATTTGGGGATGCTCCCAGCACCAGCCCATCAGTGGCTTTGCTACCCCCACAGATGGTGGGAGCCATGTGCCAAGTTGATCAGCTCCTGCTCCATGATGCATCTGACCCACAGACCCGCAGGCCATGAGCAGGAGGTGACAGCTGGCCCTGCCACCCTCCTCATCAAAACAATAATAGTAATAATGAATAAAACCAGCAGCTCTCTTGAATCTGCCGTTGGCAGCTCCATGTAAAGGCATTTTCTGCTCACCAGCTGGAAAATCACTGCATATATGCAACAGGCCTGTCTAGGGGATGTGACAGAGACTGGATACATCTCGCCCAGCCTGCTCTGGCACTCACCCACTGCTGCGCCGTGGCTCCCAGCAACGCTTGGGGAAGAAACCTGTGGTTTTGGGAAGCAGGCTGGGTGCCCTGCCCACACCTGCCAGCAGCACAGACCACGTCTCACCTGAACGAGAGGCTGTGGTGCATGAATCCCGTGCTGGCCGCAGGCTGAGCAGGCATGGGCCTATGGGGATCCCCATCATGAGGAAAACAGCCCCAAAAAAATACAGGCTGGTGAGACAGAGGCTCACGAGCTTCGGGCCTGGCAGAAGAAATGGTGAGGGAGCAGCATCTGGGTTGTGAGGGGACCAGGGACCCGCCACAGGGCTCGGGGCTCCTTCCATCCGCATCCCTCTGGTCACCGCAGCACAGCGAGACAAGGAACGGACTAAGAAACGGCAGCAAACTGAAGGAAGCTGAAGGAACCGCGGCGTTTGACTCACTGTGCGCAAATCGGCTCGGGGGAAAATCGAATGTTCCCACCCCCCGTGCCACCGGGGCTTTGCCGGCGGCTCACACCGTGTCACCGGGGCTCCTGCCCTGCCGCTCCCGGCGTACGGTGACAGGCCGCAGGCCACCGGAGCATCACCAACAGTGTTCGCCTCGCCTCGCTGTGGGAACGAAGGGACAGCCAGCCTCTCCCCGTCCCCTCACAGCCAGGGTCCCACTGGGCCGACAGCAGGCGGAGGGGCGAGGGCCCCTCTCTCCGCACCAGGGAGTGTCGGGAGGGGCATGCGGCGGGGTGGCCTCGCCCGTAGCCCTGCCCGCGGCCCTGCCCGGTTCCACCGCCCCCGCCATCGCCCGACCCCGGCGGCAGCCCCGACCCCGCGCCGCTCCGCCGCCCGCCCTCGTGGGGGGCGGCCCCGCCCCGCCGCGCCTGACCCCGCCCCTCCCACCGCCCATTGGCCACGCCGCCCGCCTCTCGCGCCGCATGCAAATGACGAGGGCGCTGCGCCGTCCCCATTGGGTGCAGAGCAGGCCGGGCCCAGCACGAAGACCCGCCCCGCGCGGTGCGGCACCATCGCCCTAGTAACCCGATGCTGAGGCGGGCGCGACCACCCGCTCTGAAAGGGGGAGGCCGCCGCTGCCGCCGTCGGTTCCGTCCTGCCGCCGCGTCCCGCGCCGGTGCAGAATCGCTCCGAGATCGTCTTGCTGCTGACTGTTTCCGCTTTCTGCCGGCGATGGGGCGCGAGAGGTGGGCGGCGGGGCGGCGAGCGGCGGCAGTGCGTCCATCCACCCCCTCGGGCCGGCGCGCGCTTGGTTGGGCCCAAGAAGATGGCGTCGGGGCGCGGTGAGTGAGCGGGGGGGGTGCGGGCGCTGAGGGACGGGGCTGGTTCCAGTCCCGCTCCCACACACCGGGATCCCGGGGGTGCGAGGGCGGCCCTGCTCTGGCTGTACCCGTGTGCATCCCCAGGCGGATGCAGGGCGGGCATGGGCAGCAGCTGTCCCCACCCACGTGTGGCTGTTGCGCGGGTCCGTGGTGCTGACTGTGCGGGGTCCGTGTGGCTGTGTTCCCGCAGGGTGCGTGTCCCCCGGTGTTCCAGCCCCGCGCCCGCCCTAGCTGGCGCCGGGAGGCAGCGGCGAGCCCCGGGAGGCGATGGGCGAGTGGGACCGGGTGTTCCGGCAGCACCTGCCGCTGCCGCCGCACCCGCAGCGGGGCCGGGCCCGGCCCCCGCCCCGCTCCGCCGCCTTCCGCTGCGCCCTCAAGTACCTGCACGGCGCTGCCCTCTCCCAGGTAGGGGCGGTCGGCCCCGCGAGGGGACCCCGGCAATGTCTTGCTGCGCCCGTTGTTTCTGCTGAGCCTCACTTTCATGGGATCATGAAATAGTTTGGGTTGGAAGGGATCTTACAGGTCACCTTCCGTCCTCCTGTCCTGGGCAGGGCCACCTTCCACTAGACCAGGTTGCCCTTTCCAGCCTACTGGCTTTGAACGCTTCCAGGGATGGAGCATGTGCCAGTGTCTCACCACCCTAACAAGGAAGAATTTCTCCATAAGATCAAACCTAAATTGCTCCTTTTTTAGTTTACCCCCCTCTCCTCCTTATTCTGTCACTTTCTGTGTATGTACAAAGTCACCCTTCATCTTTTTTCTAAGTCCCTTTTGGCATTCCTGTCTGGGTGTATGGGCCTGAACTCCCCATTATGGCTTTTAAAGCAAGGTGGTTTTGGGGGGAACTAACTAGAGATCTCCCAGAAGCGCTAAGTTGTTTCAATACCATGCCTTATTACTTGTAAATTTGAATTAGCATTTAATTAATTTTTCATTTAGTTTTTTGTTAGCTTACGTCAGTATATTTAAATTAAATTTTCTGGATAGCACTTTAACATCAATTGCCTCTTTATTCTATGCTTAATGCTCAATTTTCCCACTTTTTCTTTGCTCTGGCTTGGAGGCAGGTTCTGCAGCAATGCATGAAGCTGTCTGTGGCCATGTGCCTGATTTGGGTGTTCCTTAGAAAACGGGAACTATATCTCTTACCAAAGTGTGTCTGAGCCTTAGGGACACAGAGCTGCCTTGTCCCTGAGCATCCCCAAAGCTGGTGCGTTGTGCCTTGCAGGGAGCCGAGTACCAGCTGCGCCTCTCCCTTTTCGATGCCACCTACCACCACTTCTTTGGGAGGACGTGGAGGAGCAGCTGGCGAGCTGCCAGCGCTGCCCCGCCGCGCTCGGCCAGGGCGACGTTCAACGAGGTGGGGGCTGCCAAGGGTCGGGACAACACACAACCAAACCCTTTTCCACCCCTTTTGCCCAGGGTGCGTCCCAGACACTGACCATTCATTGAGCTTTATCTGTGGTTTATTGGGGAAACTGGCGCGCTGGGTTTCCTCTGAGGCTAGTGCCACCGTGGGAGCAGCGATGTGCCACCGAGTGCCACCTGCCGTGTTCGGAGCTGGCAGCAGAGAGCAGTGTTTCCTCACAAGTGGGAAGGAAGGGAAGGAGCAGATGCTCACCCTCCTGCACAGGGCTTCTCTCTCCTGATCTGGGAACTAAACTCTCCCAGAGCCGTGCTTCCATCTGCTGCTGATACCAGCAAAGCAGGGTGTCCCTTAGTGGGGAGATCCCACTGCCCCGTAGCATGACCCATGTTTTCCACTCATATCTCTGTTTCCACCTCCTCAGTGCTGCAGGTGAAGTGAAGCACAGCTGGGCCCTGTGCTATTCCTTCCTTTACATTGACAGCAACATTGAGGGGCGTTGATGTGTGAGTTTCTTTCCCAAGTGTTTCAGTACCATCCCACCCCAGCCTGTTTTGAAGAGGGATGGATTAAAACTAGGGCAGAGAGTACTGCAGAGAGAACTGAATGCTGGGAGGAGCTGCCTTTCCAAATACATTCCCAGCATCTGCAGGCTTCCTGGGTGTTTGCCATGCAGTTGGGAGCAGTTGGCAGGAATTTTGGGGTGTTGGGGGACTGTGTTACAGCCTCACTGTGGTGGCTGAATTGCGTTGCCTGCAGGGTCTGACAGGGGAGGGGTCATCTGCATGCGGGGTAGGATCTTCCAACTGTGGGAAAGTCAGCAGCTCCTTGTTAGGAACAGTTCAGGTGGAGCTGGAATTGGTTTGTGACAGGTGAGGTAAGGAGGAAAGTCACTACTCCTCTCCCTGTGTGTGCTGCGTTCATGCTTGCCAGCCTCACCGGAGCAGGAAGGTGTGAGGACAGGGATCAGAGTCTGCTTGTGTGGTGGGTTTTGTCCTCAGGGTCTGGGGGAGAGGAATGCAGTGACAGAAACTGCTGTGTGCAATCAGGAGGGCCCCTCGAGCTCAGTGGCACAGGGCATTCCCTGTCAGGGCTCCCTGTGCCTTTGCAGGGTGAGCCTTGCTCTGCAGGCACAGCGGTCAGGTCATTAATCCAGCACCTCGCAGTAAAGGCTAATGGAATAACGATTTATGTCCCAGGGTTGATGTGGGAATGTCTCTCTCTGTTATTCCTTCCTGACAGCCTATATTGCAGCAAACATTTTCCCTGAAACACTGAGGTAATGAGTTTTTAATAGAAAGATGAACCTAGCATTAAATTCTGTCCTGGGGAGGTGACCTGTTTTCTTGTCCCCTTCTGCCCTTAGGTCCAGGCTACTCCCATGTCCCTCCCCATTTCAGGAAGGTTTCCAACTCCTTTTTCCTGCTCTAATGCTGTAGGTCTGGGATATGTTGAAGCCCTGTTCATTTAGGGTCTGCAGCCTGTGAGTTGCTCTGAAAAACAAGTGTTGGCAACAAAAAAAAGAGTTAAAAAAGAAAAAGATGATGCTTGAGACTTAAGGGCTGAGATTTCATAGTTGTGTCAGAAGTGATTTGCCATTAGCTCTGTCTGGAAGTTTGAGTGTCCTAGCACAACAGGCATTGTTCTGCCTGCATCTGCCACTGCCAGCTCTGAAACAGCCCATCTCTCTCCTTTCCTGTCCCAGGTCGTTTACTTCCACACCTCCTTGAACCACCCTGGCATCGCTGCTGTCGTGGAAGTGGTAAAGAGAGCTGGGAAAGGGGATGGCAGTTCTCAGCACCTTTCCTGTGGCTTTGGAATCATCCCCCTCTTCCACGGTGGATCAGAGGTGACAGACCCAGCCACTGAGGACAGAGCGTAGGTTCCCCTGCTGCTGTGTGACAGGTCACACTAAGAATTGAGATGGCAATGTGCATGGCTGCTTTGGTGTGAGGGGGAAGAGTGGTCCTGGGGTTGCAGAAACAGAACCAGCATTTGGAAACCTGGAATTCTTCACTCTGGGAAAGCAGTGATGGGTTTGGAAAGAATGCCTGTCCCTTCCCTAAAGGGCTTTTCCAGAGTGGGTTGGGTGGGTTTTGCTGCTGAGCAGGGGCTTTGTGGAAGATGGAGATGTAATGGAAGAAGGAGATGTGCTTCAAGGTGGATTTACTGACTGCTGCATGTGTGCTCTTTGCTTTCAGGCTGAAGCTGTACCATGGGACACCACGTGCCCTACTGCACCCACGCTTCCAGGACCCTGTGGAAAGTAAGCAGCAGCCAGAGGTGGCATCTCAGTCTCTTCTTGGTGGCTTCTCTTACCCAAATGTGTGTTGTATGTATCTGCTTGATGTGAGACATGGTCTGTGCCCTGGTACTGGCTCAGTGGATGTGCCTTACTGCCAGCTGGGAATGGCGTGGCTGGACAAACACAGGTTTTCCTTTGCTCCTAGCATGTGTACTCACAGATAATGATTCATTCAACATTGGGACTGTGAAGCTGTTTTCCCAGTTTTGGTCATTTTGGGATGTTTTCTTTTCTTCAGAGAACAAATACATGACAGTGATGGAGAAGAGCCACCTGCAGTATGGCCTGAAGTCCCACCAACCCCTGGAGGCTATATTTCACCTACTTCCTGAAAACCTGCTGATATCTGGGCTGCAGACTGTTCCTGGCTTGCTGCCGGCACGTGGAGACACAGGTAAGGGCTCTTTCCCTTTCCCTCTGCTTGTGCTGCTCCTGCTTTAAGGCAGTGGGTCCCTGTGAAGCTGTGGGCAGGGCAGGAGGGCATTGGGAAGGGATTTGTGGCAGCACAGTGGTTTCTCTGCAGTGTCTCCCCTTGTCAAGATCATCCCCCCTGTGTGGGGCCACAGCCTTCATGCTCAGAGCTCAGTCTGGAATCTGTCAAAATGGCTCAGTCAGTCCCTGTCCATTAATTGCTTTGCTCCTGGGAAGCTGCTAGGGATAAGTGATGGTTGGTTTAATTACAGTCGTTCAGCAGAATCTTAAAAAGAGCTTTTGCAGCTTGTTTAAACTCCTTGGAGGTGGGTTCAGCATCGCTGGGGCCTGGCAGGTTTGAGGGGATGAGCTCTTGCCCACTCGGCTTTTGTTAATCTCTCCTTATGGCACATTGCCCTTCGAGCTTCTGCAATTAAAGTACGTGAGCTGAAGATTCAGAGAGTAAAAAATTCCTCAGAGTTCTGCAGCTGAATTGTTCTTCAGCTTCCTGCCTGGAAAACCTACTGCTGATGGCTTTGGGGTGTTAACTGTTGGTACTGAAACTGAGCAAGGTCTTGAAAGCAGCTGAGTCCCTGCACATGTTCAGGCTCATACTCAGAAGCTGAGTGGGCAGAGCCACTGCTGGCACTGTAGAGCACCCCAGTACAGCAGTAGTGGCTTTCTGTTTGCTTGGGAAACCTGTGGCCACCACCTTGTCTTTCAGGCGACTGCTTGCAGAAGCCCCGGCTGATGAAGACGGTCACCTGCTACCTGGAGCGGCTTTTCATCCAGTTGTACCCTTCCCTGGAGGAGTTTGAGGAGGAGCTGCTGGATTTACTGAACAGTGATCGCTTACTTCAGGTAAGCAGAGTGCTGTGAGAGTGGTGAAACCCTGGCACAGGTTGCCCAGAGAAACTGGCTGCCCTATCTCTGGAAGTGTCTAAGGCCAGGTTGGACGGGGCTTGGAGCAACTTGCTCTAGTAGAAGGGTCCCACAGTTGGGGGTGGAACAAGATAATGCTTCAGGTCTCTTCCAATCCCAACCATTCTGTGATTCCATCATTCTAGGTACTGCCAATGTGGTTGGGGCAGGGGAAGGCACAGTGTAGAGCAGTAATTCTAGTGTCTGGAATTATGGGTGGGGTGAAGAGTGTCAGGTAAGTGATATTCATGCATTTGTTTCTCTTAGAGTCTCCAATGGTTTTTTTGCTGTGGAAGCCTTTAGCTTATTTCACTACTGGATTAGTATGTGTGTGCTCTGTGTGGGCTTTGTTTTGAACATCCAGACACTCATAAGCAGAATTTGGGTTTGCTTTGCTGTGGATGAAATGCAGAGATAAGATGCAGTGTGTAACAAGTCCATTCCTTTGGTGTGGCAGCCACTGGCCAGGTCCTTTCTTGCCAGATTTGCACCAACTCTGCCATAAAGACAAAAGATTTTAATATCTATCATCTGCTGGGAGAATAGGCCCTGTATTTTGAGTTTCTGAAGGGTTGCCTGAGTGCTGCCCAAGGTGTAAAACATTCCTGTCACAGGCTAACAGTGCGCCAGATGGTGAGGAGGTGGTGGTTCGGGAGCGGCGGCTGCACGTCGGCGTCCACAACGGCCTGCGCTTTGTCCAGGCACCGCAGGTCGCTGTGCTGGTGCCAGTGGCAGAACTGTCACCAGGTCGCTGCCAGGGGGTGCCCAGCTCTGGAGCCAGGTAAGGGGGACCTCTGCTGCTGCTTCCCTCCTGCCTCGGGTGCCTCTCACAGCCACCTTTCCATCCGGCACAGGGGTGCAGGTCAAGCCCTAGTGCTGAGGAGCCGCATCCAGCTGAGTGAAATGGTGCCTCACCCAGCATTCAGGGTCTGCTTCCAGCTGGAATATGTCTTCTGCAGCACGGGGAGAGCTGGTGGCAAGGTAGGGCTGAGTGTGTGTCTCTGTGCTTGTGAAAGAGCAGGGATCCATTCTGGAGGAGTGAGCCCTGCTGAGGAACTCTTTCCTCTGTCCATTTCACCATCCTGCTTCTCCAAGTCACAGTAGCTCCTTGTTGCATGGCTGTGCTGTGTAATGCAGGGCAGTGCAAAGTGTGTGGGTGCCTTCCACAGCACTGCACAAAACAACCTGCATGGCTTGGTGAATTATTTTAATAACACGTGGTTGCATTTCTCCACTGTTTATACGTAGATGGAGGAATGTAGCCTGCAGCATTCCCATAGTGTTCTGACAAGCTAATTTGGAAAATTTCAGCTTTTTTGTAATATCAAAAAGGCTTTTCTTTAGAATTTGGCATTTGTGCTGAGAAGAGGTTAACTCATCCTGCTCCTTTTTTTTTTTTGTTTTTGCCCTGAATTATGAGGTTTTTTGGGTGCTTCAGCCTGATGTTCTCAAACTGTAAAGGCAGGAGAAATCTCTGACTGTGGTCTCTTCAGTCAATATGCTCTCACCTACTTACTGATCGTTTACTCATACCTTAGTTTAACCTTTCTGCAGGTTAAACCCAGCTCAATGAGTTCTGTGTATCCCCTCCAGACACCTTGTGTTGTTGGAGCCATCAGCTCCTGGCTGGCTGAATCGATTGCCAAGTGTTTGTTAGGAGGTTTTAATCGTCCTGCTAAGATGTTCATTGAAAATGTGGCAAATGCCTCTTGTTAAGCTGTCCAGAGCCAAAGTAGGGGAAATGGGCATTTGTATAGCAGGATGCCTGTGCCAGGCCAGAGGGATTTGTACTGAGAAGGGAAACACTGAGCTGTGCTGTTGGAAGTTGTTGTTGGGTCCGACTCTGTTGAAAAGCTGAAGCCCAAGGTCCCACGGAGATTTGGGGTTCCAGAGGCAGATCTGTTGGCTCTGTGGGGAGTGCTGTCTGGGGCAGCAGTGGAGCCAGTCCCTGTGGTGCAGCCCTGGGGCAGAGTGGTTAATCCCAAAGCTGCTTGCAAAGCTGATCACCTTGTCCTTGTCCTCAGTGCCATAATTAGCTGTGAGGGGGAGGGTGGGTGCTGGCAGAGCCCTCTCTTGTATCTGTTCCCCTCCTTCGGTTTGAGGGAGGCTGTGGATGTGCTGGGTAAGTGGAAACCTTTCCCCTCTGCCAGGGATGGGGGTCCAACATGTATCCCTTTGTGCAGCTTGAGGGAGGGGTTACAGAGGCATAAGGTCCTGGAAAATGAAATGTCTCCAGAACGGGATGAAGAGCACTGGCTTCTGTGGTGCCAGAGCCAGGTGTGAGGAGGTGCAGTGGGGGATGAGAGGCACTGCGTGTCTGGCAGCACCCATTTCTGGGTCCTGGCAGTGTGGTGGGGCTGCTGGCAATGAGGTGGGGCTGCCTGGTGCTCACTGTGCTCCCCCACCCCCAGGCCCTGTCCGGCAGTACTCGCAGCGAGGCGGCCGACATGCGCTCGGTGCGCTGGGCTGTCTGGAGCCCCGTCCCGTAGCTGCTTGAGGGAGGGGTTACAGAGGCATAAGGTCCTGGAAAATGAAATGTCTCCAGAACGGGATGAAGAGCACTGGCTTCTGTGGTGCCAGAGCCAGGTGTGAGGAGGTGCAGTGGGGGATGAGAGGCACTGCGTGTCTGGCAGCACCCATTTCTGGGTCCTGGCAGTGTGGTGGGGCTGCTGGCAATGAGGTGGGGCTGCCTGGTGCTCACTGTGCTCCCCCACCCCCAGGCCCTGTCCGGCAGTACTCGCAGCGAGGCGGCCGACATGCGCTCGGTGCGCTGGGCTGTCTGGAGCCCCGTCCCGGGCGCTGGTGACACGGATGTGATCCTGCCCCTGCGTGGCGGTGCCCACCGTGGCCCCTGCCAAGCCCTGGTCTACCAGACCCCACCGAGCTCCCGGCAGGTAAGGGTGTGCTGGCCCCTGGCAGCTTTGCTCCGGTGTCAAGGCGAGGGAGCCGCTGTCGGAGGCACGAGGAAGGCTGCGTGTAACACGCTGTCTGAAAGCATTTTTGTTGCCAACTTCAGGGGAAGCACGTGGAGTCTGGGACTGTCCAATTCCATGTTTCCACTGATTCGGAAGAACATCTTGTAACTGCTGCAGAGATCCTATGTAAAGACAGGGACGAGTCGAAGAAGCCTCCTACGCCATCGCTGAGTGAGTGTTTTCCAGATCGCTGACATTTAAAATATAGAGTGTGGCACTGGTGTCTGCTCGGGAGAGAAAACAAGACTTCAGTGAGTTTCAGCAAGCTAGTTATGAATTACTGGAGTGAAGCAAGATTTTGTCAAGTAGAATTCAGCTCTTACTTTTTGACTTGCAAAATTCCCATGTGATAGTATTGCTGAGCCATGTGCAAAATCCCCAGGGACTGCCAGCACTGCCCCAGCCTGCTCCCATTCTGGGTCACTGAGTGCAGTGGCAACACCAGCAGCACGTTCTCACTGCAGGTGTTGCTGCTTCTCTCTCTGGACTCAGTCTCTCCAGACATGGGGACAAGAGAGATGTCAGTCACAGGCTGGGGAAAAGTAATTTGATTGTGCCACCACTGAGGGAGAGTGACAGCAGCCTGGGTTGGGTTGATGTGTGGTGGATGTGTTGGTGCCTGGCTGGGGAAGAGCAGGCAGCATCTGTGCATGTGCACAGGTGCATCTATCTGTAGTTTGCAGGGCTGTGTGTTTGGGGTTCCAGCACCCTTCTGCTCTATTGGAGATGAAAGGAAAAATGCTGTGGGCTTGAGTTTGGGCATGACGTTATGTCCATGCGCTGTGCTCCTAAAAATTCTCTTTGGCTTGTTTCTTTCTCATCCCCCTTTTGTGATTGGTAGGAAGCAAACTCCCCTTTCTTTGCAGTGCTGCTCCTGCTGGGGTCCCAGCTGTGTCTCGGGGTGATGCTTCAGACACCAGGCAGTGTTTCAGTGTGTGTCATATCTCCCCAGCTCTCTGATGAGCCATTTAATGTCAGTCCATGGGTCAGGCAATGCCCATTATGGTGGGTTGCTGTTCCATGCTGGTTCCAGTGCTATGGAACCACGAGATGGCAGTGGCACCTTGGCTTTGCTGTGACAAATCCTGTGTTTCTGCTGGTGAGGAGCCAGGATTGCTGCTGGGAGGGGCTTTGGTGAGGAAAGCTTTAGTGGCAAATGAAGTGGTCTCCTGATGTCAGGGTATGTGGGGTTCATCTCCCTGCAGCACAGGCTGCATCGTGACTGGTACCTTCCTGGTGCTGCTTGAAAAGTTTTTCCTGGTGCCTTTCAGCTGTAGGTGGCTGTGATGCTGGTGGAGTTGTGGTGTGCTGAGGAGAGAGGGGAGCAAGTGCTGACACTGAGCTTCCAACCTGGTGGTGGTCTGTAGTGCTCTGGCTTGGGGGAGTGTGCTGGGCTGTGGGCTATGTCCCTGGTGAGGGGAGATCCCCGTCAAGGTGATTTTCAGGACAAACACCCTGGCATTTCCCAGCTCCAGGGGGCTTATGGCATCAGGGAGGGCTTGCAAGTGCAGCGGTGGTCCCAGAGCTGTGCCTCTCTAGCCTGTGTTCCAAGGTGCTGAAGAGACTATTGGGTTAACTTTTTGTAGAGCTCTGTTGAGAAACGTGCTGCTGCCTGGCCCAGGGGAGGCCAAGAGCTTCATCTGTCAGGTCAGATGCTAGTGTTGCTGCTGTATCTGTCCATCCTCTTCTTAATGCCAGCCAAAGCCATCCTAACTGGAAGGAAACAATATTTTAGGCATGAGGGAAACGGGGTGGTTTCCTTTACACAGCAGCCAGCATGGAATAGCTGGGATATATATGGTGGGGGAAAGCAAATTAAGGTCTAAGCATCACGTGGATGCAGAGATGGAACATCTGTGCCCCTGCTCTGCTGTGAAGGACCTGCGGCTCCACGGCTCAGCGAGCTCAGCTCTGCCGGCTCGAGAGAGCAGCCGAATATAAACACGATAAAGCTCCCACTGTTTTGGGGCACAAGTGCTCGAGCAGTTGAAGAGAGTGACAAAAAATAACAGAGAAGAGATGAAAACCTTAAGTATCCTAAAACTTTCACGTCTCATTAAGCATCCCACTTAGGCAGCCCCGCGTGGCTGTGAGGCACCGCGGCGCTGTCAGGGGATGGGGGAGCTGTTGTTTGTGGCAGAGTTAGTTTGATTCACGGCAAAATAACGGATGGAGCTGGAGATGTGCTGTGTTAACCCCCAAGCAGCAGTCTTATTGGGAAATAAGTCAAAAGAAGTGTTTGGGTGATGATAAACTGCTTCACTGCGCTGCCTTCGCCCCTAAAATTGAAAAGGGCTGATGGCAGGACAGGGCAGTTTGGTGGCAGGGGTGTAGCTGCAGTTATGGGGCCTGGGGGTTTTGGGTTCTCTACAGCATCTCTCCTGTCCCTCTCCACAGAAGTGCCAGCCCCAAGGCGAGTGCCAGTCTCCCCACGGGGACCAGGGGTAAGTGCCACATGCACCAGTGGATGTGGGTGGTGGGCAGCAGCATTCCCCAGGGGATGGCTCACATGCAGGATGTGGTTCTGGACCCTTTCCCTGCCTGTTTTCCTGTCTGCTGCAGCCAAGAGGCACCAAGTGTCCTCAGCTCCACCTCCTCCAGGCAGCAAACCACCTCCTGCCTGTGATGTGCTGGGAGAGATTCCCTGTGCTCTTTTCATACCGCAGGAGTGAGGGCAGCTCTGGTTTTTGACAGCCCAGATTTGCTGGGTGCTGTTGTCCCCGGTATGTGCTGACAGAGACACACGGCTTGTTCGTGCAGAGCTCCCAGGATTTAAGGAGAGCTGTGAATACTGAGAGCCCTTTTTATGCTGTTTTATATCTTGATGCAGGAATCAATGCACGCAAATATTTTTGATTAAATGAAATGCCTCATAAGGCCGCATTAAGCAGTTTGATCTTCCTGCTGCATATGCTCATCCCTCTTCTTACCAGGAAGCGAGCAGTGTGGAAATGGCAGCGGAGGTGCAAACCCTTGTGTGGCCAAGTTGTAACACTTCTTGGTGGAATGACAACACTGGGGCACGTGGTGGCTGAGCTTTTTTAGCACGGAGGGGCTGCTGGCTCAGCCTGCCACAAGGGCTGCCTCAGGGGGCTACCCTGGGGCTGTGGCTGCTCACGCTTGCTGCTCTCTCACCAGCTGTCAGTGTCCCAGCTCGTGGCCTCGCCACAGAGCACAGGCCAAACCCTGCAGCAGGAAGGGGGCATCACCCACCTGGAGGCCGACCTGGGCTCGCCGGACGCAGAGCACTGTGCCAGTGACCAGCTGCAGGCACTGCCCTTCACCCCGCTGCAGCTGCCCATGGCTGCTGTGGGGCTGCAGGCATGCAGGTGATGCTCAGCTGCCCCTCCCCAGGCTCCTGTGGCCCCATCACCTGGCCTGCCAGGGTCCCCCATTTGTGGAGCTCACCCCTCTTTCTCCGTCAGTTCCCACGTGTCCGTGTCTCGTGCCGCGCTGGCACGCCTGCACGCTGCCGGCTTTCCAGACATCCTGGACCTCAACCAGGAGCCAGTGGAAATCTCGGAGCCAGTGGAGCTGGGCAGTTTCAACCTGCGGCTGGAGGAAGCTGACCCTCTGCAAGGCAATGAAATAGTCCTGCAGTTCCTGGCTTTTGGCAGGTGGGATGGCAGCTCATGCTCTTGTGTGGGCAGATCCCAAAGGCCTTCTGGACAGAGTCCTTTCCAAATTCCCCTAACCCTCTTCCCTGCTTGGGCAGGAGATGTACTTGCAGAGGTACCTCTTCTTTTAGCACTTGCTTTTGTCTTCCCTGGGCACTTTTAAGTCATAATCCAGTTTTTTTAAATTGTATCCATGAGCCACAAGGTGATGTCAGAGCTCATTAATGCAGGGTTTCTCCAGAAATGCAAATGGAGTTGGGAAAATTGGCACCCAAGGGGTGGCTTTGGCTGGATAAGGCCCCACTTCTGTTTTTTCCATGGCTGGCAGTGTGCTGTGGGAAGGTAACACGCTGTCTTTGCTGGGCGCCTCCATCACAGCATATGGCAGGAGACAGCTGGAATTACAAAGCTTTTTGGGAAGTTAAGGCAAACCGTATGGCCGCTGTCTTCAGAAAAGTCCAAATACTTGTGGTGCTGCCAATCTTCTCTTGTTCTTCTGCCTCTTGGCATGTGCCAAATGCACGAGTAGCTCGTGACAGAGTGGCAGCGCCGTGCCACAAGTAACCCAAACCCTTCTCTCTCCTCAAGAGATGCCCAGGACAGCGTGGAGGGGCTGTGGCCAAGGACTGTCTTCCTCACCTTCCAGTTCTACCGTTTCCCACCGGTCACCACGCCCCGGCTGCAGCTGGTCAGCATGGATGGGGGGCTGGCAACCGGGCTGGCTGTGCCTGCACAGCTCCTTGTCCGTGTCAACGAGGATGGGACCCTAACCAGTAAGCTCTGGTTTTAGCATCCATGTGTGGCTGCTGATCTTCTGTTGGGTGGATGAGGGCTCGCCTCTGGCCCAAGGGATGGGCTGGTGTTAATAGCAAGCCTCTGCTGGTTTGCACATCATGAAAAACATTCAAAACATCTAGTGTTTGAAGTAGTACAGAGTGTCAGTTGTGTGAGGTGCACATTGAGGCTTCCCAGCAAGCCAAGTGCCATGTCTGTGATAGTGTGGTGTCTTGCAGGACCACCGGGCTTGCAGCTGAAATACATGGTGGATCCAGCTTTCCTGAGGCCCGGGGAGCAGAGCTGGTTCCTGCGGTACCTGGCTGAGCACAGCCTCCAGATTGACGTCTGGGATGGAGACTCCCTGCTCCATTTTGGGTCTGCTGCCATTAAACTGGAGGTATTGGTTAGATGGAAGGTCTTTTCCTGTGGCTGGTAATGCTGAAGGGCCCCCTGCCTGTGTGGAGTGCTAGGGAAGAGCCCAGCTCTCCCTTTGGTCCCGTGTTGAGGTGCTGTTGCATTGTCCTTGTGTCTTCAGTAATGGAGATGCTGTCAGCCCCTCTGTGTAACCGAATCTGGTGTCAGCTTGACAAGCTCCTAATCACAGGATTTGTTATCTTTTCCTCCAAAGTGATGACAAAGCATTAACTTTCTTTGCCCTTTCCTGTAACTCTGGCAGTAAAGTGCCACCACTGAGAGAGTGTGACAGCAGCCTGCGTTGGGTTGTATTCTGCCACTAAGCCCTGCAGGGGCAGAACATCCACTGCCATTCATACCCAGATGTTGCAATACAACATGAAATGAATGACACTCACACGCTGAGATGTCCAAGGCAAAAAAGGCACGTTTATTTCTGGACCTCGATATTTATAGAATTCCAAAAGTGACCACTGATTGGAGGATGAAATTGCCACCTCTCCGACCACACTGGTCAAACCAACAGTCCATCAGTTCTCTCCTCCTCCAGAAAGGAATGCAAAACAATCATTATTTACATGAAAAGTGAGAACCTCCATTACAAAAATGCAAACATCAGAAGGCTTAGAAGAACTTTAGAAGAACAGGGAGACACCCAGACCCCTTGACCCCTCTGGACCAGACTCCCCCGTAACTTGTTGCATCTTGTCTGTCCTTGTGCCCAGCCCCTGCTGCGCCAGGGCCAGACGTCTGTCAGGACCTACCACGAGCTGGAGGTGGCCACGGCTGAGTACGAGCCGGACGGGACGGTGCTGGGCCGGGAGGCTCTGCGGCACGGCGCCCTGCGGCCCCTCGGCGTCCGTGTGGCTGTGAGGGGCCGCCTCCACCTCTGCCTGGCCAATGTTGGTGAGAACCCACTGCTCATGTGGCCCAAAGGCTGGGGTGGGGCACACGGCATGTGCGGGGCTGTACCCCAGTGAGACCCAGGGACATCATCTTTCCCAGAACCTGCTGGCTGCTTTTATTTTATGTATTTAATTCTGTGTCCTATAAATGTGCAGTGACTCCAGGTTTTAAAATCTTATCTTCAGAGGAGAGATTAGCTCCATATAAGATATCTTAAATCGTCATTTTCATACTTTGCCTGCAAAGGGCCGATAAGCTCCTGGGAAGGAGAATCTGAGATCCACAACCCAGGGAGTGGTTTAACTCACACCCTGACAAAGAGCTGCTGTGCCAGGACAGCAGCCACCCTTTGATTGGTGTTTTTCCCATCCTCTTTTAAAAAAAAAAATTCAAAATATGTTAGAAACAGGATGGCAAAGCTTGGTTCCCTTTCCTGAAGGATGGGGGTGGGATGTGTAGGCTGGGCAAATACCTGGTGGGCTTAGAGCCTTGTGTGGCACCACTTGGCACAGCCTTTGTGGGAGTGGGGAGATGCAGCAGCATGTGGCCATGCAGGAGGAGGCAGAACTCGGAAATGAAAGCAAGAGCTGGTGAGGGGCTCAGGATGGTGTGTGCTCTCAGTGCTGCTCCATCCCTGAGCAGGTGACTGTGTGAGAGAACAGGCTCTGGGGAGCATGTGGGGCTCTTAGGGCATCACTGGTTTCCAGATATTCTCTCCTGCTTGTGTAAATTGGCTGAGCTGAGCTGCAGGGAGGTAAAAATTGGCAGTAGATTTTATAACAATGGAAATGGATGATTTTCACTCACTGCTGTCTCTGCTTGTGGCAGGTCACCCATGCGAGGAGACTCCAGGGCAGCTGCCGTCCCATTCCTGCATTGTCACTGAAGCAGACAGCACTGTCACCACCCCAGGTGGCAGGGGGTACTCTCTGAACACTCCTGGTGGTGAGTCCTGCTGGGACCTGGCCTGTCCCCCTGTGTGTTGAGGTGGGCAGGCTCTCTGCTGCTGCAGTGCCAGCTGTGGGTGAGCTGCCCCTCTGGTGCTTCTCTTTCCAGCCCTGCAGTATTGTAGGGCTCTTGGGGTCTGCAGTATCTGAGGGGCGTTTCCTTGGTGCCATGGTGGTCTCTCCCCACAGGCAGGAGGATGGTGTGGGCACGGAGGCTGGTGGATGTGGACAATGAGCTGGAGGCCGCGCTGCGCAGTCGCCGGCCAGAAGTGAGCCCGGCCCCCTGGTCACCCTCAGTGAGGCCATGTCCACCTGCAGCACGTGGTGCTGGTGTGGCTGCACGAGGATGCTGGTGGCAGCAGGGCATGGGGCCAGACCCCTGCTGTGTCTCTGTGCTTTATGGTTCCTTCTCTCTGGGCAGGGCTGGCCAAAGCAGCGTACCTGGGACCTGCAGGTCATCGACTCCTACCGGGATCACATCAAGGGAGAGAGCATCTACCAGATGCTCAGCCAGGCCATCACAGCCACCCGCACTGTCCACGCTGTGCTGGGGACAGCTGAGTTCTTTGAGTTCGCCCTGAAGAACCCGTACAGCGTCCAGCACACTGTGACCATCGAGGTCGACCACCCTGAGCTCAGGTGGGGGCTCCCCTGTGTGCATGGGGAGATGCCAGGGTGGTACCAGCTCCCTCCCAGTCCTCACCAGCACCTCTGCTGCTCACTGCCCCAGTGTCATCCTGGACCCGAGGGAGTGGCGCCACTTCAAGGAGCTGACCAAGAGTGTTACACCGGTGGAAGAGGATATGTTCCATCTCCGTGAGGACCTCAAGCCTCAGGTCTACCTGCGCCCCAGTGAGACTGTCCACATCCCCTTCAAATACCAGACCTTCTCTGCAGACCCTGCCGTGGTTGCAGCACAGGTAGGCACAGGCCCCTGTTTTGAGCTGTTCCTGGTAAGAAGTGTTCCCCTTGGCTGTGGTTACTACTGCAGAGCAGCCATGGGGAGCAGCAGCAGCCACAGTGATGCTGCACCCTGAGGGAACTCACTTTTTCACCGCACAGGGGCCGGCTGGACTGGGCACTGGTGCCAATGAGAACACTCACTCCTTTGGGAAGAGTGGGGCCAAGCAGACAAAGCTCATCCAGGTTAGGGAGCCATGTGAAACACTGCTTGTGGGGCTGCATGGGAGGAGCAGAATCACTGGAAAATTCCAGCCCTCTCCTGCTGGCCCCCGGGACAGGTCTCCTTCCAGGTGAGCAGGGGGAAGCCCATTGCACTCCTGCGGGTGAAGGTGGAGCCACAGCCCCATGTGGTGGACCAGACCTTTCGCTTCTACCACCCAGAGCTCACCTTCCTGAAGAAAACCATTCGGCTGCCTCCCTGGCACACCCTCCCTGGTGAGTCTGTGGCATGCCTTGGGCTCTTCCCTGTTAGTTATCATGCATAGTTCATGGAGCCTTTCTGGGGCAGAGCAGCATGCAGAGAGCACATTGCTGCTTCCTCATGCCTTCATGGCCCTTGGGCTCCTTGCTTGCTCTTCATCCATCTTTCTCTGTTAACTTCAGCCTGAATTCCCTACAGCCTCACATCTGCGTGGTTTGCTGGTAGTCAGGCTTGAGGGGTTCTGTGTGCAGCTGCCTGGAGCCCAGGGGAGAGGCCCAGGTAGAGGAAAAGCTGAAGGTGATTTCCTTGGTCCCTTGTTCACAGGCACGCCAGTGGGGGTGCCGGGAGGGCAGCCTGAGATGTTTGTTCGCTGCAGTGACCCCGACATCATTTGTGAAACCAAATCCTTGGTATGCTACACTTGGGCATCGCTTCTCCTCGCGTCCTTCTCCTGCAGATTGTTTGGGTTGGCAGAGAGCTGCCGATGTGGGTGCAACCACAGAGCATCCCAGCATGGCAATGACACAGTGGCAGCAATGAAGCTGGAATTGCTTTTTATTCCCAATTAAAAGGAGCTGTGTTGTTTTGGCGGGGGAGGCTGAGCATTGCCCCTTATCGCATCATGCAGCAGCCTGTACTTGCTTGTTCTTTTGAGCAAGTACCAGATGATTCAGATGCTGGGGAAAAGCAGCCTTTTGTTGGGCTTTCTGCTGCTTGGGGTATCCGCAGCCATTGGCAGTGGGTGGGGGGATGGTGTGTCCTTGGGGTGCACAGCAAAGCCTGTCCCTGCTGAAGGATGCTAGAGTAGAGGGGCAGCTCCATGCCCAGCCCTGCACCATCCCGCTCCCTCCTGAAGCAGGAGGCTCTCCTGGGCTGACTCCACAGCAGGAAGAGGTGGAAGGGAAAAATAAACTTGGGCAAGTCCATGCAAATGGCAACGAGGGATAGTTGCTAATTGCTGTTGTGGAAATGCGTTAGTATGGTAATTGGATTAGGGCTTGTTAGAAAACTTGTGGAAAATTTGCCAAAATTTGATTACAGATACAGACCTGGAATGCAATAGTCATTTGTATCCTCTTTTGTAATTAAAAATACTGGGAGAGCTGAGCCAAGCTGTATAATAACTTAATAATGTAGTTTAACGAGGCACCAAAAGCATCTGCTTTCGTAAGGGAGTTGGTGGTAGCTCCCCCATTAATGGGAAGACACCCCTGGGGGCCTCATTAGCTGGTCAACTGCTGGGACAATGCTCTGTTGTCTATGCAGGGGCCTGGCGAGCCACAGGACATCTTTCTCAAAGTAGCCGGAGGACCAAGCCCGCAGATCAAAAAATTCTTTGTTGCTATTTATACGTAAGTAGCAGGACCCCAAAAGGGTGGGGACCATTGACTCCCATGGTGTGTGGCAAGCCCTGTCCGTCTGTCCGTGCACAGGGACGCCTGGCTGGCAGCACCTGTCCAGATCTGGCAGTTCTACCTGCACTCTCTGCAGCGCCTGGACGTCGCCTGCACGGCCGGGCAGCTCACGCGCCTCTCCCTGCTGCTGCGCGGCACCGCGGCCCCGCGGAGGGTGCGCGCCTTCACCTCCCACCCCCAGGAGCTGGAGGTAACCCCCGTGGTGGGCTGGGGGCTGGCTGGCCTGGGTCAGCCCAAAGAAACCTCCTCCGGAAAGCAAAAGGCAACCCACACGGAACTGTGAACAACTGAGAGCCGTAAAGCGTTTGTGATAATTATCTTTTGATTAGAGTTGTCATGTGTAGGATCATTGGCGCGAAACCCCGGAGGGCAAATTATCTGCGTTAATGAGACTGTCTGAAGACTCTCAATTTCTTTAGAATTCGTTCGTCCGTAATTGGAAATGTGAATAATAAAAGGCAGAAAAACTCCATTGCTGTCCTGTAAAGGAAAGGCAAAGGCTCCTCAGGCAAAGCCTGTGTGGTGCAACCCTTGGGCAGGGGAGGCCCTGGGTGTTCCCGAGTGGCTCTTGTCCTTCCTGACATGAATTAGTCCCAGAGTATTCCTGGGGGTGGGAGGTATGGGATTCAATAGCGATGGAGTAGGGGTACAGGTTTTTAAGAGCAGTTGGGTCTAATTGATGCTCCAAGCTGGACTTTTCAGGGCTGTGATCAGCTGTTGTAGGTGTCTGTACCTCCAGGTGTTGTTCCACAGGTGGATCCCAGCGGTGCCTTCCTCCTCCCTGCCAATGGCATTCAGGACCTGTACATCGGTGTGAGGCCACGGCGGGCTGGCAGCAAGTTCATCTACCTCAACCTGGTGGATGTGGAGTCCCACCAGCTGGTGTCCTCCTGGCTGCTCTGCCTGTCCTGCAGACAGCCTCTCATCTCCAAGGTACGGCAGCTCTCGCCACTGTGAAATGTGGCGATGGTGCCGGATCAGTGGTTGCAGTTCAGCCCATAACCTGGGGCTGTCTCCTGCTTCTTCTTCTCTTTCCATCTGTGTTTTTTTTGGCGCTTGCCATCATAAACACACATTTAGCCCTTGGGGTACTTGAATAATCTCACTGAAGCCCCTGGTAGAATGTCTTTTAGGCTGTTTTGGAGGCAGCCCCACGCTGAGGAGCGGCAGCTCGGAAGTATTCCCAGTTGTGAAATTAGAGCTGCAGCATGCTGCTTTCGATTAGCGCTGTGCTGGCAGAGGCCTTGCCTCAAAGACAGAAAATTAGATTTCCTGGCTAATGTGTTTCTTCTAAAAATGTTTTCCTGAACCTCTTGTTTTTGGGAAAGGTTCAGATTGGCATTTACACCAATGTCCCATTGTCCTGCCACATGCTGCTTGTGCTGTGAGGTGTTAAGAGAATCAGAGTGGTTGGGGCTGGAAGGGGCTGTTCAGGGTCATCAAGTTCATCTAGTTATCTGAGCACCCCAGCTCTTCCTGGGAATGAGGAGGAGCTGGCTTGTCTCTGCTGCTCTCCCAGCCCTTTGTCCTTCACACTCGTAATTAATTGTTGCTTCCTTTGATCAAAGGTGGGTTCTTTCCACTGGCTGGCAGAGCAGATGTAAGGTGTGGGATGGGAGGGCAGTGTGTGGGAGGCAATTCTCTGTGGTGGGTTTTGGGGAGTGCCCGTTGTTGCTGCTGCCCACCCTGCCATCTGGACCCCTGCTTGCCCCACAGGCCTTTGAGATCTCTCTGCCTGCGGGAGGTGGGAAAGGCTGCAACAAGCGCATCACCTACACCAACCCCTACCCCTCACCCCGCCTCTACTTCTTGTGCACCAACCGCCCTGACCTGCTGCAATTCAAGGAGGACTCCTTCGAGGTATGTCCTGCTGCCGCACTCCCCCCTTGCCAGGCCCCTCATCTGACCAGACCAGGTGATGCTGGGTGGGTGCTGGCCGTGAGGGCCACCCTGGCTGCGGGAAGGTGGGTGCATGAAGGGGCCTGGCCAGGTCCTGCTGCCTCCTCCAGCCCTCTCTCCCGCAGGTGGCCGGAGGGGAGGTGTACACCATCGGCCTGCGCTTCGCCCCGAGCCAGACTGTGGGGGAGGAGGAGATCCTGATTCACATCAATGACCACGAGGACAAGAACGAGGAGACCTTCTGTGTGAAGGTCCTGTACCAGTGAGGCCTCCTGCCTGTCACTGCAAAGCTGCAGGTTCCTGTGCCAGCCCACAGCACCTTGGGGGTGTCTGTGTCTGTCTGAGGGTGCTCATGGCCCCCAGCCCCTTGTTGTCACCTTGCCAGGCTGGGGGGTGTCTCTGTCAGTGGGATCCCTGGGCATTGCCATGAGTGCTGGTAGTGCCATGCAGCTCCCTCTGCACAAATCGAGACGAGTGGATGTGTTTGTTACGGCACTTTGTGACTGCAGGATCTGTATTTTTGTTAAGCATGATGATATTTTAGGCACTTTTAATCTTTTTTTAACTTAAAAAGTTTGCAGATTTGATTCTGCGGAATATTTTTAAAATGTTTTATATTCAACGGTGAGTTTTGTACACGCTAAGACAGTTTTACGGATTTTTTTGATACTTTTTACTCATCCTTGATCCATAAAAATTGCTGTGCACAACTGTCACAGTGTGGCAGCATTTTCTTCCTGAGGAGGTGGAAATCCTCAGCATCTCTGTCCTGTGGAGATGAGTCCTGGAGGTCCCCTGCATCACCCCCATCCCCTGGAGCATCCTGGGGGTCAGGGCAGGGACCATAAACAGCACTGGGAGGGTAGGGCAGCCCACCAGCTCTGGGAATGCTGCCTCCCTCTCCACAGGCCCGAGGCTGGTGAATTAGTGGCCCCGATAAAGTCGGGTGCCGAGTTCCTCTGCCTCCCTCGCACTGATGGGAAATGACAGCTCATATTTTAGAAATGATTATACTGTCTGCAGCACAGAGAGGCCCCGAAGTTGGGTTATTAAAGTAGATTAGCTGAATAATTTTTATTACATTTTCACACAACGATATTTCTTGAGGCTTATGAATGAGCTGGTGCTGTACCTGCAGCACAGGCAGCTCGAGTGGTGAATGATGTGCCAGCATTCAGGGCATGCCAGCACAGGGACTTGAGCTGAGCTGGTGCTTGAATGGTGCTGCCTGCTCCCCTGCAGCACATGTCTGTGACCCAAAATCTACAGAGCTGTCATTAAGAAAAGCTGATAAAACTTTTCCCGTAGGAAATGCAAATGCTTTGTGTCCCAGCTGCTTGGCATTATGGCCATGGCCCTTGGAATTGCTGCTGCTGCTGCTTCTCAAACTCAAGACAAGTGTGGGGGCAGCTTCCTGGGTTCCCACTTCTTAATGAAGTCATCCCTGCTAATGACAATGAACTCGAGCACCCGTGCCTGGCATGCAGCTTGGTGTGCTCTTCCCATTTGCATTCATGTCAGGAGGGAAACTGGATTCCAGTAATGACAAAATTAATTTGCCCTAAAAATCTCGGTTTGTGTCTCATCACTGAGGTGTGCAGGGAGGGGAAGGATTGAAAAGCCCTTTCCATGGGTTGAGTAATTCTCAGGGGTGTTGTACCTCTTGGAGCAGATGCAGATGAGACCTTTTGGGGACTGGAGTGTCCCTGCCTTGGCAAAGGCATTGCTGGAATGGCAACAGAGGAGTAAGGAGAACAGGGAGACCTGGCCCCAGCACCCAGGCTAGGGAGGGGCAACTAAAAAATGGCAACTAATAATGAGAAAATAAGGTAAAAAAAAAAAAGAAAAACCAGCATAGGAGTTGGGGGCAAAGCTCCTGCAGCAGCTGAGGGCCCTTGGGAAACTGGCTCTCAGGATGGCCAAGCCTCAGCAGGGTTTGCCGCCAGCCCCAACTTTTAAACCCAGCTTGTTTTCCCCATTATGAGGAGGAAATTGCGACTGCCTGAGAACCCTCTAATTAAACAAAGCCTCGCCATAATATTTGCTGGGAGCTCGCCAGCCCTGTAATATGACATTACCGGGCATCTTTATTAGCTGAAATGAGTATTTAGCGCCTCTGCCAAACCGAAAGCTGACTGAGGCGCATGGAAGCAGCACGGCAGCATCCAGCAAAGGCTCCTGCAACCTGCTGGTGGGGCAGCATCACCCTGGGAGGCTTTCCACTGAGACAAACCCTTTTTTGGTTATTTCCATGTCACCCAAATCCAGCCCAGCAGCCCCAGCGTGGGAGTTTGGGAGGTTTATTCCCTGTTTCTCCCTCTTGTCTCTCTGAAAGCGCGTCACCGACTTGATAAAACCTGATTTAATGGTTACAAAACCCAGAGATAAAGCTGCTCTTAATGGATTTCTTTAAGATCAAGGCTGTCAAATAGGAGGCTCAGAATCTTTTCTACAGTGAGAGCGACTGTATTAAGTGCACTCAATCACACCAAGGCGAAGGTTCCCTAAGTGAGACACTGGCTGGAGGAAATGCATTTTATTAGTGTCTCCGGAGAAAGGAGTCTGGCAGGAGGGATGAGGAGCCTCCAAGCTGCAGTGGCTGTGCTCCCGTTCAGCTGCAATGGATGGGATGTGAAGGGTTTTGCAAAGCACACGCTCACTCTCTGGTTGGTCTTGTAGAGAGGAGGGTGATGGGTGCCATGATGACATCGAAGGAGCTGGCTTGGGGGAGAAAAACCCCCAGGGAAGGATGCTCATCTGGGGATGGTGCTCACAAAACACACCTCAAAATCCACCCTATGGAGCTCAGCTCCTGCAGGGTCTGCTGTAGAGTGGGGTGATGCTCCATGAGGGTGATGCTCAACGGATTTTGGAAGTGTCAGATGGAACTCACCCCAGCTGAAGGGAGGGGTGGAAGGAGAGGGGCCTTGGTAGCTCTGGGCAGACCAAAGCTTAAAACAGATTAGTTTTTCATAACAATTCTCAGCTCTATAATGAGAAATTTGCAGCAGTTCTAAACTGCCAGTTGCTTTTAAATCATTTCCCGTCTTTCTGTCTCAGGCTTGACATTTGATGATGAATTGAGTCTCTGTGTTCATTTACCCACTGATTTACTGTACGGAGGTGGGAAACCGCAGCCACCTTAGTGAAGGTCAACATGGAGCATTTGCCTGTAATTTCTAAATACTATTAAGGTTTTTAAATAAACCGTGTGGGTGCTGTAGGCAATGAAAGCCCCTCTTGCAAGGCTGATGCTGCAGGGGATTCTTCTGGATGGTGAGAAGGGGTTTGTGGGAGCCAAAGCAGATCACTTGGCTCATCAGCATGAGGGTACATCAGACTGCACCCCAAATTCATGTTTAGAGAGCACTTGATTTTAGGGGCACTGGCAGCTGCTCCTCACCTCCCAGCCCTGATTAGCATCAGGATCTCATCCTGCTTTCCTGTGGCTTGCCAGACCCTGCACTCATCCCTGGGAAGTTGGAGGGAGCTGCCCCACGGCTTCCCCTGAGGTGCTGGCTTTGTCTCCTGCTGCAGGACCTGGTTGTTTGTGGCTGTGAATCTGTTTGGCCGGTGTGAGCAGGAGGTTTGGCTGCGCAAATGTCACGCAGATCTTATCTCAGGGGAAACATCCTTCAGTAATTACAGTAAATGAAAAGTCCTGGAAGCGAAGCCTTGGAGGCTGCAGCCTTCTGTTTATCTCCAAAGTCTGAAGTATGCATGGAGGGAGCTGGGAGCAGGAGGTGCTGGTGGCTGCAGTCCCCGTGGTGTGGGGATGGTGTCAGGGTTTGCTTTCACCCAGGGTGGAGGCAGCAGGATGCTCTGAGCTCTGCCTGCGTCAGCCATCTGCCCCCTTGCTGCAAATTAATAAGCAAATTCAGGAGAAAAAAAAAGAAAAAGTCTCTCTATGGATAATTTGTGCATAGAAAAGGGGCCAAATGAATTAAATAAATCATTTGCTGCTACATTGGTCCCATTTGATTCCCTGCCTTTCACAGCTACTTTTCAAGCCTAATGGTATCAGATACCCTTTTGGCACCCATTTTCAGAGCCACAGGCCCCCCCTGCTGCTCCTTAATGCAGCTCATCTCCTGCCTATGGCTCCCAGGGCCTCTGCCAAATCAGCACTTCAAATTAAAGTCTTCCCCACCTCTCCCTGGTTTCCATGGAGATCCAAGTGGATGCTCCCTTCCTTCCTCCTCTTGAGCCGATGGAGGGGCTCCTCCTGGGGTCTGCCCTTGTGGGGCCTGGGAGTCTCCAAGCATCCTGCAGTTCTGCAGCTGCCTTTGCCACGTGCAGCCCCTGGCAGACCTGGTGGCTCCAGTCCTGCTGTGCTAGTGACCCTGTCCCAGTGCCCCACTCCACAGTGAATCATCCCAGCCATGCCAGAAACAGGTTCCCACTATAAGTTTTCCTCCCATGTTGGAGCTGATCCCACCTGACTCCCCGAGGAGCTTGGCTAGCAGAAACTCTTCTCTTCTGGTGGGAATCAGCTCCACAGCTGGATGAGGACCAGGCTGGTTTGTTTGTAGCATCTTTATCTAAGCTATGGGTTGACTTCTGTAGTCTGCACACAGATTTCCCCAGCACTGCCTGGAGCTGTTTGGCCAAGGCTGCTCCAGCAGTGGGACTCGTGGTGGGAATGCCCTTGCACGTGTAAATGAATGGGCAAATAGCTGAGAGATCTAAGGAATGACAGTAATTATGGAACAAAATTATTATTAATGTACTAATTTACCTGGGAGCCAGGCTGTATGTAATTACACTCTGGGATCATGATAAGGTTAATGCATTTACCTTCCTAGGTATTTATAGACACTTGGAATTGTTCTCTCTGTGAGGACCACATGTGCATGTTCCTGGCCACGTGGGTCTGGCAGCCGAAGGGGGCATGGGGAGGTTTGTTGCTCTTTGCTAAAATTGCTCACAGGGGGGTTTGGGACAGCAGCAACCCCAGCTCTGTGGCCCTGGGGAATCCCAAGGGATGCTCACCAGAGGAGATGCATTCTGCTGCTTCCCAGAGCCTCTTTGATCACGGCCAAACAAATTCTCTGTGGTGTGTATAGCTGAGGGAAACTGTCCTGGGGGCCACCAGCATCTGGCATTTGGCTGCCTGGAAATCCTCCCAGTCTTCAGGCTCAGCAGTGGTGCAGCAGCCACCCAGGCAGAAGGACCAGCAAACCCAACCTGTTTGTGCTTAACAAATCAGAACTTCGCAAACACCTCGGAAACTTTCAAATACCGGCAAAAAAGCCTCTACCTGTGAGGATGTTGTTCCCCACGCCTGGTCCACGTGTGTCCTTTAGCAGTTGCTGCTCAAACCTCTGGTGCCCCAGAAATGCCAGGCTGGAGCAGGGCTGCTCACCCACACAGCAGTGGGTGGGACAGCCTGGAGGCTGCTGCCGTGGCGCTGAGCATCGCTTTGGCACGGGTGTGAATAAGGAACAAGCAGGGCAGGATCGGACAGACCTCGGAGTCCCCCTCCTCAGGGATGTTCTGGCTTCTCCCCAGTGCCTCAGGAGCTCCCTGCCCTGCTCCAGCCCACCTTTATTAATGTCACAGTGGGAAATGTCAGCCGGGTTTGCTGAGCATCCCACGGCCCTCCCGGCTTCACCGGCCGCCGAGCCCGCGCACGCGGAGCCGCTCGCTCGCGGGCCAGTCGCGCGCGGCCATCGAGTGTCACCGGGGATATTTCTCCTGGTGTCACACGGGGAGGACAGCAGCAAGATGTGGAAGGTCAGCGCAGCCCTAAAAATATGTCTCTGCCTGCGCACAGCTGTATTTTTGGCTTCTTCAGTATCCAACAGACAAACTGCTGGTGAAAGGCCGGAGAGGCCAGGGCACAAGTGAAGGAAAGGTTTAATAAGGTTACGGGAGGCCTTGAGGACCCCTTGGCTTGGCCTTTTGCTGATTTATAGGGAAATAATGTGTGAGTGGCTCAGGGGAGCCCAAGGCTCCCTCTCCACTGCAGACCTCTGCAGCAGGAAGGTCAGAAAGGGAATTGCTGGAGAGAAGCTAATGAAGCCCAGCAACATCCCAAATATTTCTCCAGAAATCAATGCAAAGGTTTGTTCTTCTCTTTAGGGAAGAAGAAGGGGATAAGGCAGGGGAAAAGGAAAGGAAAAGGGAACGAGAAGGGAAAGGGGATAGGGAGAGGAAGGAGAAAGGGAAGGGGATTCTGAGCTGCCTGTCAGGCCTGTTTAATTGCATCATGTAAATCCATTCTTACAACAAACATAAGTTTGAATTATGTGTGTTATTTTTGCAGACTGTTTGTGCATGGCTGAATTTCATGATGACAGAAGTGAGTTACGGCACAGGGTTATGCAAATGAAGTACTTAATTAAGTAGGAGTCATACAAAATAAATTACAGCTCCACCAAATGCCCTCTGTTCTCCCTCTGAGTCCAGGTCGCTTCCAAGTGATCAGCTCCTGACTGAGAAACTTCCTGGTCAGGCAGTGCTGCTTCCCCACCTTTGCTTGAGAGTAGGATGGAAGGAGGCATCACCATCCCTGGAGCATCCCCCAGAGATGTCCCCATCCCATCCCATCCTGTCCCAACCCCACCAGCATGACACTGCCACACCAGCCACCACTCTCCTTCCTCCAGCCCCATTAATCACCCTCGAGAGCTCCTCATAGTTTATCAGGCCCAGATGTTTCCCGCTGTTTGCTACAAATGTTAATTATCTCCTAATTACTTCTAAGCAGGGGTTGAGCTGGCAGAGAGTGGGGAGAGAGCCAGCCAAGGGCATTTACAGCCCAGGGCAGTGGGACATGGAGCAACAGCTGCTTCTGGCAGGGAGTTTGTTGGAATTCCTTATTATTCCCCCTGATTTCAAATACTTATTGATGAGTTACCTGGGCAGAGCCCCAGGATGGAGATGCCCTGTGGGGATGCAGGATGTGATGGTGTGGAGCCCTCTCTGCCTCTCAAACCCTCAGGCACCAGCACTTTTGTTACCCTGCAACATTTGGGTGCTGGTGGTGGCCACAGGACCTATTCCTGGGGCTTCATGGTTGGCTGCAGAGATGGAAAGCTGAAGGGCTTGAGTGTTGCTGGAAAGCTCCTTTGAAGGTGGAGAATGGCTTCTTTGGGGGAGTTGCAGCCCAAATTCAGCCATCTGTGACTCCATGCAGTTTCTGCCATCTAGCATGTCCCCAAACTGTCCCTAGTGCCAGAGCATCATGCCATGGCCATTGTGCTTGTGCCACTGCTGTGGTCCCACAAGGGGACTGGGCAGAGCATCACTGTCCCCTGCATGACTAGAAAAGTCTCAGCCCTGCCAGCTTGGACAACATAGGGCAAAAACAATTAAAAAAAAACCCCAACCCAAGCCCAACAGAGTGAGCAGGAGAACAGCTTTGTGGAAGGTTTATTTTTAGCTCTCTCCAGTGTAAAAAACAATTAAAGAAAGTGTCAAACCCCGCTCCTGAATGCGAAGAGCTGGAAGCCAAATGTCACCCAGCTTTGATCCCCTTGGAGGCAGCAATGCTGCTATCAGTTTAGAAGCATTAATTTGCATATTCATGTCCCCTAATTTGCTCTTCGGGAGTTGGAGTCTAACAGCTAATGAAGAAAGTCTTCCTGTGCATGCAGAGGAAACCTGGAGTCTGTCACAGACGCTCTGGGAAAAATAATCAGGCACAAGTAAGTGTCCATCCCAAGGGAAAGGGTGCTCAAACCAAAAAACTTTGCAAAGACCAAACTCTTTGCTGAATATCCAGGGGATGGGGTGAAGGGGCCGCTGAGTCCCCAGTGCCAGGATGTGCCCTAATTCTGGTAATGCTGGGAGAGGTGCTGGCAAGGGGATGATGAGGAGAATGTTGAGGGGTCTGGAGACCTGCTTCCCTGTACAGCAACAGTTGAACCATGGAATGGGAATGGGTTGTTTTTAGGGAGTACTGGGCACTCAGGGACCTGCCAGGACCATCAGGAGCTGTGTCAGGAACCAAAGGGCTGCTGGTGGCAGCTGGCCAAGCAGGCAGCGTTATCAACCACACTGCCAAGTGATGTGTCCCTTCTGCTCACCCTTAATTCAATTTCTTTCAGCAACACAATAGCTCAGTTTTATGTCTGCCATTCATCAAGAATTAAACTTATTGTCATCATTGTTGGCAGGGTATTGATCCTGAGATGGCACTGAGGCTTGCAGGAGGCGGCGACTGCTCCGGATCCACAGCACGCCCGCTCCTCATCCCAAAATGGGAGCACAGGGAACCCCTGTGCCTGTGTCTGATGGAAATAAGGGGATGTGCAGGGATCCTGTGTGACCACAGGATGTCATGTGAGTTTTCCATGGCTTTAGCAGGTCAGCATTGAGGAGAGGGCTGGTCTTAGGGAGAGAGAGACCAGGAGCATCACCCTCTGTCATCGCCCCTGTTGGAGCAGAGTCATGGTTATATCAGGACAAATCTTGGATCATGCAATGCCTTTTATTCCTTGTGGGGCAGAGCTCCTTCTATCTGCTCTGCTGAGGGCTGCAATTACAGCTTTGTTGTCAGCAGCAGATAAAGAGGAGGCTGTCAAAAGGCTGGGTTAAGGCTGCTGCCCCTGGCAGGAGCCGTGTGGAGAGGGTGAGTTTCTGGAGGGAAGATGTGCCCCTGCTTTGGCCAGAGCTGGACAGGCAAAGCCACCCTGCCAGCTCAGCACAGGGCTGGAAAAAAGCAAATCAGAGCACAGCTTTCCAGGGAGGCAAGGAATCATGGAATTACATAATGTTTTGTGTAGAAAGGGACCTTAAAAATCATCCAGTTCCACATGCCTGACACAGGCAGGGGCACCTTCCAATAGACCAGGTTTTTCCAAGTCCCACCCAGCCTGGTCTTTAACACTTCCAGGGATGGGTATCCCAGGTTAATATTGTGTGACTCTGAGCTGAGAAAACTCTTCCCAGCATTTTGATGTGTCGCATGGCTCGTTAGCCTCTGGTGCAGTTAACCTCTTGATGGTTTGGTGTTACTAATTCCTTTGGTAATTGCAGCAATAACAATAATCCCGGGAAGCTTGTTGGGCTGTATGTATGTGCTGTGCTGTGCTGTTCTATGCAAATTCCCCTTGGGAAGTGTGGCAGTTAATGGGACCTGCCTGGGAAACTCCTGTGGGATAGAGAGTGCCAGGCTGGTGGGCTGGCAAGGAGCAGTGCTGTGATGGCACTGGGAGCAGAGCTGGTTGGTGGGTAGCTCCTCTTGTCCTGCCTGCTCCAATGAGGGTTACACTGCTGGGCTTTTTCCAGGAAACTCCTGCCCCATCTGAATCCCAGATTTCACTGAAAGTCAGGAATTTCAGCCTGAGCTGCAGGACACTGAGTGCTAACGTCAGAGGCGAGTTTGCTGCACTGCGTTATCTGCCTCTTACATCAGCTCCCCCTAAGAAATCACAAAGGAAAAAAATCTTCCACATTCTTTCCTTTCAGCAAATGCATTTTAAATAAATTATAGGATTAAAAAAGTTAAAAGTTTAATCGGCTCCCCCATTGTGCGTGAGTTCAAAAGGAACATTTATCAGGCGCGAGGTTGGGCCGCAGTTCATCTGTGCCAATGGAAGATTTTTAATTTGCTCAACTGGAAACGATGAGAAGAGTTGATTAGATGGCAAATGTAATTTATTCCCAGCTGTCAGCAGTTCTGGCACCCTCAGAGGGATCTGGAACCTTGGGGCAGCCACAGCACTCTTGTCCCCTCTGGGACAGGTCTGGAATGCCCCTTATCAGACCTGAATGTGTTTGTGGTCATGGCTGATGGTGTGGCTCCTTGTGCTCCATGAATCCCTGTCCAAGAAGCTGGGTGAGGAAGCCTGTCACACCAGGAACATTCCAGGGAGAAGCAGCATCATGGTGTGAAGCATCCTAGGGCAGGGATCGGGCTCCCTCCTGGATTGCTCAGCTGCTTCCCAACACATCTGGATTCTGCCACCACTGTGTGCTGGAGGAGCATCTCTCCAAATGCCTCTGGTGTCTGCAGCCTCTCAGACAAAGGATGCAGTGCACGAAGCCAAATCCACTTTATTAGCGTTATCGAGGAAGTGAAATCCTTTTCCATAAGCGGTTCTGTGTCATTAACGGCAAAATAAGCAACTGCTGACAGCCAGGCTGCTCTGGAGAGCAAGCCCACATCCATCCTAGAAACTGGGACATGCCAACGTGGTGATGTCCCCTTTCATCTCATTTTTCCTCTCCTGCCAGTCCGCTGGGGACCCTGGGAACACTGACAGCAGCAGCAGGCGGCTGTGGAAGAGTTAAGGGTCTGTGTTTTCCACCACCACTCTTCCTTCTCAGGGAAGACAAATGATTCATTATATTCCCCATCATTTTCACTGATGTCTGGCTGCCTCCTGTTGAGATGTTGGGCCTGTGCCATGCAAGTCGTTAGCGTGATCCCCAAGAAGAGCCGTGGAGAGCCGTGTTCTCTATTTGTCTGTAGCAGCTCCTGCCAGGGGCAAACCTGCGTGATCAGCTCCAGTTTTCTTTCAGATCTTCACAAAAATGCCAACACAGAGAGATGTGGCATGAGAACATTACAGTGACGTCCAGCTTTTCCTGGGCAAAGCAGAGGAAACTCTGGCTGCAAGAGGTTGTGCAAGTGGGTGGATGGGGAAGCTGCCCCTGCCCACAGGAATGACTGGGATGGTCACAGCCTAGGGTGGTCACAGCCTGCCCACACTGAGGGTTTGATGTGGCCACTGCCAGCTTCCAGACTCCCTGAAGGTAAATATCCAACTCATCTTCTCCTGGGCAGTATTTGCCTCTCAGATCCATGGATGATAGAATTCAATTTAGCCAGAGTCAGGCAGCTGCAGGCAGGGTGGTGCAAGCTGCATCCCAACTGTCGGAGCTGCCATGCTCCTCACAGCAAAAGGCAGACAGGGATCTGTCAGGAAACTATGGTCTGTGCTGGTGGTGGAACTTTTGGCTAAAATTACTCCACTTTCACTCACCAGAGTGACCCACCGCTGAACTGCACATAGGACTGTGAGTAGGACTGGGAGTAGGACCACAAGCAGGACAGCACACGGGTTGGAGGATGAGAGTGATATTTGCAATGAAGCCTGTATCCAAATCCAGAAGTTTTCAGATGACACAGGGAAGCTTCCTTTTGGACACAAGTCAGACAAGATCATATGGATTCAAGGGCGCTGTGGGAGTCCCCAGCACTGGTGGGATCAGCAAGGAACCACTGTGCTGAGGGAGGTCTGGGTGTGAGCCATGGGATGATGAGGGTTCCAAAGTGCAGGAGGGCTGATGTCCACAAAGATCCAAGACCCCAGTGCAGATCCTACAAGCCCATGTGCTCCCCAGCACATTCTGGAGCCCAGCCCTGCCTGAATGGAACGTGTTTCTGGTTGGGAAAGGCATGGCATTAATGGACTGTCAACAGGACCAATGAACACATAAAGGGAGATGTGTATTTTAGCTTCTTGCCACAGGGATGAGTTATTCCTGTTACTGTGTTATTCCTGTTAATATTTTTAACAATCCTCTCCTGCTCAGGGGCACTGGGGCTTGAAAGGAAGCAAAAATGGCTTGGCTTAAGGCACTGGGCAGAGAAGTGAAAATGGCTGTGACTGCTGGGGCAGAGAGGCAGAAATTCATGATGGAAATTAGGAATACTCTGCCTTTGGCACTGGTGAGGACCCTGGTAGCAGCTGGGACAGCAGCCCCTCAGCAGTCTCTGGAGCATTTTGCTGCAAGCAGCGCTGGCTGCAAGCATCAGGAAGGAGCTGGCTCCCTGCATGGCACTCACTGGTTTATTTTGATAGGCAGGAGCCATTCCTGTTCACAGCCGTTTAATGTAATGTGGGAATTGGTAATTTGGGATTGTGGCTGAAATCACTTTTGAATACATAAAACATAAATACAGCAAAAGCGGAGAAATGAGCCATAACTCTCCCTAATGGAGCCCCGGCCTCTCTGCTTTCTGTGGCACAGGGAAAAATGGTCCCACTATTTTCGACCATTAATTCTGTCTCGGCCTGAGCCGTGCTGTTCCTGGTTTCCCGAGCACTTTTTACGAAATAATGAGGCTATTTATTAGCAGCAACGAGGCTGCACAGAAAAAGGTGTTGAGATAGTTTCTATAGTAACTCCCTGTGAAAACATTCAGTGCTCAACCGTCCGAAGCTGTTCTGCTGCCCCGACTGCCGGGCGAGCGGAGGAGCCCCAGCTCAGCTCTGACCGTGGAGCCCTGTGCTCCCCTTTCTTCATCCCTTACAGGACCCATATGATGGGCTCCATATGAGAGGATGCAGGAGCAGCAGCATTGTCATTTTGGGGTTTATTTGGCAACATTTCCTTGGGAAACCCCATTGAACAGGTGGGTCAGGAGGTGGGATCCTGCCGGCCCGATGCTGGGTTGCTCACTAAGGGTATGTGCAGCAGCCTCAGGAACTGACTGTCACAGCCCCTGGGGTGAAACCCAACAGCTCTTCTCTCTCCCTGTAGTGTCTTCTTCTCATATTTCTCAGCTGTAGGTCACATTTTCACTGGGCATTTAGTGTGTATTCTCATCTCCTTCCTTGGAGCAGGAGAGGAGCAGGAGTGGAGTGGGATAGCCTAGTGCAGGCTCGTGAGCATCCTGAAACTACCCAGGAGCAACAGCTACTCTGGCAGGAAAGAAGCACTCAGAGCTCAGGTTTCTCTCTGCATCACAGCAGAATTTCCAGGAGTAATTGGATTTGGCCATTCAGTTATTTCCTCAAATAACAGAAAACTCAATTGTTCACATTCGCCAGTTGGATGCCACAGGAACTTAGCACAAATTCCATTGTTCTTAAGCACAGTTCTACAGATGGTTTGTACTGAGTAATACAAACAGTATTACAGTAACTCCCCAGCACTGCTCAATTCCAACATTCCAGCACATGGAATAACCAGGCAGCCTTTTTTAGAGGAGTGTCTGAATACCCACATTTTCACACCATACAGCTCTGTATTTATTTCCTGAATAAATTCCAGGAAAGCAGGGGTACCTGAGGATTAAGAGGAGAGTGAATTTACTGAGGAAACAGTTACTCACTTGGCCCTATCTGGCAGCTGGACAAACAGGGCTCGGGAAAGGAGGATAAATCAATCCCAACCCATCAGTGTGTGCTGGGGGAGCGGAGCATCCTCCATCCCACACTCAGGTTTGCCAGCATCTCCCATCCCCCGCGAAATCGTTATTAAAGCTGGCAAGCCATCATGAGAAATAAAGATTTATCGTGGCGTAATTTCCCAGGAGGGACAGAGATTAATGCCGAGGAGAGAGGAACCAGCAGCCGCTTTCTGTTTGGGTAGCGGATGAGCTTTTTGCTCCCTGGGGCTCTGTGCTCCTGCCGGGAGCCGGCAGCAGTCCAGCAGAGGATGCGGCCTCAGGGCTCCATCCCAACCCTGCTGGCATCCAGCCCATCCTGGGGAAAACATCCCAGGACATCTCTGCCTT
Source organism: Pyrgilauda ruficollis (assembly GCF_017590135.1). NCBI lineage: Eukaryota > Metazoa > Chordata > Aves > Passeriformes > Passeridae > Pyrgilauda > Pyrgilauda ruficollis. Next base: position 5,110,725 of record NW_024525378.1, on the reverse strand, counting down.
TTTCCTTCTTAAATTTCTTAAATTTCCTTCTTAAATTTCATTGTTTTAAGCCATGCAGCCTCTGTGAAGGCGCTCTCTGTGCACCAGCAGGACCCCCACACGGTGCATGGAGCACAGAGAGAGGAGGAACATGAGGAAAGCTGCAAAGAGGAGGGACAGTGTAGTGCTTTAGTGTCTTTTACAAAGATAAATATAATCCGTGGACTGAAGAAACTGAGTCATACAGACACTCTCACAAAAGGCCCCTATTTTTGTTGCTGCTTTGCCTGGACGTGTCACGGGAGGAGGGAAGGGATACAGTAATGCACTTTTCAATTTTGGCTGCAAAATTTTCATCATTATAATTTCAATTAAAATTGCTCTTTGAAGCAGTTTGTCTTCAGGCTCAACCACATGAATCTTTGCTTTCGTGAACACGGGAAACTAGAAAAATAAAAATGACCCTATTTTATCCAGCCTGGATTTCAAGGACAGGGCTCATGCTGGAACACAGTGGCAGGATGGGATGGAGTGGGGTGCAGAGTGTGGTGTTCAGGTCCTGGAAGCATCCTTGGCTTGCTCCAGTGCAGGGAATTGCTCCTGGAGCAAGGGCAATGCCTGCCCCAGCACGATGCTGAGTGAGGTGCACAGAGCCCCATCCCTTCCCACCTTATGTAGAATTAAATGAAGCGGAGCAGCCAATGCCTCTTTGGATTTGAGCAGTGCCCAGTGTGTGATGGTGCACCCAAAAATTGATGGGAGCCCTCAGGGATGGCAGAAGGACAGGTCCTTGCTGCTAACACTCACCAGCCTCCCCTGCCTCTGCTGGGATCTTGGGATGGGCTCTGAACACCTGTGAGGCGGAGATTATGCACTGCTTCCGTAAAAACAACTGATGTTCAACACTAATTTATGGATATACCGAATTATCTAATGCAAATGTGAATAGGATTTACAAAGAGATATCAGAGAGGCACCTACAATCAAGTCACTCTTTGCAGAAAAGCAGAAGATTGAACGTGGAAAAGGAGCCCAGTAATTTATGCACTTGCGTGTCCCGTTCCGTCCTCAGGAATGCGGTTACCAGTTCCTGCGCCTGTCCTTCATAACTGCTCCCAATGTCATCTTTTTAATGAAAATTAAGTGCTTTGGTTGTACTCCACAGAAGCTCTGCGGACATGACTAATTGCAGCACTGGGAGATGGCAACCTCATTTGAAAGGAAGCAAGTCCCTCCCTCCCAAGGGAGGCTTCAGCGCAGACTCTTCCAAACAACAGACGCCATGGACTTAGAAGGACTAAAAATATTTCCCCTGCATCTGCACAAGCCGTTTAATTTCCTCTTCATTTTCTCTAATTTTCTTTGTCTTCAGCTTTAACTGATTCGATGCATCCTAATTACGAGCACATCTGCCTGCTCCTGTGGCATTCTGGCTGACCTGTGCCAGCATTCAGGCTGGTGAAGAGATGGAGAAGGGATGGACAGCAGGACTTGTTCTCCAAGGACCTGTGGATATCCCTCTGGCCCCGGATGATGTACAGACATCCCTGAGGAGAACTTTCCGCATGCCAGCTTTCCTGTGCTGTAGTCCTGTGTTGGGATGCCCAACTGTTTCCCCACAAGTACAGTCAGTTCCAGGAGCAGAAATTCCCAGGAGATCAGGATTGCTGTCTCAGGTGGCCCTTGGGTCCTGTGAGCAGGACTGGGGCTTGCTTTTTCAGGTTAGCCATCGCTTAGGAAAATCCTGTATAAATCTAGCACTCAGAAGTCGTTTATTCAGCTGCTAATTTATGACAGTGTTTTTCATCCTGATCTTAAAGAAAATCCATCCTCACATTGGGGCTAAAAGCAAATCCCCGGCAAGATTAGGTTAGCCTAGAAAAACTCAGCCTACAAGCAATTATCCAGCTCTTCCGAGGTGTTTTGTCTCCCGCAGAAGGAAATCAAAATCCCCAACCAACGATTTGTGGGAAGAAGTGGCTCCAATACGAGAACAAGATGCGTGTTGTGTCCTTTCTTTAATCAAGTTAATGGTCATCATTTTACATGCTAATGTCTCCTCCGTGGTCCATCAGCCGTGCAGCTGCAGCCGCCTGCAATCCACCGTGTTTTACCTAAGAGACCCAATTACTGCTGGGCTCGGGGCGGGCTGAGGTGGAGCATTGCAGAGCAGCTCCTCCAGCACTGCAGCCACCCCAGAGCTTCCTCTGGCATTGCCTGGGCCAGGAGAACCATCCCGAGGGTCTGGCTAGACAAACAAGGAGCAGAGCAGAAGAGCAGCTCGTGTTCTGCTTCACTGGCTTGCTCAGGAAGGCTTGGGAATGGCAGGAGGCTGTGGGGCACTGGGGTACCCTGACTGAGGGGCCAAGATCACCCTCCCAGGGGTTGTCCCAAAAGCCAGAGGCTGTGCCAGTGGAAGCCTGGCCTCGAGCCCCCTGGACCCCTGGCATTCTCATTGCCATCTCGTGGCATTCACTCACAGATGCTTTTATACTTATCCTAAAGAATCGATAATAAAATAACCAAACCCAAATGTTCCACGTTTTCCCCCATAACCTTTGTGCTTGATGGAGGCGCTGTGCTGAAAGGTGCCAGCCAGAGACAAAGCAGAGGCGGGCAGTAACACAAGGGATGCATCAGTTCTCTGTATTTGTTACCAGGGGGTCACTTCCACCTTCACCCAGGGTAGAGGCACCCACCCCCCATGCGGGTAACCTGCAGCACACTCGATTGCTGGCTGGAGCATCCTCCCCGACGGCCCCTCCGGCAGGACGGGGGGCAGAGGAGGGGCCGTGCCCTGGAAAGCCCAATCCCGTCAGGAGTGGATGGATGCAACACCCTGCCGGCTGCTCGCAATCTCCGAGGGCTGGGAGATAAGGGGGCTGTCAGGGAAAAGCCGGGCCGGAGAGATAAGGGAGCTTATTCCGTTCAATTATTGGGCAGATAAGGAAGCACAGGCAAGCCCGGCTCTCCTAATTCGTCCCAGCCAGCCTGAGAGTGCCGCTCCCTCCCCCGGAGCCAGCCCCAGGCGGCTGCGGCGCTGCCCAAGGGCTGGGAATGCCCGCTGCAGGCAGAGCGGCTGCCCCGCTCAGCCCCTCTGGAAATGGTACCAGCTCAGGACTGCTCGGGCTCGTATTTCCTTTGAAATATGGCCCTGGCATTTCTCACAACCTTTGCACAAAGGTTAGGAGGGAGCGTGATGAGATTTGCTTGATGACAGGGAGTTGGGGTGTGCTGTCAGCGGGGGTGATGGAGAGCTCTCTGGGGAAGCAGTGGCTTGCCTCTGGTTTGGAGGAGTGTGGAGACCCAGCAGGAGAGACAACCCCCTCCCAGGAGGGCTGCAGGCAGGAGTCTGCATCCCCCTGTTCTGTTTAGAGGGTGTTTGGAGAGCCATGCATCCAAACAAGGGTGCAATGGGTGGCCAAGGTGTGGAGAAGTGCAGGATTCAAGGGGGGAAAGTGGTGCTGGGAAAGGCCACTCACACAGGGCAGCAGCTTCAGCCTTTGGGGGCAAACACCAGTCCCTGACACCTTCCTTGGTGAGGGGACCAAGCTCTGCTGGAGCCCCCCTTACCTCCCAGGCCAGTGCCAAGGAAGGAGCAGCCTGCAGGAAATGGCCTCTGTGGTTTCACCTGGGTTCCTCTGATTTACCCACAATTAATTTGAACTGTAAATCTCCAGCTGCAGTTACACACAGGACTGAAGATAGGTATTAAAGTCTTTCCTGTCTCCCTGAGTGGTGGCCAACACTGGTCCTGGTGCATGCAGGCAAGGACAGAGCCAGACTTTGTCCTTATCTTGGCTCTTCCTCCCTGGCTGGTGTCTGGTCAAGCTCGTTCCTCAAGGCACCTTCCCTGTGGCACACGGAGCCAGCTGCACATAGATCCCAAAATGAATCCTGTGCTCCCTGGCATTGCCCTCCCTGCAGTGGGATGAGTGATGGGATGGTGATACAGTTTGCAGAAGGTTCAGTATCCCTAGTCCAGGGCTTGGATCAAATTCCTACCTGGGAAAGGAGCTCAGTCATCTCTGCCTCACAGTCAGCTGCAGGAGTGGGAGCAAATGCACCCTGAATTCCCCAAAGTGAGGCTGGGATGATTGGGAGGCAGAGCTGTGGCTGGGCCGGGACAGCTCCGTGCTTTGGGGAAACTTCCTCAGATTTTTAATTATCACAGGCAATTAAGACTTTAAATCTGCCAGGCTCCAGCTGCCACAGCTGGCGCAGCTCCAGCGGCACCGCTGCCCGCTCCGAAGGCAGCATGGGGATGCTGGCATGGCTGAGGAGCTCCAGGAGAGGGCTTGTCACCAAAGCCAGTGACAGAACCAAGGTCATACTGCCCGTGGGGACATGTCAGCAGCACCCAGAGCTGGGTGAGCTGCTGGGATTCTCCCAAGAGCTGCTGGGACACCTGTGAGAGGAGCGCCTGGAAAATGCTGACAATGCAGCAAAAAGTCAAATGTTTCCCAGAAGGCAGAGGAACGAGGGGAAAAAGCCAGGGCTGCATGAAAAACAACTCAAAGTGCAGAGGTGAGAGAGCGGATGGAAATGAGAGCCTGGCAGAGGAGAGGTGTGTACAAAGGAGAGGAAGGTGGAGGGGGAACATTCAGCCAGGTGAGGACGGATAAACAAAGTGCCACAGCCCCCAGGGAACCCCCTGGGCACCACGAGGCTCTGGGTGTCCCACAAAGCCATCTGGAAAGCCCTGGAGGAGATGTGGCAGCACAGAACCAAGCTCTTAGTACACAGAAACATCATGAAGTGCTTCAGGTCTCACTGCAGCCGCTTTTCTCATTCCAGGGTGGAGATTTATTCCAGAGCTGATAGAGGGAAAGCCGATGCAGCCGTGACGTGCTCGCAGGGGGATGTCTCCCCACGGCTACCTTCTGCCTTATCACAAATAAATATTGCTGCAGAACACAGGGGAAGCGTGAGCTCCACCTCATCTGGTGTCCCACTATGTAATTAGTGAGCACAGATCAACTGGAGCCTGAAGGATGGGTAGAGAAACCAGAGTATCTCACTCAACGAAACAGAAAACAAGGAGCCTCACCCAATGAATGAGCTCTCTCTAAATATAACCAGGGCTGCAAAATTGTGTCAGGCAATAATTCATATGCAGAAATAGCTCTAAAACTAAGTGGAAGCGTGAGAGCTGAACAGAGCAAACCCCAAGGAGCAGTAAGGAAACGGCACAAATTTGGAGGAAGTATGGGAGCAATCCAGGAGCTTCCATTATCCTAATCCATGATTAGAAGTATCCTGAGACAGTTCCTGTATGCCTAACTTCCCTTTCTCCCCTGCTGAGCCCTGGGCTCCTCATGCTGGCAGCACAGAGGTGATTAATTCCCACAGCTCCTGACACTGGCTTGTGCCAGCACCAGCACCCTCAGCACTTTGGGGCTATCCTGAACACTTAATTTAATATGGTGTGATTGGATTTGATTAAAAGCTATTGATTGGGAGGACAGGGGCTGGTAAAATTGTGGCCATTTGTCAGTGGCTGGGCAGTGAAATCTCTGGGCTAATAAATCAGAGCTGGCACTGTTGGTGCACAGTGACTGCAGTGCAGGACATGGTCAGGCTCCTTCCCCTGGCACCAGGGATGGACTAATCCCATTAGAAATTATGAATGTTTCCAGCATGGAGTTGCCTCTGGGGAAGAGCCGTGGAGCTGGAGGGTGAGTGCTGAGGTACCCAAGGCCAGGGGTGATGTACCCTGTGCTCCCCACTCCTGGGTGCAGACAGGATGCCCCGTGCAAGGCTGAAATTTCAGAGGCCAGCACAGCCCATCTTCAGGAAAGCTCCTTGCTCCTTGCCTGTTCCTTCTCTTCAGCAAGAGGGGCTGCTCCAATACCCTGCCTCTGGAAATGGCTGGGATGCAGGGAGCTGCACCTCCCATAAGGTGCTCCAGCATCTCCCAGGGGATGCTGTTGCCACCTCCACAAGCTGCTCCCGGCATGCAGGGCTGGAGCACCCACCAGACGTGGCTGTGGCTGCCACTTTGATTTAGAGGAACCATCCATGGGCAGCTCCTTCAGCAGCTTTGACACACAGGAAAATTACGGAACGACACTCGCCAGCTCTTTAGCAGCATATTGACACAACGGGGACCGGAATGATGAGATGTGAGACTTCTGATGCATCTGTATTATTCCCAGCACGCTATCACAGCTCCCAGAATGGGGATGTCAAATGGCTTCCTCCGAGCATTTTGTATGTCTTTAAAAATGAAATGGGCTGTGCTGATGCCTTCAGATGTCTAATGGGTGATGTGAGTGTAAAAGTGCCACTTCATGCTTTGAGATGTCACTACAGTAAATCAATCCCATTTTCGCTGCTTTTATAAGCTACAAATATTTTCTCAGGGCTGCTGAGGAGGGAGGGGCGCAGGAGCCAGAGTCTGCTGGCAAAGACAACGTGGCCAGGTGAGCCTCATGGTCCAGCTTGGCTGGTCCCCCATCCCATGAGGGATGTGTGAGGGGCAGTGGCTGTGAGCCCCCCACTCTTGCTGGGGTGCTCAGCAGCCTGGGGGCTTGGGAGACATCCCAGCACCATTATCTCCTGCCTCGCCTGGCCTTCTGCACCACCCAGCGAGACTCCCTCTGTGTGTCTCTTCTAAGTGCTTTGTAATAGCTGACACGGAGCCAGGGGAAGCTTGACAGGTCGGCGCTGTATTAAAAATGATCCACGATAATAAAAGGGGAGGAAAAGAGGCCACTGCCTTACAAGGAGGCTGAAGGCATGGAAGATTAGCAGTGCTGCTGTATCGCACACGCAGGAGAAATCTCCTGTGCTTGGGATTCCTGTGTGTGGGGGATTGGTGCTGTCAGAAAATGCCAGGACCTGGCACCTGGTGAGCGGAGCAGCAGGATGGTGATGGACACAGGTGATGCACACAGGGGCCCTGATGATGCACACAGGTGATGCACACAGGGGATGCACACAGGGGATGCACACAGGGTCCCTGAGTGCCACCCTGAGCTCTGGAGCTGTGGGACCCCTGAGGTCCCAGGAGCCAAGGGCAAAGTTTGAGGGACTGGGAACTTCTAGAAGGGCTCAAGGAGAGCTCCAGGTGGCTCTGCCAAGGGGGAACGTGCAGGTGAGGCCAATGTCCTGGTCTGGATCAGAGGAGTGCAGGAGGATCCCCCACTCCTTGCCTCCTCAAGAGCCATACCTGGCTGCTCTGCTGTGATTTACGCATCTTGGTGACTAATGCAGTCATAATCAAAATGGACCATAATCATTACGGCAGCAAAGCAATCCTTGTGTTCTCCTATTTACTAATCTTCAACTTCTCCTTGTGACCTTTACTTCAAAATGTTTCAATATAAATAATGCACTTCTGTGAATATATTCTTCTGATTATTTCCCAAAGCTCTGATTCTCCGTGTGCGACAGTCCCTGAAGTGGTAATTTGTTCTCCTTCCTGGTAATTGCAATTTTAGAAATAGCTTTTCCAAATACTCCCAGCCTGAGATCTTTTTTTGATATCTTTCCTTTATTTTCCCCTCTGTAATAAAGCTGCTTCCTGGGATGGGGAGAGGGTCTAGGTCAGGGGGAGCCCCAGGGCAGTGGGGGCTCTGTAGGTGCGTCTTACACCTCGAGAGGTTTGTGTTGCCCCAGGAGGCTGTCCTTCTATAAAACCCCTCCTAATCTATTAGGGAATTAGGTAGGAGTCCATTTATTAATCTCAGATTAACTCTTACTAATTCCAGTTGCAACTAAAATTTGATTACTGGGGGATGGGGCTGCTCAGACAGAAAAGAGCCTGGCGGGAGAGATGGCAGTGGGAGAGCTGAGCAGGGACCTGCCCTTCCAGCAGCTCATCCCTGAGGCCCCCATTCCAGATACACATCAGTCTGGTGGTAAATCAAATGCTCATTCCCACTCAGAAAAGGGATTTGGACTCTGGATCCAGGCAGAGTGGGGCAAGAGGGGACCCCCAGGTGGCCTCGTGCCCAGGGACCACCCCCACCAGAAGGCAGCTCCCCAGCTCAGGCACATTGCCTGCAGATGAAGCACTTGCAGCAGCCAAGGCCTTCACTTTTGGAAGGGCAGGGGGCCTCTGGTGTGGGCTCCTTCTCCCAAGGGAAACGCCAGGGCATGGCCAGCTCTCCTTTTGGCAAAGCCACAGCCCTCAGCTCTAACCTTGTGCAGCCAGTTGAGAGAAATTGTTAGTGATGAATTTAAGCTGAAGGTTAAGAGCCAACATAAGCTAGAAAGTCAATGACTAATCTATTAAGCTCCCCAGTAACTTAATTTACATGTTTTTAATGATTACTTCCTACCTGGGCACTCTGAAAACTAATTGGACTTGAATCGTTAAGTGCATTCAGAGGTGGACTCAAATTAATAAGCACAACTCCTGTCTGCTTTTAGATGCAGGAGAGAGTCAGTGCTGGCTCTGGGGGCTGCCAGACACCTCATTGCAATGCAGCCACAGCTGCACTCCTTGGGCTGGGGGTATCTGCTCTCCAAATAACCAGCTCAGCTGCACCCACTGCCATTTAGGAATTAAAACACTGATTAAGGGCTTGATGCACTTCTTGGAAACTGAGGTTTTTTCATCCATTGAAAGAGAAAAAGTTGCTTCAGATTTCAAATGGGGCCTGGACCAAGCATTGCTTCCAGTTAGTCAGTGGTGTTCTCAGCACTGAGGGGCTGGTGGGGCTGGCTCTGTGGTTCCTCCACTGCTGGGTCAGGAGCTGAATTCTCTCCTTCTTTTTCTCCTCTTCACCAGCTCAACTGCAGATTTCATCAGCACTGGTCCCAGTCTCACTGCTCCCTCACAGAAAACATGGATCTCAGCCTCAGCAGGTTAGTGGAACCCCGGCCATGCCAGAATCCAGCTCCTCTCTCCAACACTGGGCATTCCCAGAGGATGGAAGGGGGCCAGGAGCCAGGGGGGACGTGGGCTCAGCAAGGGGTGCCCCAGGAATGGGGTTGTTACAACCCCCTGTAAGCTGAATTTGCCAGGAACCTGCACCAGAGAAACAGATGTTTCTGCACAGGCAAGGGGAGCTCCTGCTCTAGGGAAAGCAGCCTGGCCAGAAGGGAGGGGATGTGGCTGGAATGAAAAGCACCTACTTAAGAGATAACCTGAAAGCCCTTTTAATATAATGTAATGGTAAAAGGCAAAATGAGGCTTCGAGAAGCGGCGCTGGTTCCTCACTCAAGGCAAGGATGAACACTTACCTTGGATCAGTCCACAACAGGCAAAAAATACCATTGGGGTATTTATTTCCCTGAAAAGCCCAGCATCTTCATTGGCACTGTGGGATATAAAGCAATACACCCAGCATCAGTTGTGTAGGGCTGTTTTTGGGCAAAAATGAGCTGCAGTCAGGGGGGACTTGGCTGGGAGATGGAGCTGGAGCCAGCTCTGCCACCCTCACTGGTTGTGGCATCCAGAGCTGTCACCTCTTGCTCCAGCAAGGGACTGACTGCACCAAAGCATCAGCATCAGAATGAAACCGAGGATTTCACAGTTTGCCACCAGCTAATAGCTGAGCAAACAGAACACAGCGCTGGTGCTGGGGAAGATGCTTCCCCCTGAAGAACAGTTCTTTTAATGAGGCTCATCATAATGCTCATTAATTTGTGTACATCTGGATGTTCAGGTTGGCAAATGCGGAGGCAAATAGCTTTGTATTGTGTTGAGTCACACACACAATTGCTTCGCTACTCCTTCTCAGCCTCATGTGGGTCAAGGAATATTTGCTTTACTGGGAGAGAAAACTGTTTCTTGCAAAATGTCCCGCAGCTGGCAGATCCTGAGGGCTCCAGAGACAGAGCTGTGGGGTGCTGCACCCCTCACTGCTGCCTCTCCTCCCAGTTACCCCACTGAACACATGCCAGTATTCCCTTTCTGAGCAGTGAGGTTTGCAGCCCAGCTCTGTGCAGTGGGAATGCAGCTTTTTCCCCTCTGTAGGAGCTGTCCTTTCCACCTGTGCCACGGGCAAGGGGCACCCTGGCAATGCCCCCAGCATGCTGCACCCCCAGGCCCTGGGTGCTCGGGGAAAGTGGATGGTCTGGAGTGCTGGATGGTCTCTCCTGGCACAGAAAGCAGGGAGAAGCCTCACTCCAACCTGCCAGACTCCCTTCCCACGCAAACACGGTCTCTGCTGGAGAGAACCCTCGCTGTCCCTGGGGACTGAGCTTTTCATCCTGGGCTTTTCATTAGTGTTCGATGCTGGAGTTACACAGATGCTGCCTGCTCCCCCTCAATGGCAAGGAAATTATGCACCTGGGCCAGCAGCCAGGATGCCGAGGATTTATGCTTTTCAAGGTCTTTTATTAACTTGGCAACATATGGCTCTATCCTCAGAGCATCTCCTCCACCTCCTCCTCCTCCTCCTTCTCCTCCTCCTCCTCCTGCTGCTCTTCCCTCTCCTCCCCAGAATGCTGGGGCTGGACCAGGGCTCTCCCTGACTCCCCGTGCCCTTCATTTGTTCATCCTTAGGGAAACAAGCCCGAAACAAGCCCTTTAGGATGGGTGGGATAATAACAAAATGACATCAAACAATGTTCTTATTAAAAGTGTATTTCAGTTCCTTTCTTTTTCGCAGATGTGAAATCAGTCTTTAAAATTCCAGTAGTAAATATTTAAGACACTGAAAGCTCTTTTCTTTTTGACACGTACCTGGATTTGAGTAGAGACCCTCCAGAGCTAGGATTGCTGGATGCTGCAGTTGCTGTGTGCATATGAGCACTTGGAAAGGGCTCCCCTTTCCTCACTTGATTGTTGTCTTTAAGACTCAGGCAGCAGCTGCCTTCTCCCCTGCTTTGCATCTAGTGAAATGCAGGGATGCTCTTGGAAATGCACCGTGGAGGCAGTGGGGCCATGGGCAAGGAAAGCCATCCTCACCTCTAAAGGTTTGGGTAACTCCAGGAGCAAACCCAAGGGCTGGGTTTGTGCAGGTGGAGGAGCAGGAAGGAGAACTGCCAGGGAAGGACCTCACCAGAAGTTTCCTGCATGATACACGTCTGAGGAATGTCTGATGATGCTGAACTCCACCTGGCTGGAAGAATGTGATGCTGCTGCCTGGCTACAGCCGTGTCTCTTCCCTCTCCTGGCTAAAACACAGCTGGGCTGCATCCAGCTAAATCTCTCCTTGCCTGTGGGCAAACCCAAACACCAGCAGCAATGCCAATCCTGCTGATGGCTGAATTGGCACCCACCAGGGCAGCACCCATCCCATGACATCCAGGGTGTTCTGGTGACAGTGCTGGGAATGCCATCAGGAGCAGAGGGGAAGTTGGGAGTCACAACTCACACGTTCATGGATGCCCCAAGTGCTGCAAAACGTGGCACAGTCCAATGTGGCATGGTCAGACCTGCTGCATCCCACTGAGCCACCAGATCTTCCATGCTCTCAGCAGAGCAGGCTCAGCTTTTCCCTTACCTGCACATTTTCCAGCTATCCTTTCCTGGAACTACAGCCTTGCCCACTCAGACCTGCAGGATGAGTTTGTTTACCCACGTGCCTCGAAGTGCAGAGCGTGAGGCTACAGTGGCATTCGAGTAGCATCGAGTGCTTTCAAGATTACGCTCGCTGAAGTAGTAATTAATGTTTGTTTTATTATGTTCTGGGGAATGATCGTCCAACAAGATAATTCAAATAAAGCCGAGCATGTTCCGAGTGAACGCCGCTTAAAGGCTGATTCATTGCAAACTGGCCTGTGCAAAGGACCAATAATTAGGAAAAAAGGCACAAGTAGGAGCATACTCGCCATTTATCTGCCTTTTATGTAATTAAAATGATGGAAATTATGGCTTAATGAGTGGAAATTGGATGTGCTCTTGAGAGTTTTGCGTGTCTTATTTTCCTGCAAGCGTCACTCTCCAACCGTGTCCCTCCAGCTGTGTCCCCAGCCTGGGGGCACTGCAGGATTGCCAGAGCCACTTGGGGACAGAAAGTGCTGAAAAAGCTTCCACCTGCTGCGCCCAAGGGTCTGCACCACCCTGGCTCAGGGAATGAGGGCTGGGAGACCACGGCCAAACACTCAGCACGAGCTCTGCTTCCCATGATCGACTCCTTCCTGATGTCTCATTAAATTACACACAGCAAAACCACTGTGCCACATGCAAATAAACCTGAGGAAGGCAGCGCATCCAGCAGCCTGAAAACCACCTGGTTTTATCCCGCAGCTGAGAGGTGCAAGGGGGAAAGGCTGCTCTGCCAGGATGGTGGGAGCTGGCGGTGACACTGCCAGCAGAGCCCTGGTGGCTCCACATCACAGCCCGCGGCTCTGCAAGCTGGAGAAGCGATGAGAAGAAAATTGTCCTCCATCTGTTGAAATAAATTCCACCACATTTGCTCCTCTCATTAGCTGCACGGGGGCGGGGCGGGGTGTTAAGCCCACGGAGGCAGAGCGGGTTAATCGGGGTGCCGGCGGGTGCCAGCACGGCCACCCCGTCGGGACTCCCACGCTGGCAGTGCCAAGGGGACCCACGCACGACAGGGAGCTGGCTTCGCACCTCAGCTCCTCGAGGGAGCATCTTCCACAAGATGGAGCCTGTGGGCAAACCACGGGCGGCCGGGAGGACGCCGGACAGCGAGCGGCTGTCTGTCCGTCCCGCCGCTCCGGCACGCAGGGGTCTGTCCGTCCATCTGTCACCCAGGTGAATGCCCGCAGAGCGGTGCAGAGTGGTCCGTCTGTCCGTCTGTCCGTCTCCCGTGCGGTGCCCGCAGAGCGTTGCAGAGCGGTCTGTCTGTCCGTCTGTCTGTCCGTCTGCCTGTCTCCCATGCGGTGCCGGGCAGTGGCAGAGGGACGGAGGGGACCAGGCAGCCCCAAGGGCAGAGATGCCATCAGGGTAAGTCAGTGCCAGGCGTGATGACTTCTGCCTGCACTCAGAGGGCACAGAAAGCTGCGCCACAGGAGTTTTGGGCTTCCCATCCCTTCCCGGGGATGCCAAAGCTGCCTCAGTTTCCCTCTCACCCCACGGGCTGTGGCTGATGCTGGGGCTCAGGTTTGGGTGAGTTCACCTTTTTGTATCAACATCTTGCTGCTTTGCCTGTTAATCCTGAGAGGGAAGTGCAAACCCAAGATGGATCAAAATAAATGCCAGAGCCCAAGGAGAAATGTCAGCAGCTGTCAGGGGGATGGCAGGAGTGGGGGGCTGGCTGCCCCAGGGAGGGCTCCCACATCCCGGCTCACCTTTCCAGAGGAAACCTCTCCTGGCACGTGCTGAACTGAAGAGTCCTGGGAGAAAGGCTGGTGCTTGCTTGAGGGGGTTCCCAGCCACCCCCCCATTCCTGGGCTCTCTCCTGCCTTCCCCTCTTGCTGGGAAACCTGAGGCAGAGGGGAGCAGCTCCGCCAAGCTCTGCTCTCCATGCCATTTCCACATTATGCTAATGCACAGCTGTTGAATCCTCCTTCCCAGCGTGAATTCCAGCAGGTCCTTCCTCCTAAGTGGGGATTACTTCCATTTGCTGTTTTTTTTTTTTTTTTAATTATCCAGCGCTTAGGAAAGTATCTCAGTGCATGGGCTGTGGCAGCCTGGGAAGGCTTGGCACAGGCAGGGAGCGTGGCAGGTAATGCCAGGCACCTTTTGGTGATGCCAAGGGGTTTTGGGGGAGACGCTGAGGAGCTGGTGAAGCTGACTGGAGCATGAGGCAGCTCTGGGTGGGTGAGGGGATGGCGGCGCTAGGGGACAGCAGCAGTTCATTAATGCCAATAGAAATGGAAAGAGGATTTGGAGAGTGAGAAGGGACAGATCAGCAGTGACAGGGAATATGGAAACAGCCGACTTTTGTCAGCCTGAGGAAGTCAGTACAGAGCTACTGGAGATGCAAAGAAGAGGGCTATGACATGAGACACTGGGGACACCCAGGCTGGAGACAGCAGTGCCAGCACCACAGCAGGGTTGATGAGACCCAGACCTGCTCTCCTGCCCGTCACCCCTGAAATCAACCTCACCACACGTACTAAAACGGCAATAAATTTCAGGGATTATGTCTCTCTGCTGTTCTTTGGAGAGGTCTTTGGTTGGATTTGAGGAGAATTCTTATTTGAACAATAGGTCAGATGTGAATTCACCTTGCTGCAGACACAGGAGCTCCAATCTGGGAGGCTTTTAGCCCTCTTAAAGAGAGAGAAAAGGAATAAAATCCTTGCTGTCTAATTACAGTGGTTACAGGCAATCAGCCTCGCAGCCATATTCCGATGACTTTTATTTGACACCGATTGATCACACTTTAATTGCCACCCAGGGCACAAGGAAAAACCCTCGTGAGGAGAGAAGTTTTGGAGAGTTACAGAAAGCACAGGGACAGCTGCTGCAGGTCGCAGGCAGTGACCTGGGAATTGCCTTCACAGAGCTTGGCTGGAAGCTGGGAATGGTCTGAAGGGAGCGGATCTCTGCCTGATCTGTGCCTGGCTCTGTGTCACAGTGCCTGCAGACAACAACTGCAGAACAGCCCACTGGGAATGGAGTGAGCTTCCAAGGGGGAGAGGAGCAGCCAAACACACCTTTGAAAGTGTTCCAGTATCTTTTACTGCACTGTAGCACTCCTCCAGCAGATAGTGGAGCAGCTCTCACACAGACAAGCGTGATGCCACTGATAAAAACTGATTAGGGTTTTTGAGATGGAAAAGTGCATCAATTCTGAACGCTGGATTTATCGCTGCAGAGAAGTGTTATACTCACAGCCTGACCATCCTGTGCCTGCCCCCAGCATCTGCAGAGCTCAGCAGCACTTCATGGGCCTTCTGCACACTCCCCCCATGCCAGGCAGGAAAACCTCCCACTGCAAAGGGAAAAGTGTGATGAGGAATTCTTATATTCTGTGAAAATACTGGTCTTTGTACACAGGGACAGGGTTGCAAACACTTGAGGACCTGTTTCAGGAGTGGGCAGTTCAGCCCCCTGAGCCTTGGGAGAGCTCTGCATGTCCCAAGCTGTTCCCACACACTGCTGGGAGTGCTGAGGGTGATTCTCTCATGGCCTCTGGCCACTGGCAGGGCAGCACACTGATGGGTTGAGGGGCAGCCTGGGCACCCTGGCCTGGGTGAGATGTGTGGGCAACGCCCAGGGGGAGCAGGGCATCCCAATTCCATGGGATAAAGCTCCTGTGGGGAGGAGCTCAGCTGACACCAGGGCAGGTAGGCAGGAGCCCCGGGATCCCTCAATGTGAGCATGATAAAGGAAAACCCTCCCTCTCACACAGCCAAAACACCACATTTTCAGACCTGAGTCATTCAAATGACAAAAGAGACAACCCTGGCCCCTTTCAGTAACTGTGCCTTTAAATCTTCATCTGTAAATGCATTAAATATCTTTTAATGCGGCAGTTGTTTGGGAACAAGTCCAAACATTTAAATATTGTGGCCAGGACATCACGGCTCAGACTCCTTGTGCCATGCTCCAGTGGAGGACTTGGAGCAGGCAATAGCTTCCTTCTGTGGGAAGTGTCAGCAGGGTCAGGGCTGATGCATTGTAAATCAGTGCCTTGACAGAACAGCACCGTGTTTTACTCAGTCTGCTCTCGTCAGGTTGAAACTCATGTGCAATTCTAGCACTTGCTGCTGGGGAAGAAGCTCTCTGGGTGATAACAGCTTCCCTTTGACACCCAAATATGAACAGTAAACCAAGCTGTGGGCTGCTGCTATGGCATTGCTGCAGTGGGAACCCAAGGAAGAGGTGGAATAAAAGTGTTTTCTTTCTCTCCTGAACATGTGGCCAGCTCTGAAGACTTACAAAAAGCCCATGTTCAGTGCTTCATCTTTGCCATCCCTGCACTGGCACAGGTGAGTTGGTGCCAGCACTGCCCTGTCCCTTCCAATCCTTGCTGTCCCTCCCCGCTCAGTGGCACAAGGTGATGTTTGAGGTATGGCACCTGAGGGACACCACAGAAAGGCCAAAAACCTGAAAAGCTCACACCAGGCCACGATTATAAAACCAATCCTCAGCATCAGCATTCAGCAGTCAATATTCAGCATCTCACCTTGGTCTTGGTGCAGTCCTGCCTGGCTGGGGCTGGCCAGGGAGCTGTGTCAGGATGAAGAGCCCAGGCAAAGCCAACTTAGAAAAGGGACAGAAACAAAAAAAGGGAAAAATCTCAGCTTTGAATTTAACAAACAGCAGATGATATGGCTGTGTCTTGTTTGCTTGGAGCCAAGTGAAACCCTGCTGCTCTGGAGCAAAACGGCGAGTTATTGAGGTGAGAAAATGCGTGGGCTGGAAGCTGACCTGCCACATCCCTCCCCTCCCGCCCACGGCTGGGTCCAGCCACCACAGGGACAGACCAGCCCTGTAACGAGCTCACCAGAGCCATTCCTCAGCCTTAGGCAAGGAGAAAAGAGAGATGAAAAAGAATAACCCAGAGAGAGAATTTAATTGTAAACTCTCGCTGGTGAAGGTGAAGCATAAACCAATAAATGGTAGAAATGCGTCTGATAAGCTCTGTGAGGAGAAGATGAGAAATGTGTTGGCTGCATGTGGGATGTGTGGGATGATGAAAGGCTTTGGAAGTACCTGCAGCAGGAGAAAGACCCGTGGGGAGTAATAAACAGGGTGCTTAGCACAGGTTTGGGGGAGCTTTAGGCTTTGGTCGTGGTGATGCTCTCGCCTTTCCCTGTGGGGGAGAAGAGCCAGGAGGGAAAGCTTGCAGGGAAAACACAGCAAGAGGGATCTGAGAGTTCAGCTTGGAGTGGAAGCATCCACAGAGGAGCCTTTGCTGATGCTGCCTGCAGCACTGATAGGTGGGTTGTACTTACTACAAGTTGGGCTGAGCCTCTGAAGCTCTGCTGCTCCACCTGAGCCCCGGCAGGGACTCCAGCCCTGGCTCCAGGAGGGGAAGCTGCTGCATCTCTGCACCCCAGCATCCCTGGTGGTGGCATCACCAGGACCAGAGAAGGAATCCTGTAATAACCAACCCACTTTAAAAGCAGTATCAAGTACTTTTGGTTATCTGCAGCTGGGAACACACCCAGCTTCAGATATTCCAGTCTATGTAATTGAATTATTTAGGGGCTGGCATGGTGTGATGAAATAGGCTTTCTTCCTATTTTTAGGTTTCCATCTACAGGGCTGGAAATTACAGCCATTAAAATGTTCTATTAGTAATGATATATAAAGGGGAAAAAACTGATCAGACTTTTCTAGTGCACATAGAGCATTAGGATATCATTAATTTTAATGATAGAGCCCAAAATTACAAAGCTATTACAGTCATGCTTGAAGTTTCCGGAAAAAAAAGAGAGAGAATCAGTCTAAATTGTTGTTAATGAGTAAAAAAATATTTAAATCATATTTAACGGACCTTACAATTATGGCTGATGTCTCTGTGGGCTGATGATGGCTTAGACTAGGGTTGTTCCCTGGTGCTGACAAAACAAATGTCTGGGACAAGGCAGCAATGAAGGGAGTCCAGGAGGATTTGCTGGAGTGTTCTGGAGGGGAACAGAGAGAGGCTATGTTCCTTTTAGGGCTGCTTTTGGCCTTTTATTCCCACCTCTAAGCCCTTGTTACAGGATTCCTGCTGCCCTGGAGGAGGTTTCCAACTCCATCGGCTGCTGAGCAAAAAAAAAAAAAACAACCAAATTCCCAGCCCTGTGCACTGTGAAGTAGCAGCAATTAATGGCCCTTGGAGGGCTGGAGATTTTCATCTTGCTTTTTCTTTAAAAAATAAATGACTGAGGAACAAAATCCTTTGGGAAAGCAGATGGGGGAAAAGAAGAAAGTTGGAAAGAAAATGCTTGAGGTGCTTTGTGCTGCCTGACCCTCTGGCATGAGGGGAAAGGATGCAGCACCCAGAAAGCAGCTGGGATTTCCCTGACCTGCAAGCACAGGCAAGGGGACTGCGTGCTGTGCCAATGGGAGCTGGATCCTGGATTTATTGAGGCATGCTTGCAATAATTCAACAAGCATCCCCTGGCCTGGGAGCAGTGACAGAGCCGAGTCTCTCCGGAGCAGGGCTGTGACCGAGGGACAATTTACTGCCTTGTCCTTGACAGCTCCGGTCATCTCTAAGTCACCAAACCCTTGACTTCCTCATGGAAGGAAGGAAAAGCTTTTTTTCCAAAGGAAAAGCCCTCTCTGCTGAACCTCCCACTGCTCCTCTTTGCTGGCAGCTCTCCCAAACGCCCTGAAACACCTGAGCAGAACACCTGCAATAACTTCACAGGCTCATAATGCTCTGGGTGACATTAAGGCTATTTTTCCAGGTTCCTGCTACTTGAGACACTGCAGTAGAAGGGTCAAAAACTTTTCAAATTCATTAGGCCTCAAAATAGCTGCCTCGTTAAGCACGGCGGAGACGCCGATAACGGGAGGCGAAGCAGAGCGCCCCGGAGATTGGATGTGCACACCAGGCTGATAAATGGCTTCTCTGTGGCTATTCCAGAGCTGGCAAGGGGAAAAATGCCATCCCACGGATGAACAGGCCCGGAGTTTAGTACGACAACTCTTGGAGCTGCCTCGGTTGGAATGAAACATCTCTGCCTTTGGGTTGAGGCAGCAATGTGACCTTCGGGAGAGGGGCTGCAGGAGAGCAGCCAGAGGCCAGCAGGGATCTGCCTGGGGTGCAGAGCCTCCCCATCCTTCCTCAGGGGCATTAAAGTGTTGGCGTTCAGGAACACATCATCACGAAATTATTATATGCAGGTGCTTTTATTGAAGAGCTCTGAGTGCCAGGGGTACAGACCCAAATCCGACTCCGCCATGGTTTTGAGCCGGACGTGTTTTATATTCTATCATTATGTAACTTACATATTATTTATTAAACTTACACTGTTCTATTGTATACATTGATTTCATCCAAGCATAGGTTTCTCTTGATCCCCCCTCAAACCCTTGAACATAGTTTCTCATGATTCTTCTTACTATTAAACAATAATTATATCTAAGCAATCATCACATCTGACAATTATATCATTTATCATATACTGGTTACACAGGTGCAATTTCACATGATCTGGCAAACACAAGGCCTAACGTTTCCCAGGGCCTACTTTTAACATTTTCCCAGGGCCTACTAAGCCTAGCTTTCTTTCTAACTCCCCAAATTTTCTATGATTTTAACCTCTGCAGAATGTGAGGAGGAACAACACCTCGTGTCCTGCACCCCCAAAGGGTTTCCACTGAACTCAGCTTGGTCAGCACTGGCTGCAGATCTGGGACATGCAGCACACCAAGGCACTGAACTGCTATCCCCTTCCTGATGGATCAGAGGGAGGATGAAGACAGACAGTTTTCTCTGACCAGGGTAATAGAGTCAGCAATTCCACTTGGATAAGCACATGGATTTTATGTCGTCCCTGCGCAGCCCTGAACAAAACACGCCGGTGGCAGAAGATGCACAGCGCTCTCTGCGGAACAGCATTCCCTACGTGGAAGCTTGCTGCTTAAGAAGAAAGCACTCGAACACTTTGGAAAATAGGAAGATCCCAAAGCTGAATTTTAGAGTGCTCATCTTGCAGCTCCCAAGTTCATTACCAGCAGCAGCGAGCGCCGGGTGGCACCGGTCCAAGCGGTGCTTAGCACGCACATCACTTGGAGTGGACCCACAGGCCCAGAGTAGCTGGAGGTGTTACTCACATCCTAAAAATCCAGCATCTGTCAGAGTTCTTGATGTTGGTGTTTTTTCCATTTTCTTTTTAATGCCAAGACTGGCACCAGCTTTGTTCTCAGACTCACCCTGTCCTTGCGAGGCAGATGAGGCTGGAGGTCCCACAGCCCCTCACAATCCTGAGGCTCTTCCTTGGGCTCTGCCAACAAGATTTTCCCCACTTGTCCTCATTTCCCAACACCAAGGTGTTTTCTGTTTTATGGAAAGCAGAAATTGAGATAAAAACCCCCCACCCATGCATGTCCTTCTTGTGATGCTTCTCCCTCTGCTCCTGCTGTCCAGCGGTTTGGGCATCTCCTTTGGAGAGTGCTTGGAAAAAGAAATCACTTTAATGAAAAGGCTGGGGGAAAAGATGATGTTCAGGGCGATGCACATGGGAGAGCTGCCCAGATCTTAGGGGAAATGGACTCCCTAGGCAGTCAGTGGGAACAACGGGGACAAAGCCTGCCCTCCTGGAGTGGGTGCAGCGGGCAGGTGGGGAGGAGTGAGTGGGAAGGCAGAGAGACTTTGGGGTGTTGGAATGTTGGGATGTTGGGAACACAAGACAGATGATGGACTTTGGACCTGGTTAACGTAAGAGATTTGATAACAGGATGCCCTGGCAAAAGCAAACGGAACTTTGCAAATTAGACCTAGGTTGCAAGAAGATTAAATCAGATGAGTTTACCAGAAAAAGAAAATCCCATTAAACTCTGCAAGCAAGAGATCTTGTTATATACATAAGTTTGTGTATGTGATTTTAACCTAATCATTGTAGTACACATTGCTAGTGTCCCTGAAATGGTATATAAGTATCCCACAATAAAATTGGATTCTGATCACTGAGTCAGTCTCCCCATCTCTCTCATTGCCGACATTGGGGTTCTCCTCACAACTGCACCAAGGCTTGCCTGGCTGAAGGCTGGCAAAGGGCACCTGTGAGTGCTCAGATTGGAACCACCCAGCAGTGAGGCTTTCTATTCCCTAATTTTGCCCAGCCCATGCTCCTGCTGTCTGTGGTCATCCCTCCCATCTCCCTCCCCCAGCATCCTTCCCTGTGGTGCTGCACGACCTCCGACAGCGCCGGCGTCCTTGTCAGGGAGGGAAGTGTTGGTCTCCTCTTCCTGCCCTTGCCTCTGCTGAAATTCAGGTGAAAGCTGATTTTGGCAGGCAGCAGGGCTGCAGGGCACAGCCTGTCCTGCCCTGCCTCTCCTCGGAGCCTGAGCAGGCACAGCTGAGCACACAGCTCAGGAGCTCAGCCCAAACCTGCTCTGGTTCACCAGGAGACAGCCACGATACCTGCAAATTCGGGCTGAGCTTCGCCAAATCTATTTGCTTGATCAGATTTATGTAGCAATTCCAGGACGAGGTGAATAATGAAAATGACTCATGAATATTTCATTCTTATAAATCACATAATTCATATCTATTCACAAATATTTGCTTTGCCTTATAAACTGGATGAATAATTTACAGAAATACGGAGCAACTATTTTAAAGGAAATATGAAATCCATTGACTACATTAATCAACAAATATTATTCAACTTTTACAGGTTCAGCTTGCTGACAGGCACATTCCCTGTTTATGAGAGGAGCTGGAACAGCAGATGACATTTCCCATATTAAAATACGTGGAGATGGAGCTCACTTATCCCCATGTGAGGGTATTTCCACGCTTACCTGCTCAGTCTTGGCCATGGCAGTCAGTGCAGGAGCCCCAGATTTGTGTTGGCAGAGGGCCTGCTTGAGGAGAGAGAGCTGTAGGAGGGTAAAATAAGTGCTTATTGATCCCACTTTTTCTTGGCTGGCAGCTCTGACAATAAGTAGTAAATAAACTGTTAATTTTTCTAATTTTTGCAGTAATTCCCTCAATTATTGAGCTTTTTTTAAAAAAAATCAGCTGCTTAAACAGAGTATTAAGTGACAGCATTAATCCACCTGTATTTGAATGATAAAGTGATTAATCTGACTCATTTAAATACTGTGATAATTTGATGATGAATTTGTCCTGATGGCAAAACGGGCTCAATGGCCAGGAAGCATGGGAGATGCATAGGGACAGGAACAGCCCTCATCCCAAAAAGGTCACCTTGATCACTCCAAATCCGTCATCAAACAGCTCCATGGCTGTGGCTCGCAGCGTTCCCATTCTCCTTCACCTCGGATCCTTGATCCTGGGACACTCCTGGACTGGAAGCAGAGAGGATGGCCAGTGCTGGAGGGGCCTCACATCAACACATCACAACCACGCTGGAGATGCTGTGGAGCAAGACAGTCCATCAGGGGCAGGGCAGGAGCTGAGGGTACAAGGACATTGTCGCCTCGTGTTTCAGGCACCAAAGCATCTGAGGGATGCCAGCACCTGTGAACTTGCAAGGAAAATCATGGGAAAGCCTGGCAGATGGAGGTTAAAGTCCTCTCTGCTCCGTGAAGGTGCCACTCACTGCTCCGTGGGGAGTCTAAGTGCCTGAGACACTTGGTGACCATCCTGGTGTGGGAAAACCAGGCTTTCACCTGGGAAACTAGGAAGAGCAGAGAAAGAACCAGGTCTGCTTCTTTCTCCTCTCCTTTGCAATGTAGTAACAGAGTGAGGAGGGATGGGGCAGCTTTGTGATGCCCAAATTAAGCAGCTCCTAAGAGCCCCCCAGCCTGAGCTAAGCAGGAATGGGGTGCAAATGTCTGTGTTTGAGCTGGGTCCCTGAGCTGTGGGGCCGAGGCCAACAGGGATCCTGGAATTTCATGCTGGTTTCTGCACCCCAAAGCAAGCAAAACTCAACATCCTTTTTAGTATTCCTACCACTGGCAGCCTGTCTTCCAAACTATCCATCTGTAACATTTGTAGGGCTATTAAGAAGGAAATACAATTTCATAGTCACAGATAAGAGATTAGACAGATCAATTCCTCCCCGCCACATGGGCTGGGAGAGAAAGCTCAATTCCAAATTGCAGTGGAGGTTTTTGTTCTCCTGCTTTATTGAGCTGTGGGTCCTGCCACCAACTTTCCTGGTTGTTTCCTCATTAAGAGCAGCACGTTCATGACTGATAAGACAGCCAGACGTGCAGTCAGGAGGGACCTGGCTGTGGGGAATCCTTTGGGATTAAGGAGGCTGAGCTTGCCTCAGCAGCCGTCCATCTCCTGCTTTGAGGCAGCTGTGGCAGAGTGCCTTCTTCCCTTGCCCCCTTTCTTATAGTAGATATTTTTGCCTGATGTCCAGGAGGAATGATGAGGAGGACTCCTTATTAGAAGGCTAATTAATTACTTTATTATACTATATTATTCTATATTATATTACATTATATTACATTACATCTAAACTGAATCTGCCAAGCACTCAGCTGCTCACTGCCCAGCATCTCCTGACTGTCAGCTGACAGTCCCAACACACACACCTGGATCCAATGGCTCAGTGAATCAAAACACTCACACCACAATCCAGTTATCAATTCCCTTCAGGTAAACAATCTTCCACGATGCATTCCACTTGTGAACAACACAGCAGCAGTAAATGAGATAAGAATTGTTTTTCCTTTCTCTGAAGTTCAGAGAATACGAATCCCAGAAATTCCTTGGGAAGTCGTGCCTTGCTTTTCTCTGCCAAGAGAAATGCGGCTACGCTTTCCCATCTCTGGGGTTTGAGCTGGGAATGATTCCCCCCGGGAGGGCTGTGGCTGCCCCATGGGGCTGTTTTGGCACGGGGAGCACGCGGTGTGCTGGCACGGAGCGCGTGGTGCGCCGCGGCGGGGAGCCGAGGGGACTGTTACCCTACAACATGTCACACTGTGCTAGGCTGCGAGACGAGAGGCTGTCAAAATATTTAGCGGCAGAGAAACTGAAACCTCTCCATCCGAGGATGGGGAATTCCACACAAACAGCTCCCAAAAAAAACCCTCCTGTGTTTGTGGAAAGGGCTGGCAGAGGCGGGCAGAGCCTGGCGTGACCCACAGCCAGCCAGGGATGGTTGCTCTCCAAAGTTTTGGATATAGACACCAGCAGTGGCTTTGGGGCAGAGCAGCATGTGCACAACTCTTCAGAGGGTGATGGGCTTGGCCAGTTGGTTCTGTGGCCCCAACAGCCGTGGAAAACCTCTGGCTTCTCCCATCACCATTGGCAAAGAGCGCTGCTGATAGCTCCTGCAGCAGTCAGGGGAGTGGGTGACATGGGTGCAAGGGGACAAAGCAGAGCCAGTCCAGAAAGGCTGGGAAAAGGATAGGGACCCTGCTAAGAGAGCTGTAGGATGGTGAAAGGGCACTAGTCTCCCAGGATCTGAGTCATCCCAAGGCACTGTGTGCTCCTCACACCTGCACACATCAGCTCTGTGCCGGAGAACCCTGAATTATTTATAGCTTGTTATCATCCCCCAGGTATTATTTGTGTAACCATTAGTTTCTGTAAAGTGTATGAAAGAAGCTGTAAAACATCAAGCATCTCCTCACTTCACCTGGGAGCTGATTATTTTCTTGCCTGATTTACCAAGCTTCAGCTCAACAACTTTAACCCTTTGTGACAGAGGCGTGCAAGCACTTCAGCATCTTGTCAGCTCTCAGCTGCTCCCCTAGGCAGAGCCTGGATCTTCATCTCCATGCACAGGGCAGTGTGGGACCCACTGCTACCAGTGCTGTCAGTGAGGGGAGAGCTGGACACTCCTGTGGTGGGAGAGTTTATCCAAACAGGAGCAGCTTTTGACTGAAAAGCTGTGGCTCTTCTCTGCATAAATACGTTTTTTTAAATAATGATTTATTCAACAGTATAATGAATTCAGTGCCTTTTAAATGTGACAGTGGATAAAATACATCGGCCTTCTGCAGGCGTAAATGTCATCTGGAAAGATCAGGCTTTCTTTTCCCTCCCCCGTGCTCGTGGGCAGTCCTTTAATTCACTGCTCGTTTTCCAGGTGCTCAGGGACTGGTGTGGCCATGAGGCACAGCATCTCCACATCCCTTCATCCCTGAATCCTTGCCCCCTCACATCCCCACGCCCCACGGCGTCCCTGCCCAAACCTGACAAAGAAGAATCCGGGGAGAAGGATTTGGGGGGTGAAAGGCAGACCCCACAAAGCTCAGGGAGGTGAAGGCCTTGTAGGGGTTTTCAGAAGATGGCAACGTGTTTCTCTTCACACCCAAGTCAGCAAAAGCAAACACAATTACACTTCAGTGTACGTAGAGAGCCAACCAAAAAATAAAACAGAAATGACAAAGCTGACTAGCAAATAGCCCTGAAACTCACTTAGTACCGACGTGACAAGGGGCTCGGACAAGGCTTGAGAAATAACTCTATAAAGAGAGCACTTTAGAAACCAAATAAACTGTTCCACAGACACAAAACAATTACCCCAAGCAAGCTCATATCGATTTCAGGCACCAAGCCAAACTAGCAGCACGCAGGTCCTCGTGCCAGCAGTGCCCACTCAGCACCCGCTGGCCCCAGCAGCTTCCCCACCACGTTCCATGGGAGAGAGCAGCCTAAAACCTGGGAGAAGACAGGTGACAGCAGCAGGAGACAGGGGCAAAAGGGAAACCACTGGAGAAAGCAGTGAGATGCAGAAAATACAGACAAAACTGTAGAAGCAGCAGTATAAACATGACCAGGCACTGCCCAGTGATACTGATAAAGCAGAGAGGAGTCCCCACCTCTGACACCCCCTAAAAATATGATATTTGGGGGTGTTATTTCAAAGGCAGGCACCATTCCCACAGAGGTTTGTACATTTTCCTCCTCAAATGTTTTTCCTCTCCTCTTGCTGCCAGGGTTGATGTAGGCATTTTTGCAAGGATGATTTTTCTGCCATCCCTGGTGGTTCTCCTCTTGTCATCGTCATTTCCCACGCTGATCCCTCCTTGCTCTGCAAGGGGCTCTGTGCTCAGTTTACCCACTGGAAATGGCTGAAAAACTGCTGGAAATAGAAAGCTCATCAAGAAATGATGGAAATGATGGAAAAAAGAACACCTTTTCTCTAAAATAATTTAACTGATTGGATTAATAGCCACTGACCATCCCAGGGCTGGAGGGCAGAGTCTGGCCATCCCCACCCATCACCCAGCTGGCCAGAAAGCTGCTCCCTCAGTCACAGCTCCACAAAGCAGCTTTTCCCTCTCTTGGAGAATTGAGGAGCCTTTGGAGAAGCACGCCAAAGGCACAAAACCCATGGGAAAAGTCCTCCAGCCTTCATGCAAGTGTGTTTGGGAGAGGGTAGCAAAGAGGGAAACAGCACATTGGGCAACGCTGCTGGCACTGCAGACCTGGCCGAAAACAAAAATAGCATAAAGCCTCAATTTGCAGCTTTTAGCGCCAGTGGAGAGGCATGAAAAGTGGGATGTTCACAGGCATCTCAGCTGCTCCCCAGCATGGCAGGGAGGGGATGCCCTTGGCACACTGGGCAGCGCTCCCCGGGAAGCGCATCCACAGCGCCGGCTGCCCGCTGAGCAGCTGCCCTGCCAACAGCAGCAGCTGGTACACGGTAAAAAAACAAGGCAAAAAACCCCCACATTAAAATGTTTTTCTTGCAGATTATTGAAGCAACTGTAGCAAAAACTTCACATTTAATATGCGTGACCTGCTCTGTGCTCTCCGCTAGAATAAATTGGTGGAACATCCTGCGCAGCCAAAGCATCAGGGGGTGGGGCCAGCTGTAAATGCCAGGGGAAAAAACTCCAAGTAAAGTCAGCACATGGACCAATATTCCCATCTTGGCCAACAGACTTTAGATGGCAAACCTGATCATGGAGAACAGAACATCTGGGAGTTGCTGTAGTCCAAGCCAGGTCCATAAGGGAAGGGGGAAGTGTGGGGAGCACCCCCAGGAGCACAGATGAAGGCAGGAGCCTTGCTCAGCTGTTCCATTAAAAATCCGCTGCCAAACATCGTGTTTTCCAGAGCTCCCATTTAAAGGTGTGTTGTAGCTTGCAGCTTCCTAATTACCTTAGATGTTCTGCATAATTTTTTTTTTTTTTAATTTCAGATGGGAAAAGACCATAAACTTGCTAATTAATTACTTTTTAGCCCCGGCGCATCAACTGAAGCACACACTTCACACAGAGCATCTCCTCTCCACAGCACTCCACGGGAAACCTCCTCCGTGCCGAGTGCTCCAGCAAGTGACTGTGTTTGCAGGGATTTCACCAAAACCCCTGGGGAATGAAGGGAGGAGAGAACAAGGAGCCTGGTAACCCTCTTGGTAACCCTATTTTTGGCTTTGGCAGCAGCTGCCCACTAAATGCAGCCCCTTGCCCAGCTGCTGCTCAGAGCAGGGACAGTGGCAGGGGGACATCAGCTGGTGACCAATGGACTTTGTGTTTCAAAAGTCCATGAGCTGCCCAAGAGGAAAAGTTTAGGGAATCTAAAGCAGCTGGAAGCAAACCCAGGGTAAAAATAATAAACTCAAAAAGCAAAAAGGCAGAAGAAGGAGGCGGCAGTGATGGAAGGATTGCCCACTCCCAAACCTGGCAGCCAGGGCTTGTTCCTGAAGGTTCCAGATGCCTCAATAGGTTTTGACACTCAGCTCTTCTCCATCTGCTGTTCCTAAGCTCCCTGCTGTCTCCTTTCTCCCTGGGAACCTCCAGCTTGGGTTTACCTGATCCCACCATGGTCCATGTCCAATGACCCCTTAGTTAAAGGCCAGGCAGGATGATGAATTGAGGGGGGAATTTGAGGGAACACTCAAACTACCTGTGCAGGTGAGGGTGGCTGCTTGGCACACTGAGCAGGAGATTTTCTCTTCCCTTGCTCTTTGGAATCACTCATGTTTTCAGCAACTTGAAAAGCAAACAGGAAAATGTAAACAACAGGATTTTGAAATTATGACAACACAGATAAGGTTTAATTTCCTTTAATTCCTAATGAATGGACTTTAATGAGAGGAGGGAGCTCCAGGGCAGAGCAGGGGTACCAGGAGACACATCTGGACCTGAGAAGGGAACCTGAGCCCAGTCCTGTGTGGGGCTGCTGACAGTTGCTATCCCCACCTCACCCCAGATCACTGACACCTTGGGATGCAGAGCAGGGCTGGGGACAGCTCAGGGCTGTGAGTGCAGCACCTGCCAGGGAGCCCCTGGACCCTTCTGGCACCCCCCGCCCTGCCCCACGTGCTGCCAGAGCCATGTAAGCTGTTTATGCCCCTCGCCCCCCATCAATCATTTTTTCATACATTTGGAAGATTAGAGCTCCTTATACACTACCTCCAGTCCAGCTTGTCACGGGAAAACTCTGGGGAGAAATTCACAGAGATGTATTAAAGCCATCCAACACTTTCTCCATGGCAACTGGGACCAGCACAAATCCCATCAGCTCTGCCTGGAGCAGGATGGAGCCTCTGCAGCTCTTCCAGCCTCCCAGATAACAGCAGATACAGGGGAAACATCTTCATTAGCTGGAGATGCCTCCCAACCCTCACACACAATAACCTTTGATTAACGCCAGAGCACTTTCCACTTATGAAATACATCTGTCTGAGGATCCCTGGCCTCTTCCCAGTGTGTCTGAAGGATCCTGTGTTCACAGGAACAGCTCTGAGCAGGCAGGGAGGGGGGAGAAGTGATGTAGGTGGTCAGGGTGTGCTCACAGGGGCTACTGACCTGGCTAGCAGAGACCTGGTGAGAGCATGATTACGCCAACACACAATTAACACTGCTGTGTTAACAGAGCCTTGCTGTTTTTTGCAGTGCCATTCTCAGCACGCCTGGGAGCCCCTGGACAAAGTGGGAGAGGGAGTTCCTGCTGCAAGGAGCAGATTTCAGATGTTCCATACTAAAAGTAATGGCCACAGTGAGTGCTGAAAGGTCTTTAAAAATAGCTCGAGGTCTGTGTGTGCACACTGCGAGCGAGAGGGATGTCCTACATTTCCCAGCTCTCTTAATCCCTCTGCCTGATGACAAAATCCCTGCTCACACTCCTGGCAGGTGAGCTCCTGGCTCTGAGGTGGAGAGGAACCTTCCCACAATTAAGGGCACTGCTGTTCCCAGTTAGCCATGGGTTTGGGGTCTCACAGGGTGCCCCAAGCAGGGCACTGTGGCATTCACATTCTCTGAACAGAGAGACAATTCTCTCATGAAAACAATTCTTATCTCATTTGTTGCTCCTGTGTTGTGCCCAACTAGAATGCAATATGGAGATTGTTTACCCAAAGTGATGGTGTTGTGTTTCCTTGGCCAAGCATGTGTCCAGACTGTTGGCCAGCAGACAGTCACAAGATTTTGTTCAGTTGAGTGCTCGTGCAGTTTCAGTTTAGACGTAGTGTAATATAATATAGAACAATATAGCATAATAAAGTAATTAATTAGATTTCTGACATCATGGAGTCAGATGCATCATTCTTCCCAGACGACGGTCTCACCTGCTTTTACAACAGGGCACAGCTGGGTGCTGGAGCTGGATGGGCACTCCTGCAGCTGGGCTGGTCTCCATGCCCACACAACCATGCCAGGTGTAACTCTGCCATGCCACCCCTCCATCCCACTGCCTGGGCAAAGCCACAGGGATAAAGGGACAGGGAGAGGGGCTTGGCTGATGCTGTCCAGCCCAAATCCCTGCTCTTGGAGGGAAGGCAGCTGTCTGAACCACTGGAATGAACGGTGCTGTGACTCAACCCACACCAAACTGTGCAGGAGCAGAGCCCTTTGAAGTCTGCCATGTCCAATTCATTATTAATCACTGTAAATCTGGTATAATCTCTACAAGCATATTCCGCTCCCTACAAACAGGCTGGTGCCAAGTTGCTCCAATAAATCCTGCATCAGGGCAGCTATTGTGCCTGCTCTTCAGGCAGCATTTCCCAGCAGGAATATTTAAACAATAACACTCTCTATTTGGTGCAGTCACTTTTGTTTCAGAAGATTACGGTCTAACGTGTAACAGATTTAGAGTTTATGGAAAGGCTGGGATTTATGACATGCCTTCTTTCCAATGCATTTTGTATCTAATAATCCCTGCAAGGCATTAAATATCTCCATGTGGGTTCCTCACTTCATGCTGAAGCAAGAAAACTGGGCTCTTTCTACCTAAAACTTTGTGGCAAATTCCAAAGTTTCTGCTGAAAAGAAGCATTGCTAAAGAAGCAATAACACCTCTTGCACATGGACTAGGAATGACTTGTTGGTGCCTCTGGAAGGTTGGGATAGCCCATGGAGAAAGAGAGGAAGAGCACATGTGCACAAGGAGCACTGGGGATGCTCACACACAAGGCAAGATTTGGTGTATGGATTGACCAGTTCCCCATCAGCAGGAGATGCCAACCAGCCAAAGAACCCCAAAGCGAGAACAAGCCAAAAATTCAACCCCAAAATAGCCACTGGCCAAAAAGAGTCTTACACAAGGGTGAGAAAATGGAGCCCCAGATTTTGCAGGGGGAAATGGAAGAGAAGGAAGTTTATACCAGGAGCTGCTCTATAAACAGGAATTTGCCATTTCCATCCCAGCCTCCCCACCCATGTGAGCACATGCCAGTGCTTGCTTTGAGTGAAGCCGGTGTCCCAGAGACACTGAGAAACTCCAAGGTTCAACAGAGATCCTGATCCTGATCCCAGACCAGTGAACCTTCTCCCCCAGGCTGGTGGCTGAGTGTGTCAGCCTCTTGTGGCCCCAGCAGCTCTTGTCTCAATGCTGGCAAAAACAGGCACTGACCAGCTCCTGGCAGCACAGCTTCCAGGGAGCAGGGAGAGAACGTGGGATGCTCCAGAGGAGTTCTGGATCTGCTGCCTGGGGCACAGCAGCTGGCCTGGGGATGCTCAGCTGCTCTAATCCAAGGGCCAGCTCCAGATGGGTCTTTAGGGAAGGTTTAACCACTGCTGCTGGCCACAGGGCCAGCACTCACCCTCATCTGGGAATGCCTGTGAGCTCAACAGCTGGGAGGACACCATCAGTCCCAGCACCAGCTTGTTTGCTCTCACTGACAAATGAGCTGCAGATCCAAAAGCCATTTAGTCCGGGCACAAAGCATCGAGGGCCTGTGGCTGGGGCTGAGGCACTCCAGGAGCCAGGCAGAGGGCAGCTATGGCAAACTTTGCTTCCAGGCACTTGGTTCTCACTTGACTTCCTCCACTGGCAGCTCACAGCCAGCTTAACACTCTCCAAGAGGAGCGGTGAATTCCTGCCCGTGCCAAGGACTCCATCCAGAAAAGGCTTTTTTTCCTCCCCTGACGCTGCTCATTAATTTTGTTTGTTTTGCTGTTTTTTTTTTTTTAACTGCTTTTGTTGGCTTCGCAATTAGGAGAGCATTAAAAAAGCAAAAGAAGGAAAACTTGAGGCACAGAGAATTCAGCTGGATCCCTCGTGGGGGCAGTGGGGATTGCTGAGACACCAAACCCTTTCTTGGTGACAATGTGAGCAACCAGGCCACCACATCCTCACCTCCCTCCTCCTTCTGCCAGCATAATTCATGCTGTGCCTTGCCTGCATTGAAAAATCAGCAATAAAATCATGCAGGAACCCCAAGCTGGATCAATTTATTTCAATATTTCTGACACAGCTCCTGCAGGAGCTGCGGAACCAACAACAATTTCCTACCAGAGAGTCAGTGAGATATTGGGCATAAATTACCCTGAAATGCCACAGATAGCAAGGCTGCACTCAGGAAGGTTCCTCTCTGTTTTACTCACATTGGAAACACTCCAAGATGGCAAAAGTGATGTAGGAACATCACGGCAGAACCTTTCCAACAGGATCAGAGGTGGTTCCTCCACTCTGATGGAACTGGGGTACCCAACCTCAGAGCTGTGTTTTCCTCCCTCATCCCCCATCTCTGCAGCTCTGAGGCCAAAGCACGTGTCTAACGAGTGAAAATCAGAATATTAATGTTCACCTTTCAGGGAGTAGTTGGATGTGCCACTTCCAATGAGGAAGGGTATTAATTTCAATGCTCGTAAGAGCCGTCTGAGACAGTTTCCATCATGATCACGGAGCTTGCTGCTGGCAGCCAAGACCAAAGAGTAGATTTTTCTTTTATCATTTGCAAAAAGACAAATACACCTTGTACTCCTGCCCTCGTCGAGCAGATTTCCAGCTGGAGTTCATCACTTCTTCCCACTCCTCTACAGCTGGAATCCCTCTCAAATCCTGTTTGGAGCAGTGATTTTGGTAAATAACCTGCTGGGGGTATTCCCTTCAGTTCAGCCCATACACAACCATTTCTAATGGCTCAAATCAGGACTCCCCATGGTGCAGCAGTGACTAATTGCATCTCCAGACACTCCCCTGCTTCAAGCCCGACTACTGATTGCAAGCACCTCGTTAGTTTGCTCCCCCAGTCCTACCTGATGGCCTGGGGAGTGGGTAAAGCTGGCAAACAGGCTGCACATCCCACCAGGAGGGACAGGAATCCCAGCTCAGAAGTGGGAGGGCACCCAGGGGGTGCCACCCTGCAAGGGCACACACCCTCTCTTTCTTGGCACTTGACAAAATTTAGGTGCAGGAGGAAAAAAGGCTGGAGCAGGGGCTGCAGTAACGACACGGATGGGCTGCAGTAACGAGCTTTTCCAAAAATATCTCTCCTTGGTCAGAGATGCTCTATTTTTAGAGCTCCAGAGTACCACACTGACAAGCAGCGGGGTCAACGTGTACCTTTAAACTTCCAAAATGCCTTTGGCCTTGCACAAACACCTTGCTGTTCCAGCAGGATATCAAACATAGCAACAGACACCCCCGGTGTGTGTGGCCAGCAGACCTGGCTGTCACCAGGAGGGGCAGCTCAGATGTGACTGGGCACTGTCTGTCCCATGGATCACCAGCAAACCTTTACCCTGAGCAGCTGACACAGGTCTGTGAAAAAAAATATCCATGACTGAAAACCCCACAATGAAACCTCCAAGTGGGGAAATTGCCATTCTGTGGTTTTTGTATCAAAGATGTTGGCACTCAGGCTGAGAAGTGACTCCCTGGGTCTCTGGATCCTTTCCCCTGCTCCAGCAGATGCAGCGGAAAAGGGCAGGTCCATAAAATTCACCGTGGAT
The DNA here is from genome assembly GCF_017590135.1 of Pyrgilauda ruficollis. Taxonomy (NCBI): domain Eukaryota; kingdom Metazoa; phylum Chordata; class Aves; order Passeriformes; family Passeridae; genus Pyrgilauda; species Pyrgilauda ruficollis. Next base: position 5,078,255 of record NW_024525378.1, on the reverse strand, counting down.
CTGAGAGCTGCTCGACAGCAATGGAAATAGGGAAGATGACAGTCAGAGCTGTAAGACTCCCGTGTCTGCATAGTGAGCTGAGAACATAGGGTGTAAAATTAAAAATCCAACAGTCCTATTGTTAGGAATAAAACCCTGTCATTTGCATGTTAAAACACCTCGACTTACAGCAGCAATTTCTGTCTTTAACTTTCCTGGTTTACCCAGTTCCCAGGATGAATAATGCAATGGAACTCCTCAGCAGCCACACAAATGAAAAAATTCAATAGGACTCCTTTTTCCCCTCTAAACCTACACATCTTCTGCAGGAAGCCTTTCCACTGAGACGTGGAAATCCCTGCTGCCAATGCCTCTGAAAGAGCTTTTTAACAGAGAAGGCTGGGGAGGAGCTGCCAGCCCCAGTGATAAACCCTGTTTGCCCAAATCCCAGCACAGCCTCTGCAGAGTCATGTTAACCAGACCTTGCATCGCTCCCTTTAGGAATAAGCAAATTAGCTCATGGGGGAAAAAAGATTATCGTCAATGCAGGCCTGACATCTGGAAGCAGATTACATCAAATTTGAATAATCTAGGTGACATTTCAATTTAAATTGTCCTCGCGTCTGAAGAGGAAAGAGAATTAAGTGCGAACTCATCGATCGGTGCCTCGCGGCCGGGCTGCTGCTGCTGCAGTGAGCATCCCCAGACCCAGCAGGGACAGGAGTGCCCACCCTGCTGCTGCACCCCTGCATGCCCCCCACCCCAGCACAGCTTTGCTCACCAGTTCTGCCCGTTCCTCACCCACTCCTGCGTTTTCCCAAACTGCAGGAGCAGCTCAGCTGCCGCCTGGGAGAAATGATGTCCCCAAGGGGAAAGGGTGGTGCTCTTTGTGGCAGAGCAGGGACATGGTGTGCCCAGAGTCCATCCCATTATCACTCATCCTGGGAGATATTCCTGCCTTTTCCTCTACCACCAATTCAGACTCAGAGGGAAACACAGCTTTCCCAGAGCGTGGAGACTTGGCTTTGTGAGGAATAGGAAGGCCTTCCACTCTGAAACATGGAGAGAAAGGGCAGGAAGGCACCAAGGGGCAGCTCAGACTCTGGCAAGGGGATTTAAAACCTCACCCTCTGCCATCTGAGCAGCTTCCTCTGCAGCTGAGCTCAGCTGCTGCACCCACTCACACAGTGCTGCTGATCCTGCTCCACAGCTGGGCATTGTCACCTCCCACTGCTGCACGACAGAGTCTGGGGCTGGGCAGGGTTTTTCAGTGTGAAAAGGGACTCACACATACAATTACATGGATTAATTTGGGTTTCATGTCCATTAACCCACAAGTAAGTGATCTTTGTGTAGGCGCAGTATGTAACCTGGTCACCAGAGGTAACAATCCTCTTGCTGGGATTTCCCAGCATTTCATGCTTTTAATGCTTATTATGCAGAAATCTCCCACCAACCTCAGTGCAAACACCTCACTGGCTTTAACCCACACCTATTTACAGGAGCATTCCGTGATCCTGGCATGGGTCAGAATGATGTGACAAACATTTCTGAAAGCAGCACCACACCAGTGTGGAGGAGCCACCTTATCATTGCTGTCACCTCCACAGAGACACCTCAAGGACACAGCAGGACCTGACCCGAGCCTTCCCACAGCTGACAGTGCAAAACAGTTCACTGCCACTGCACATCTCAGTGCTTGGGGTGTTGGGAATCCCAGCAAAAGTGAGAAACTCCATTTGCAGGAGGTTCAGGGCCAGAGGCCCTGGCTGTGCTGCACACCAGCGCTGCTCCAGGAACAGGCATTTTCTACCAATGCAAATTTTTTGCTTGCATTAGAAAATAATATAATTTCCATTTATACATGTTAAATGAGAATTTCAAAAGCGTATAATGCTTCCAGGCTGTGTGCAGGCATCTGGAGCTGCAGATGAGGGTGTCTGCAGCACCGCTGGATCCCAGCCCACAGCTGGCCTCTCCTATCCCCTCCTGCAGCGTGGCCTCCCAAGCTCATCACTTAAAATGTGAAAAGCATCTGGGCTCCTGAGCTCCCCCTGCCCAGCCACCCGTGGCAGCAAAAGGGTGGGTCAGCTCAGCTATGAGACCGAAGCTCCCTCATTAACAAGCTGTTAAATTATTAATAAGTTTATATGTAATTTCTTCTGTGTACATAATCTCACATTTTTCAGAAAACTATCATCGCTTTTCACTTAGTTCCACTTGAGGAAACAACAGCTCCTGCTTTCACTTGAGCAGATGAATATTTATGTTGAGCTTGTTCTGTCTGGGGCTGAAGAAAACCAGATTATTTGGCTTCTCAGTGTGGGGAAGGTCAGTGTTGGGCATGGCATGTGCCTGGCTGTCACTAGTGCCCCTCCAGACCTCCCACCCCAGCTAATGGATCTCCAAAGGGCCCGAAAACTTGGCCAGAGAAGCTGTTGATGTTGTCCCATCCCTGAAAGTGTTCCAGGTTGGATGGGGCTTGGAGCAACCTGCTCTGGTGGATTGTGCCATTACCATAATTATACGTCTGAGAGCAGGAGTGCTCATCTGCTCCACCTTGGAGGAGAATCCTTCACAAAAACCCAGCTGCCCAATGCTGTCATCATTCATCCACATGTTGCTGAAATGAGCCACCAATGAAGGGGCTGCTGGAGAGTTTTAGGTGTGAGGAGTCAGCAAACAGGAGGGTTTCAGGGAAGCTTTGCTCCCTTGGGAGTGGTGGAGGTGGCTGGCTCCCTCACGGGGTGCGGATCCGTGCCTGTGGAATGATGTGACTTGATGCTGTGGCAGCTCAATGTCAAAGCAGCCCGAGCTGAACAGAAACCTTTTGATCTCAGAATATTCCTCCCCTGCTGTAAAGTCACAAATTTGTGGCTTGCTGCTCCTCAGCTTCCATGCCTTGACAAGTCCTTCGGCAGCCTCAGCTTGCTGTGGAAACCAAATATTTTGACTCTGCTGTTTATTCCCGGTTTTTAAAGTGTGTTCTGAGTGAATAACAAATATGTTTTGTGAGGCAGCTGGTGCTTCTTCCTGTAACGTACAAGGTAGGGGAGAAACAAACATATTTGCTTTTGCTCCGTCTATTTATCCAACAATTGTAGCTGCTGTTTTAACGGCACAAAAATGTAATTACCGCACGCGTTCTCACCAGCCCTAATTAGCAGCGTGCTTAAGCATACACTTAGAGACACTGCTGCTCCATGACAGCATTCCTGTGGGATCATCAGGGGCTGAGGTGGCCTTGCCCTCGTGGGTCGCCTTGTGCTGATTGAATGGCGACATTTGGGCACCTTGAAATCCTGGGAATTTTTTCCTGTAGGAATCCCAGACACTGAGAGCTGCATCTTCCCAAAGACCATTGCATGTGGGAGAACACCAAAGGGATCCAGCACAACAGGCAGTAATGGAGCTTTACAGAAGGTCGTGTCCCTCACTTGTCTCTAATCGAGGCTTTGCTAATCCAGGAGACTTTTTATCTTTTCTCCTTTTTCCCTTTGTATTGGCAGCAACAGTAGCTCAGTGAAAGCATCATTAACGTAATTAAGTGAGCAATTTGCTTATTAACAGATTGCAACCTTTTCAACAAACTTTGCTGGGTTTTCCCTTTTTAAACGCCAGCTCATCGTGCTCAGGGAGGAAAGGCTGCTGTGAAGAGGGGGTTGAGCTGTATATCCCAACCTCTGCTCTGCTCCTCAACAGGACCCATCTCAAGCTCAGACCTCAAGGCTGAGTCTGTTCTGGAGCCAGTTCTGGAGCTGCCAACCCCCTCGTGTCAGATTTCCTGGCTGGGGCTCCAGGAACACTGGTGTGGAGCAATGGGTGAGCTGCTCTCTCCTCTCACCCCCCAGGGATAAGAGCCACTGGGATTGTGAGGCAGGATGTGAACAGCTCTGACATCACTGGATAGAGTTAAAAACTCCTGGGAGAGTTTGCCATAATTTCTCACTGTGCATTTAGGAAAAAGCAGCTTGTGCCCAGGAGACCTATCTCTCCTCCAGAATCCATCCCACATTGCCCTTCCCTGCTCTGAATGTAGACTAGTCTTTTTTTTTTTCTTTCAGTTTTCTCAGTGTGTTCCAAAGTAAGTGTAGGAGAAGCCAGGAGTGGTTCCTTTGCCCCATGTGAAGCAGGTTGATGCTTATTCTGGAGTCTGTGCTCTCAACAGCTCATCCCAATGGGAATCTTCCACCTTTCTCACCAGAGAAAAGCACTCAGTGTTTCCCCCGGGTAGTTTTCCCTTCTGCACTGCTCAGTTGCCTGGATATCTTACACTGTGGTATTAAAAAACATGGATAATTATTACTGTTCACCAGCATAATAGTTTCAAGGATCAGCATCCCTACTTTTCACAAGGAACACATCCCCAGGCGGTCGCCTTTGCATATGAGCGCACAAAAAAAGTTCAAGTGAGAAAAAACCCCTATCAGCAAAGCACATTTATAGAGATGAATTATTTGGAAAATCTCTGAGCATCCAAACTCTGCGCAGCAGATTTGAATAACAGAATTCTGAGCAACAAGTTCATTTTGACCCTCTGGGCTAAAAAGTTATAATTAGCGCAGGCACCATAAAACTGGCTTTTAATTAAATCAGCCTTGGAAGAGAGGGAGCTCTGCAAGGTCCCTCCCTTGCTTACATAAGGCAGCTGGCCTGAGCACCACTGTGGGGATGCTGTGGCACTCCAAGCCCAGGAAGCTTTCTGCAGGATTTTCCAGAGTGGGAAAACCAGAAATGGGGAATGGGGGAAGTGGGGAGCCCACATCCAGCCCCAGACCTCACCCAGTTGTGGAGCAATTGCTGCTGCAGGAGCTGCAAGGAGGGTTTGTGTGGGTGAGTCGAGCGGCGTTTCTGGGTCCGTGGTTTTGGTGACAGCAGTTCAGGGCAGCCCCAACACCCACAGCTTGTGCTGGACATGGGTGCTTCCCCAGCAATCCCAGCTCATGCTGGGAAGGGGCAGCTCAGAGGATGTGCTTTGAAGCCTCCAGAACAGCCTGGCAATCTGTCCTGCTACCGTTGCCGGTATGGTAATGGGCTGAGTGTATTCCCAAAAAGCATATGCTGCGGTGCCGAGCGTGGCAATGCCAGTCTCACAGTTGTCTCTTTCTTTGCACTTTCAAAAGGCTGTAGGAAACGGTGGCATATGGCACCCCAGCGTGTGGTGGTTTCATCGACACAGGTAAGGCCAGGGAAAACAGAGCTGAGTGGCATTCCCCAGGGAGGACGCCTGTCCTGGTCCCACCAGGATGCTCCAGCTGCCTCCCATGCCCACCAGGCACCAGCTCTGGTGGGTGTGTGTGCTGCCAGTGCCAGCCCATGAAGTTTCAGCCCCGTGCTGGCACGGGGTGGATCAAATGAGTCAATTAACAGGTGCCTCCCCGTCAACACCAGAGCTGAACTTCTAGTTCTGCAAATATATAATTAAAGCACAGTCTCACAATTATAAGATTCTCTTCCACTTGAGCGAAGGCGGAGGGCTGGCAGGTGCTGGAGTCAATCCAATTGTTTCCACTCGCTCTCCTTTCCTGGGATGTGTGGCAGGGGTGAGGCACGGAGGGTGGTTAGGCTGAGGGTAGAGCTGAGATGCCCTGGCAAAGGCTGCACCAGTGCCTGGAGTGGGTGCTGATTCGGGCTCTGGATGTGGGAGTGCTGAAGGCAGTGGCTGACAGAACCTCAAGAAGGATGATTGAATCATGACAGACTCTGGTGCTGTCTCAGGATGATTGAAGTCATGAGCAGTTTCAGGAGTCAGCGTTGGGAGTGGAGCTGTGCTGGATCAGGAGGGGCAGGGAAGGCTGTCGGCACAACTACCTTGTGTAGCTGGGAAAGAAAATGCTGCTATTTTCCCTTAATACCCAAAATTATCTGCAAATGCCTCTGCTATCATGTTCTATAAATATTGGCTGTTCCCAAAGCCTCCTGCTCAACAGCCCTCCCCAAGCCCACTTTCCCCTTCAGACCATGCACTGAATCACACTGTTCCCTCCTCAGGGGCAACAAAAGACCATGGCAGGAACACCAACACGCAACTCATCGTGCCAGACCTGGAGACAGAAACCTGGAAAAGTTCCAAACGCGGAGGACACGAAGCGCCATGGACCATGGGAATGCATTCATCTCTAGGAAAGCACCCAGGGGATGATGGACACCCCTCAAAGCCTGCTTGGATAAAAGGAAAAAAAGGTTTCCATCCCTATGCTGAGCCAGAGAGAGCTCGTTGAAGCTGGGTGGCAGTGGGAGGGCATCAGCACTGGAGCCAAACCTGGAGCAGCCACAAGAGCAGCCAGCCAAGCGTGGGTGGGAAGCATCACCTCCAGAGACCAAACCCACTGCTGTCCCCAGAACAGCTTGAAGATCCAAGGGGAAGGGCACAGTGGGGATCCCTCCCTCCAATCATGCTTTTCCCTGGCATGGTTTTGGGGGAGTATTGGAGTTAAGGCTCTGACCCACCTCTGCAGGCACAAACCCACCTCTGTACCTGTGTGGGCTGCTCAAACTGTGACGCTGGAAAAGCCAGCAGAGAAAATCTAAACCATGCCAACCTCTTTCCATGCCCTTGTCCCTTCTCCAGGGGAACAATCACTGCTGAGGATCTTTGCCAAAATTAGTTCCTTTAAGATCTGAGGGATCTTTCTGCTACTGCACCGAGCAGTGGGAGTGAGCCCATAAATCCAGTTAGTCACAGTCGCTGGATTACATCGGACCTTGTCCTTCTGCCTTTAATAACACAATTGTTTGCTGCATAAGGAGCTTTATGTAACTGGGAATCAGGGGTGATCCGCTGCGCTGCCCAGGCTGGAGCTGTCAACTCTCCCTTCTCTCTGGGCTCGTGTGAACCTCCTGCTGCCAGGCAATAGCTGAGAAATAAATAACCTCCTTGCTGTGGCAGTTAAAGGTCTGACTCCAGCCCACTGTGGCGGTGCCCTTGGCACAGGATTTCAGTCTGATAACACACGGGTCAGTACCAGAGGTGATGCAGGGATGAAGTTACCCCTGGAAGATCTTTCCCATCCCGCACTTCTCCCTTGAGGACAGCCCTCAGGTGCAAGGGGAGATATTTAGGCTCACTCCTGGTGCCAGGCAGGAGACCACCATGCCCCAAAGCCACCGAGGCTCTTTGGGGACAGCAGTTATCAGCTCCTTCATCTATGAAGGGCAAGTACTGGGAGGCAAAGGCACCGGGCCTGCAGCCTGCACTGCCCGCAGCGCGCGCAGCGGTCTCGCCCAGCACCATTAAATCTCTGTTTTATTGCAACAGAGCAACCTCTGCACTCCCCCCACGCTCTCTGCATCCCTTTTCCCTTTCCATCTTTTTAAGTGACTCTGCCAAGCAGTGCCTGCATAGCCGAGGCCATGCGTTGGTGCTGGCAGATGGGCAGCATCATTAAGGTCTCTAGCAGTGAGCGGCGTCATTTTGGGTGAAGAGCTGCTCTTTAAGGACGAGTTTGGAGACTTGACACATCAGCACGAGTCTGAAACTCCTTTACAGTTTCCCAGTGATGTGGCTGTGCCCCTTTCCCAGGCAGCTGGGACGTGGCTCCTGGCACATGCACCGCTCCCCTCACTGGACCAGGCGAGCAGAAAGCTCTGGCATGCAAGAGACTTTGCATTTGAGCATGGGCAGATTTAATCCTCACACTGAGTTTATTTGTTTATTATCTTTTGGTTTACCTATCAAGTGCTGCAAAATGAATGTATAGCCTTGTTGCCATGTCACCACCCTGCCTAACTCCCAGGGCCAGCACGTCTGTCCGACAGCAGGGCAGCATTATTCATGCAATTAGGGAAAGGAAGGCAGGTGAAGCTGTCAGAGCAGCTTGCAGGGAAAACTTCAGAAAAACACAGGAAAAACACTGGCTCAGCCTTATCCAGCTACTGGAGGGACTGCTATCCCGCCAAGCCTGGGTGTCCCCCAAGCTGCTTCACCCAGCATGGCTTCGTGTCTGCCCCAAATCCTCACTGGATTCAGTGAGGCAGATCCAGCACTGGATTCTCTGGACAGTGTTCACTGGCTTATGCAGTGGCCAAGACACAAACTCTGAGCTCCCTGGTGAGGTACCTGTGGGTGGCACAGAGGAGCACTGGCTGGTCCCCAAAACCTGGCAGGGTGAGAGATGGTGTCTCCAGAGGTGGTCGCTGGTGCCAGCTCCTGACAGTGCAGCACACCCTTGGCAGCATCATAATGCCCCGAGTGAGGCTTGCTGGATAAATAAATATTCCAGAGACGCTCCAGGTCATGCATTTTTCATGAGTTTGTTCTGCTATTGGGAGCCGCACCCTTTAAGAAGATTGGATGCATGTGGAACAGAAGTCATTTTCATAGTGAATAATTCTCTTGAAAAGCTGACTCTGAATATCTCAGAGCAGGAAACACATCTCCCTGGAATGACTCTGCAGGGACCCACTGAGGGTCAGGTGTGCCCCATGGCTCTGCCCAAGGAGAGCTGCTCTCCTGGCTGCAAAAACCAGCAACTCCTGAAGGAAAAACACACTGAAGCAGGAGTTTTGTGTAGATTCCAGGAGTTTCTGGGGAAAGGCATGGACCCTTCCCAGCCTGGGGGCTGGCTTGGGTGACTCACTCAGAGCTGCCAGAGCTGGATCCATGTGGATACGCTGCGAGAACTTTGGGATCCTGGTGAAACAGCCAGCACAGTATTTATTATGGTGCTGGGTTTCGACTTTGGATTTAGATATTGATGGAGTCTGCGCCTCCAAGCAAAGAGCGCTAATTAGCACCCGCAACAGAGAGCCAGCTTTTAATTAAACACAGCTTAGCGAGGGGGACTTGTTAGAGACACCGTGCCACGTGTGAGATGACGTGGGCAGGAGGATTTCGGAGCAGGGCTGAGTCTGGCAGGGCACAAGGCACTGGGATGGGGGTTCTGCAGTGGGACAGGGTGTGGGATGTGCAGCTGCACTGCCAGGGCCAAGCAGAGCCTCAGGGTTTCCAATGCCTCCTCCAACAAGAGCCATCCCATTCCTGTCACTGCAAATAACCAAACAAGCTGCATGGAGAAGAGAATAATATTAATATTTAAAAGGCATTTATAGTTTTAATCAAGCTTTGGGGGGAAAAGACAGCTTAACACGGCACTTTACACAGTTGATAAAATGTTTGACATTTACTGGTGCCTGTAATGAATCTTGTCTCAATTTTCTCTTTTAAAATGCCACTCCAGATACTCTATCTATCTGTAGGGTTTAAAAAGCACTTATCCAACAAAGCATTATCACAATGGAGAATAGGAAAGGGCGTCTTGGCAGAGCAGCACCAGCTCCAGGGTTTGCTGGCACCCGAGCAGGCCCTGTGTGGGATGGGCAGAGGAAGGAGGATCAGTGTGGCCCTGCTGCAGCCCTGCCCACCAAAACACCTCCACTTTCCCACCGGTCACAGCCCAGAACATGAGGCTCAGCTGTCGACCAGTGCCTGGGATACAGCAAACCCAAACACTTTGGAGGCAGAGGAGGCTGGAAGTTTGCTTTGTCCCAGAAGAACAGACCTTGGCTGCCAGCGCTGCCCACGGCAGGACAGTGCAGGGGCTCTGGGTGTTATCAGGGAACCACAGTTCTCCTGTGCAAACAGAGCTGCTGCTCCACGGGCGATGATCCAAGGAGCATTCCTGCTCCTCCTCTGGAAGGACACTGCGGAGGGAAGTATCAGCAGAGAGCACAGGCAGCTGCTGGCCTGGACTTCCCTTTGAACAACCACTCCAATGTCCTTTGCTTCTCCCTCTTTTCTTTACTTTTTTTCAGAGGAAAGAAATGAATTATTCTATGGAAGTTAGTGCCTGTCTCAGGAGCCTGGTATAGAAAATTAGGTTTTAATAGCTTTGAAATTGAAGCTCTTTGGGTCAATAGGACAAGATTCAGACAGTGAAATCACAGGCCCATAAAGGGAAAAAAAGCAAATATTTTGTTAGTCATCAGAGAGTCACAGTCCAAAGATAGCAGGCAGGAGCTTAAAATACTGCTGTGCTCGTCAGCTCCTGAAGTGTTTAGTCATAAGCTCCTTTTTTCTCTTGTTGTCTTTCTATATATTAGCTTTGGGAATGCAGAATTTGGCTTTCCGTCCTTGGACGTGCCTGGGAATTCCTCAAGTCACCGCTGGAATTGGAAAGTTTACTTTGAGCTAAAAGCACTGTAAAGTCTGTGAGGTAACGCAAAGAGAGAAGCCACCAACTCAGGCAGCACTTCACATCACACAGGATGGAGAACTTCCAGAGCAGCTCTGTCAACAGGCTCTGGAATTATTTGACTCATTATTAAAGGGATGAATGGGTTATAATTATTCCTAATTTCCTATTCAGAGCTCATTACCACCCTTAAGAAGGGTAGGTGGGGAGCCCTCAAGATCCGGCAAGTTACTTTAAATATTCATACGGCTGAGAGAAATTTCTCATGGTTTGGAGCTGTGATGGGGAAATGGGCCAGATGGGCTGGGAGGCTTCTGCCCCATGGCCACTGCTCCCCCAGGGAGCCCACAGACAGCAGCACCACCCAGAGCTCAGAGCTAAAACACTGTTAAGGGATCACCCAGTGGCAAGCAGGAGATGGACGCCTCAGTGCTTTACCCAGGCCACTCACTGTTTTGTGGCTATCCCAGGTTTTAGCTGCAGTGAGGTGAGGCAGTGGAAGGCCACAGGATGGGACGTGGCTCCTGGTGAGAGCTGCTGTCCTCTGACAGGGGCTGATGGCACACGAGGCACCCCCAATGTCGCCTGCAGCACACACACCCCTAACACGTGGAACTGTCACATTGCTTCACCCAACTTCTACCCTCCAATCAGTGCCCAATTTCCTTCCAAGGATAAAGCCATCCCTTACTTTTGGCTGCCCACTCCAGCTCAGGGCACTCTCATTCTCCCCCGTGCACTCAGAGCACAGACGCTTCCCGTGACTGCCTCAGAGCAATGACAAAACAAGCACATTCCTAATGGCCGGCAGAGCACATAGGAAATATATTAAATGTATTAACTTTGGCACTTGCTGGGTCTCGGGAGGAGCTGTTGGAGCTGCTCCTGTGCCTCACCTCTGCTCCCCCAGCTCCTTTATGCTCTCCCCTTCTGCTAGGAAATTTCCCTGTCCCCAAACTGCGGCTGCCTGGAGGTCACCGGCATTTGCCAGCAGCTCATCTGTGCCCCCCTGGGAGCAGCCCAGGCCCACGAGGTGAGGCTGGCAGATGGCACTCAGCCATCCTGTGCCACAGAGCAGCTGAGCCAGGCCAGCAGTGCCTGGGCTGGGAGATGCTCATTGCTCCCAGGGGCTCGCACGACCCCGGAGCCAACTCACGAGCAGAGCAGGGAGCATGGGAATGTGGCCAGGACAACACGACCAACTGCTCTGTTGGCTCAGGAACACCCGGGCTCACAATGCCCAGATGCTTAAAGGCTGGCTGAGACTCTCTGTGGGCTGTGCTGTGTGGAGCAAAGCTCTGGGAGGAGCAAGGCTCTGGGAGGAGTGAAGCGAGGGACAAGGCTAGTGGGAAGTCACCTTCTTGTCCCCACACTGGGATGAATCCCCTGGCTGCCACGTGGGACAGACCACCCCAAGATGCCCAGCAGGAAAATAAGAGAGGTCTCCTCTGCTGTGCCACCTGCCCAGGGTGGAACTGTGGCTGGCACTGGTCATGGAGCAGCCACCCACAGCAAACCCAGGCAGCTGCACGTGGGAAGCGCTCCCCAGGGCTCACTCCCCGGCCACACACAGCCTGGAATTTGATTATGTTTTCAATAAAAGAAGTGCTGGAAGATAACCCCCTTGAGTGGCATCTGCCACGTGGGCTGCTGCTGCCAGGATGGGAAAATTGCCCTTTGTTCTCCACAAATAAATCTGAGGGAAAGCCTGTTCTGAGCAGGCAGCGTTCTCTGGGGGCTGCTGAGGACTTTGCAGGCGTTGCCATGAATAACAGTTTATCTAGAGAGTTTCGTTCAAAATGAAGCCTCAGACACAGCCTAAAATTATGGGGATGCTGTGAAAATGGCTTTATAAACTATTGCTTTTTCCTTTCTGAGCAGCAGCAAAGTACAGGCCAGACAAAAGCCAGCCGAGACTCTAACTGTCATAAATAAGTCAGCAGAGCTGATAAAAATAAAGGATGAAATATAATTCAGCCATTCAGTGACAGATCCCATCTTAGCTGTGATATAGGGTCTGTTGAGACTGTCATTGCTTCAGGAAATTAAAGAATGAGCCCATTAGTGAGGATATTTAAAGATGTTCATATTAAGATTATGACTTCCCAGACTCAGCCCGACCAGGGAACTCACTCGATTCCAAAGTCATTTTTCACAGTCCCTTTTCAGTGCTGCTCCAAAGGACCCAGCAGTGCCACTGGGGGGTTGTGAGACGAGGGGAAAGTGGGGGCTGTGGGTGACAGCACCCAGCTCAGGTTTGCTGTTGCCATGGCAATAGGAATGCCTGTCCAGAGCCTCCAGAGGCAGCACAGAGGGGACACCCTGTCCTGGAGAGGGACTGTGACCATGTGCCATCCCTCAGCACTGCCGCTCCCTGCACGCACGTGTGAGCATCTCCCCGCTCCCTGGGGCTCCTCTTGGAGCCAGGAGCAATCGCTGACGTTTGCTTCCTCTCCTGTCTGGCAGAGCAAACACAGATTATGGCAACAACGGAGCAAATCACATCCTGGGAGTGGGTGTCCCATGAGAAGGAGCCCCAGGGAAGAGGAGGAACGAGGAGCCACAGGTGCTGGTGGATGCCTGTGCCTGAAGGGATGTTGGGTGAAAGAGAAAAGCAATGGCAAAAAAAGGTGAAGGTTCCAGTCCCGGGATGTTGGAAAACTGATGGATAATTGTAATTAGCTTTCAGAATTTTTAATTATAGAAGGGGTGTAAATAATCACAAAGCACGGCTTCACTAATGAGAGTCCTTGTGCTCAGAAACACGGGGATGCATTTGTTAGGGAGACTTTGAAAGCTCTGCTGTTAATTAGGTGTCTCACAGCCAGCAGGGTTTCAGGAGAAGGAGAAACATGTATACATTTAAATCAGGCTCATTGTGAGAGGTACCCAACATCAATTATGGGATAGCAGGGTGCTAAAATGAACGAGCTTTGTAATTAGAGAGTGGATCTGAACGGCAGAGAAGAGCCTTTGCTTCCCCTCAGGTGTCTGCCAAAGGTGTTTAACACTGGTCAGGACACAGGGGAGGAGGAGGAGGTGTGACCTGCCTTCCTCACCGTGGGGATCATCCCATGGCAGTGACCTGGCTTCCGTGTGCCCTGGAGGACATCCCACAGCAGTGACCTGCTTTCCTCACGCTGGAGAGCACCCCATGGTGGTAACCATGCCCTGAGAACATCCCAAGGCATCCTGTGGTGGGCTGGGCTGGATCAGAGCTTCACCAGCAGATCACTGCCGGGGCTCCTACAGCCTCATGCCTCTGCTTCTATTGGAAGAGAAGCAGAAGGGGAGGGGGAAGGCTAGATTAGTTTAATTAAGCATGGGGGAAAAGATTGCATTTCCCCACCCACAAAACCAAACAGGGCACCTCGGGAGCTGCTGGCCCTGCTCTGGCCCGTACCCAAGACTGGAGGGAGGTCCAGCCTTCCTGTGATCCCCCATGGGTGCATAAAGTAAAACATAATCTAAAGAGAGTGAGTGAGGATGTTTTCTCCTTCCACTTCCTTTCTGGGGCCACCTGGTGTGTTTTCTTGGTGGTTATAAACAAGCAGAAAAGGAGATGACAAAGGCTGAGAGACACTTTTTGAAGCTGTGTCTGTTTTTTGGCTGCTCTGAGAGCAGCAGTGAGCTCAGACCCTGAGGCCAATCTCCACAGTTCCTCCTTAGGTTTTCTCTTTTGGCCACAAATTTCAAGCCCTGCCACAGGAGTTTATGTAAGTAATTATATTTAGTTGGTATTTGGCTAAATCTAATGAAGCAATGATAAACAGCTCAGCGTTTTCTTCCCTGATGGCTAATGAATATTAATTTCTCTGTCAAAAAGGGACCTCTGCTCACTGCAAAATATTTCATTCCCATACTAAAACTCAGGGAAGGGGTAGAAGATCACTGGAAAGGATGGAGTTTTGGGAAAGCCTGCATCTCCTTCTGTATGAGAGCAGCAGGCTGGGTTCAGGTGCCTTCACAAGGAGTGGCCATCAATCCCTGTCTGACCCATCAGCTTGTTTTGGCAGAAATCTGTCCAAGCTTGAGTTGTGAGGATGTGTCAGGCACTGAGTGTCCCATGGCACAGGTAGCAGTGTCCCCAGGAGTCCTCCCACAGCCAGGGAGTGCCTTCAGTAGGAAAATGGCCCAAAAGTCTTCTGCAGGTGATTTTCCTCGCAGTGTGTGGCTCTCCCTTTCTGGAACTTTCAGGGTGGGTGTTAATCTGCCACATCATGGTAATTTCTGGCAATGTGGGAAATGTGGTGCTGCTGTCACCACGGGAACCCCGACACTGGGGATGACTCTGCCCTCCAGCATCCTGTGGGATGTTCCTGCTGCTGGCCCCGTGCCAGCCTGGCAGTCTCAAGGGCTTGGGGCTCTCACCCCAGCTCCCTGTGCTGCTCCATGCTGCTTGGAGAGGCAGCTCAGTGCCAGCATCATGTTAAACTGTTCTAACTTTAATCAGCTCGTGGGCTGCAGTGAAACACAGTTCACACATGATGTGAGGGGAGCCATGTGGCAACTCCCAGGGAGGGGCGAGCCTGAAAATGGATCTGCCCAGGTGGGCAAGGGGCAGCAAGACCCAGGTGGCCGCTGCAGATCCCCAGCAGGATCCCTGTGTGCTGACATTTGCCTTGCCATCTCCTTCCAGCGTGCTGCTGGCTGGCATCCCTCTCTGGGGAGGGAATTGGATCTTCTTCTTCCCAGCAGCTGCTCTCAACAGCCCAGTAGGATGTGTTGAGATTCTTGACATTGCTCTTAAGCATCAGCACCCTGTGCTTGAGGCAGTGCCAAGGGCTGGGGAGGCATCCTGGGTGCAGTGGGGGTTTGGGTCTGTCTGTTTTAAGGGCCACAGAGAGACCAGGGCAGCTCCTTGGCACCTGCATCCTCTCTGGTGACACTTTGGCAAGGTACCAGGATGCTCCTGCAGGAGCACACCCAAGCCAAGGCACTGGAAGAAGCAGCACAGGGTTTACTGTAAAAACAGATGCTAAACTTTGATTTTGGCAAAAAGAAACAACTTCAGCATCTGCTTGAGGAGATGCCCAGGCTGGGGAACGTGGGAGCTCCCAGAGCCCAGCAGCTGCTTAACCAAACTCATTTTTGCTACTTATACTTGTGCAGCTCAGAGACAACAGGAAAATCAATGATGATTTCACCCACTGACCGGTTTAAGGCGTTTCAATGTGCTGAAATATTTGCCCAAATTGTGGAACTTTGTTCTCTGTGATCCAACTTCCCAGCAGCACTGCCACCCACCACGCTCTGCACTGAAAACCTGCTCATCTCTCCAGAGCCAGGCTGAGAAAGGGATGAGAGTGGAGTGCTCTGCCACTGGTGGGTACAACTGAGTGTTCCTTAGAACAAGAATGAGGGGGAGAGGAAAGGGTGCCCTGTGCAAATACCATCTGCATTCAGATTCAAATAAAATTATAGCAAATCTGCAGCGCTGGAGATAAAAATGGTAATGAGTTTTAATAGTTCCCTTTGATTTCTGCTATTGAAATTGACTCTGGAAGGCTGATATTGTATCGGGAGATGTTAGATCCCTGGCCACACATCAGGCAGCTGTACTGCTTCCAGGAGTGAGGGAGAGGGAGTGGAGCCACTCTGGAGGGTTGTGGTCGTGGCAGGAGCGAGGAGCTGCGAGAGGCAGCCATTAGAGCAGCCGTGCAATTAGTCCAGCCATCGATTGTTAATACACTTTTAATCAATAATCTGGGCAAAGCCAGGACCTGGATTGATGTTGCAGGGGTGTGCAGTATCCATAAAATTGTCATCTGAGCACCCAGGGAGGTGAGTTGCTTCTCCACTGCTGATTAGCTGGACGGGGCTGTAATTGGCCAGGGAAAGGCAGGAGGTGATACCAGATTATTCATCCCAAATCCCTGCCTGACACACACACTCCTGCCAGCACCAGCTCTACCCCTGCTCCCCTCTCTGGATCCCCATTCCAGAGATCCAGAATGGTCCCCTCTGGATCACCATTCCAGCTAATTGTGAGTGCTCATGTACATTCATCAACATCAAAATCCAGGACTGGCCCCCCATTCTCTGAGACTGAACTCATTACCTGTGATCAATTAACAGTCTCGCTGTCCCTCGTAGAGCAGCCACAAATCCAGATGGAATGATGGACTGGGGAGGGAAGTGCCTCTGCATCCCCGCTGGTGAGAGGGGCCTTAACCCCAGTGCCACCAAAGGAGCATCACCTCACTCTGAAGTCAGATCACGTCACCGCCACAGGCCGTGGCTGCGCCGGCAAACTTCACTTCTGCCAAATGGATTTCTCTCCTGCCGTGGGGCTGTGGGTGCCGGGAGCTCAAGGCTGGTGCCCTGGGCTCCGGATGTGCCCTGTGTGCTTGTGAGGAGCCATCTGGGTCAAATAGCAGGAGGAAAGCTCAAAACCTCTTTTTTTTTTTTTTTTTTTTTTTTTTTTTTTTTTTTTTTCCTTTCCGAGAGCTCAAGGGCAAAATTTGAACATCAGAGGCAGGGACAAGTCTTCCTGGGCTGATTTGTGAACATCTTGTTGAGACATCCAGGATCAGATCCGAGACTATTTTAGTGATGCAGGGAGTGATTCAGAGTCATCCAGGTTATCCCCCCTCGCTGAGGCTGCGATTGAAATGTTTGTGCCTGAATATCACCCGGGAAGAGCTGAGCAGCCACACCGACACACAGACTGTCATGTTTATATCCCAGGATCTCCTCGGCCTCCCAGCAAGGCTGAGAGGAGCATCCATCATTTTCACACTCGGGCTCTGCGCTGCAGCAGGGCTCCCTCACTCAGTGCCACTCCTGCATCTGACCCAGCTGCTCCAGGAGGCTGGGCCACAGCCCCTTCTCTGCCTTCCCACACAGCAGGGACGAGATGCTCGTGGGAAAGGCCAGGGATATGCTGTAGCTCCCTACATTTTTCACACCAGAAGCTTTTAGTGCAGGAGATAAACCTCTGCAGCCCATGGATGCAGCTCAGCCCGGCGGCCGCAGCAGTGACCAAGGACCAAGGGGTGTTTCAGATGCCCAGGTGCCCCCATCTCCCACCCTGGCATCCCTCTGCCATGGCAGCACCCCTGCAGAGCTGCAGGAGCACTGGCTCCGAGCAGGATTAGCCATCCAAAGGGATCTCCAAGCACCTTTCCAGCGGGTGCTGTTTGCTTCCCGGCTGCTGGCGCGCGCGGATGAAACGTTGCCTTGTTTCTTCCCTCAGCGCTAGCCAGCTGCCCAAAGACAAACTGTCCTCCCTTGGGGGGTACATTAGAAATGCTTAAGCAAATTAGCCATAAATAGAAAATGTAACATATGGGGCTGTAGATAATGTTTCATTATAAATTATCATATTCTCCAGGGAGATACGCCTCTTCCCTTCACACCAAAGACTCTGGGTTTCTTCTTCTGTGCAGATTTTGAGTTTCTTCTTCTTCTTCTTTCTTTCTTTCTTTTTGGTAACTGTTTCTGACAACTACTGGACTCAGTTAATTTCCTGGGTGCAGAAACTGGGATATGTAGCTCACTTCTGCTGCAAATCCTCTCAGATTTAAAATTCCCTCATTAAAAAAAGAGAAGAAGTGAATACAGTCCTGATGAAAGGTGCCCGAGTGAAGGCCCTGAAGAGTAAATGAGGCTGTTTATCCACCACAGAGTCGCACCAAGGACAACAAGGCTGCTTCCCCTGCTCTGTCCCAGCACTGCTGGCACTGCCAGACCACAGTCCCAGTTCTCAGCCACATGGAAATCAGGCACTTTCCAAAACAAGAACACCCACGAATTATTCCCTTCTCCTGCTCAGGCTGAACAGCTCAAGAGGAATCAGCCTAGTGCAGAGGCATCTCCCTGGGAGCCCATCCGTCATCCCAGCACCATTCAGCTGCTGGGGATCCTGGTGGGCAGCACCAAGCTCCTCCCTCCTTGAGTAAATATGAGAAAACTGGTACTATTCATCCAGCTACAGAGTCCTTGAGGGAACAGATTCCCCAGACAGCCCAAACTTAATCCTTAACATCTTGAAAATTGATTGGTATGTTTTTTTTTTTGGTTTTTTTTTCTTTTTTTTTTTTTCTGTTTTGCTTGTAATTTCATAAGTTTGTTCCCACAGTGATCAAGAAACAAGTTCCAGTGGCCACTCAGGTCCCATCTTGCTCTGGGCAGACATTTTTCTTCTTTCTGAAACCTCCCTGAGCTGACCTCTACTAAAGTTTCAATCCTCACACAGATGGCAGCACAAAAGATATGTTTTTTCCCCAAAATATTATTGTGTATGCAAACACAGACTGTGCAGGCAGAAGCCACAGGAAGCACAGGAAGTAGTTTCCTGCTCCACAGCTATGGGAGCATATTGATGTTGGTCTCCAAAACCCAGAAACTGAACCCATTAGAAACACTTCAAGTGAGATTATTGCAGACGCAGAGATTTACCTGCTGTAATTGCAGAAATCTTGGCGCTTACATCCTGGAGCTAATTGATGTCATCAAAGCACTGAATGAGTCCTGATTTTGGTAGTTACAGTCCCACCTGGCACCTCCGCCTCGCTGTAATAACCACAAGCTTAAAGGAAAGGAAATACAGAAAGGAACATCTGTGGCAAGGCAAATATTTGGGAGGATGGTGGCAGCTCCTACCGGAGATGTTTCCCTGCCTGGTTGCACGTGCAACGTGTCCACTCCAGGTTTGTCAGCATCCTCCTCACCTGCTGGTGGGATGCAGAGCACTGGAGCTCAGGAACCACTAGGATGCAGGGAGAGGAATGGGTGTGTTGGTGGGTTGTGGAGCTCTGAAGCATTTGTGCTGCTGGGATCCTGTCCTTCCAGGATCAAACTGAACCTGACAGGGTGGGATGTGGCCGTGCAAGCAGCTGGTGGGACGCAGAGCACTGTAGCTCACGTACCACTAGGACGCAGGGAGAGGAGCAGGTGTGTTGGTGGGTTGTGGAGCTCTGAAGCATTTGTGCTGGTGGGATCCTGTCCTTCCCAGGACCAAAGGGAACTTGGCAGGGTGGGATGTGGCTGTGCAAGCAGCTGGTGGGATGCTTTCCTTGTTATGCCATCCCTGGTGTGCTGTCAGAGAGGATTTGCAGCACTTCCCAGTGGCACCGAGGGGTTTAGTGGATATCCCATTACACTGGGAGCAGGTGACTTAACTGGGTCAGCAGGCTTTGCTCTGCAAAGGCTTAAACCTCTCCATTAGCTGACTCTGTGTGCCTCCTGAAAACTTCAAACCAGAAGGAAAAATGCCTTTAAATTTATGTGGAATTTTGTTCTTGATGGAATCTGGTGGAGATGCGCCCTTGCCTTGGCATTGCTGAAAGGAGATGGGTGCTGGGGCAGTCCTGCCTTGCTCCCCACAGGATGTGGGTCACCAATTATCACCAAAGGGGTACTGGGGACAGACAAAGGTGATACAGAGACTCCATCATCAGAAGGCATGAAAAAGGCACTTTATTATTAGAAATCCACAGTTCTGGTAGAAACAATGGTGGACCTAAGGCCTGATTGGCCTTTAGGAATCTTCTCTCACCTATTGGTCAAGAAGGGATAACTCCTTCTTGTAAACATCTTGGACAAAGAGAGAGTGCCTGCCAGGTGCAGAGATTGGGATAATAATGGTTTTAATTGTTTCTCTGAGCTTTCTCACAGCTTCCCAGGAAAATCCTGTGAGAGCTGTCTCTCTCTGTTCAGAGGATATGTGATTACCACATGCTGGCATGGCGCTGGGGCTGGAGGAGACCCCACAGTGCCCACTCCTCCCTCTGTCTCACCAGGATCGCTCCCTGCAGAAGGTGGAGGTGCCATCAGGAGACACAAACACTGGATTTTCTCTCTCTGGGATCACCCCTGTCCCTCGAGGCTTTCATGCTGCATGGACCCTCACAAGGACCTTGGAGTGAGGTGACGGTGGTGGGGCCAGTGTCCCTGCTAAATTCCCTTTGAACATTCGAGCTGCAAGCAGTGGCTGTCATGGCTCACGAGGCTCGGAGAAACTTTCTGCCCAAGGAAATATTGACCTTTCCTGCAGAGCAGCAGAGCGCAAGGATGAACAGAGCTGCGCCCTCAGCACCCGGCTGAGAGCTGAGCATCCCGCAGATCAGCCCCGTCAGTTAAAATAAACAACAACCCCAGTGCCTCCCTGCCAGGGCAGAGCTTCAGCTTATTGTTCCAGTCAAAATAGAATTATCGCCCTGAGGCCCTGGAGATCAAAAAAGAGGGAATGAACAGTGAAGGCAGTGAGGGAATTGCTGGAGCAGTGATTCTCTCGCCAGTGTTGGGAGCTGATGCTGGATTCCTGTAGACACAGAGAATGATGAACTGCTGAGGGTGGGAGTTGCAGTCTTCTCGGGTGGTTGATCCTCTCTTTCACTCCTCGCCAGCCTCTGGCTTTCAAAGCCTTCAACTTGGACTTGTTTTTTTTTAAAACACAAATCCATTGCTCATTTTCTTGTTGCGGCATGACGCACTCTGTGCCAAAAGATGGACAAATGCAAGGGGGATCTTGAGCATGGGACAGCACAAGCTCCTGCCAGCAAACCCTCCACGGCCAAAAACGTTGGAGTCCTAATCCCACTTGGAACAGGAGAGGGAGGCAATGCTCTCTGGACATCTCAGTCTCCTCTGGAGGCTGTGACAGGCTCTGGGGCACACAAAATTCCAACCAGGCAGGGAAATTGAGGCAAAATCTGTCTGGCGTGCTGGTGATGAATTATTCATGCCCTCCCAGCCAGCATTTCCAAAAAGGCCCACCTTAGTGTGAAGCACACAGGAGGAAGGCGGCAGGGCCGTGGGTCCCGCGGGAGCACCGCGCCTCCAGGAGCGGAGCGGGCGCGTCTCCCGCACGTCTGCGCAAAGCAAACACAGATTATGCCGTTTCTTCAGGCCTTTCATTTCACACGTCATTTTTTCTATCTAAGTATAGGTTTACACGAGAGGTAATTACCATCCTTTCACAGCTCTTAGTGCAGAGCAAAATGAGACGGAGTATTACATTCGTAATCTAATCGTAAATAAAAAGGGCCGTAATAACCCCCAATTAGCACATTAAAGTGTGTCGAGGACTTGTTTTACCACTCCGGTGTAAACAAGACCCCTGGGAACACCTCACATTGCTGAGGCAGAACTGTTGGGTCCCTCTTCTCCCTCACAGAGCCAAGTTATGCAACACCCTGAACACCAGCTCTTAGTTGGAGTCAGACATGGATTTTTCATGAGGATAAATTAATTATGGGCAATTTTGTTCCCTCTGCTGACACATCTGGTGCCAGGCAGGGAGGAGAGGGCTGGAGTCTCCTCTTCCAAGCTGTTGGGACAGCATTGCTGGTTCCTGTTGGAAGGTTGTGGGGAAGCAAATAGAGATGAAGCAAAAGGGTGGTGGGAAGATGAAGGTCAAAAATGACCACGAGACCATTGTTGCTCTCAGAATTGGGCACCAAACAGAGCATTGGATGGAAAACATGTCCCAGCGCTCCAGGGTGGGCAACAACTGAGGTGGGGGCTGATGGGGTCACCCCCATGCCTCGGTTGAACGCGACAGAAGTGCATCAGCCATCCAACAGGAGACAGTATTTTTTTGTCACTTTCTGTAATACATGGAAGGCAAACAGTCTCAGGCCTATCCCAAAGCCATGATTGCAATCCCCCAGGGAGACTCATTTTCAAATGATCTTGTTAGACATTGTTAGGAATTGATATATTTGCATAGCATGAATGTTAAAACTCAGAAAGAACTCAAATGCCAATTAGAACCACGGCGTTTTTTCCCCCCCCTCATTAATCAGTCATAAGAGAGCAGCTCCAGGTGTTTTTCCCTGACTAAACGCCGGCAGAACTCTGCTGTTATTAATCTTGATGACCCAAGTGCCATCACCATACACAGATTTCAGCAAAGTGATGGAAGACCGGGAGTGATGCAAGATGGGAGGTGTAAGCACAGCCATGGATCACTCCCAGGGCCTGGGGACCACCCCTGGGATAACCCTGCTGGGATAACCCTGCTGGGATAACCCTGCTGGGATAAAACAGGCTTGGAATGCAGCACTCGGGGATGCTACTGGGATAGCAGCGCTGGGATAACCCTGCACTCTGCATAAAATCAGCAACAAACCCTGGAATTTCATCTCAGAAAACAGTGAGGAAGTGATGAGTCAAACAAGACCAGGCTGAGAAATGCCTGTGCCAATGCTCCAAGGCAAAGACTGCGGCACTCAGGTGGGGGAAATGCCATCGGGAAAGTAAAAGGCATCACAAATCAAACAAACACACAGATGGGTTGTGTTGTGGCACCTGGCACAGCGAGGAGGATCTGTGCTGAGTCACCCCCTTGGCATCTGGGCACCCAGAGTTTCCTTGCTGGGGCAAGCTCTCTCTTTTGTCACCACTGGTTTTCCTTGCTGGGATTCAAATGGCACAGCCTAGCACGGGGGTTCCACGGCAGCTCAGCCTCGGTGGGCACTGGTTATGGAGAGAAGGACCTTGGAAATGAGCAGGGCATGAGGGCAGCCCCTGTGCCAGCAGGGACCGAGGCATGTGCCAACCTTGTGGCCATCCCAGCACATCCCGGCCATCCCAGCACATCCCAGCCATCCCAGCACATGCCAGCCTTGTGGCCATCCCAGCACATCCCAGCCATCCCAGGTGGCACATGCCAGCCTTGTGGCCATCCCAGCAGGGACATGCCAGACGTATGGCCATGCCAGCCAGGACATGCCAGCCTGGTGGCCATGCCAGCCTACAGGCACTCAGAAGGACATCTCCAGGCTGTTCTGAGCCCTCCCAGGAGGAATTCAATCAGCTTCACGGTGATTAATTACCCAGGCAAAGCCTCAGGTGCAGCGCTCCCGTGGGACAGGACAGGGCAGAGGTGCAGCCCTCCCCTGACTCCCACCTGGGAATAAAACCAGCATGGGATCAGCTGTAATTAGCAGCACCCAATTATATATCCCACTACAAATGATGATGAAAAAGCAAAAATCCCTGAACTAAAAATATCTCCCCTGGGAGAAGTATGGCCAGTGTTTAAGCTGATAAGACAGAGAGCGAGGAAGAAGATGAAGCAGCAAACTGTCCTTCCACTTAAAAGGTAGGGCTTCAGATATGCAGATTTTCAATAAGCTTTTGAAATTCTCTAATAAAAATACTGTTAAATATTAATTATATTGCTATTTATAAATCTATACATAATTAATAGGGAAAATTAATGGAGCAAGGATTGGTTAAGAACTGTCTTCTAAATATTTGAATAGTGAAACATAATTATGTTTTGATGTGAAAATGTCAGGAATACACTGAAGTGTTTTTCTATTATTGAAATGAGCGAAACTTGCTGGGAACTGCAGCCTTGGGAAGGGACTGTTTCACCTTGTTCCATCAGACCCACAGAGTTTTTGTGCACTTTGCTGCCTCTGGATGGTGAATGCAGCTGAGAGTGAGAACTGTGGACACAACAAATGGTGGTTCATCCCTTTTTCAGGCTACAACAACATCATGACCCAGCTGGAGACGCCCTGGGCGCTGGTGGGGAGCAGCACCCTCCTGACAGAGTGGGGACAGGAGCACAGCAGTGGCCAAGGACAGACCACACACATTGTGGGAACCTTGCAGAGATATCCAAAACACTTGGCTGCTTTGCCTCCTTTTGGGGAGATTTCATGCGAAAGAGATGCCAGGCTGTTTCCTCTGGAATTTGTGTCCTCTGCCACATTTCAAGTGAAATTGGGGTGGAATGACCATGGAGGGAAGTGCTTGATGTGATCCCAGTCTTGGGCAGCTGCTGAGACCCTGGAGCAGGGTTTCCTGGCCTCCCCAGGAGCATTTTTGGGAGTTTTGGGCAGATGCTGCACTCACCACCCTGTGCTGCTGCATCCCTGGGCAAGAAAAGGGTGCAGCTGCCTGTGGCATCTCCAGAGTCCACCCACAGTCCTGCTCTGTGGGTTTGGGAGGGCTCTGCACTAAAAGCAACGCAAATCACACGTTTTTCTTTGCAGAAGAACACAGAACAAGCTTTTGCACTTAGTCAAAAGGCTTTTTTACCTTAAAAGTGTGATTTGCTGCAAGGGAACAATGAATTCCAAATAAGCTTTATTTCCAAATAGTCTTATGTGCTGGCTTGCTTTGTCCTGAAAAACTCCTGTTTGGGTCTGTTCTCTGTTTTTGTGTTTGCTGATGCATAGGGTCACTGAGAGATGGCTGTGATGGAGGGCAAGCCCTTAGCCAGGATGTCTGGCCCAGCCCTGGCTTGCAGGAGGGGAACTCTGGCCAAGGATGGATGCTTGGGACCCCCTGCTAGGGAAATGGCATCTGTGAAAATCAGATGCAGCTGAAGTCTGAGCATTCAGCACAAGGAATGCTGTCTCCATCACAATATTGGGTCTGTCGTGGTGCTGGGGTCTTCACCCTGTGTCTGCTCCCAGCCCCTGCCCCTCTGGCTGCTGATTTGGCTCCTTGGGGACTCCCACACCAGCACAGCAGCTGGATCCTGCCTTGCCCTGGCATGAGGGCAGAGCCACTGGGGTCACACATCATTCCCACGGCACCAGGAGCTCATCCAGAAATGTTCCAGAGGTGTTACAAAACACCACAAACCCAGTGAGGGATGTGGCACAAAACACAAGGAATTCAGTAGAGCATGTGAAAGATGTTACACACCCATACATTTTCCCCTAATGCAATCCTTATGCAGATCTGGGCACGGGGCTGGGCCCTCTCTGCCATCACTCACCCTGACAAATGAAACTTTCCCAAACTTGTGCACATGAAGGAAAGGTTTGCAGTTTGGTTTCCCGGTTTGCTTGTTATTAAATGCGTAACATGAGTGATTATGTCTCAAACCAGATGCTTCTAACTTTCTGGAAGATTCATGGCACAGCTTCCCCATGTTTTTGAAGAGGAAAGTACATTTATTTATTGCACTTTAAGGGAGAGATACTATCTCTCAGCCAATTCCCTAAAACAGCTCTGCTGTCCTAAGGCACTTACCGAGTATTGCTCTGCTCAGCTAATATATTACTATATAAAAAGGGAACAAATGACCTTAAATTCGGACATCTGTCTCTGATGGGTTTCTCTGTGGTTCTCAGAAAGAAGTAACAGAGACAGACCTCCCTCAGGCCTGTGCAGAAAGCAGGAGCTATTCTGGCTGTCCTGCTGCTCCTGCCAAAAATCTTTGGCTGGAGCAACGCCTGAGCATCTCTGTGTCAGCAGAGGGAGAGGTGCCCTCTGCAAGGACCTGACCCAAAGGCAGGTTTTTCTTCATAACCTGACCCAAAGGCAGGTTTTTCTTCATGACTTTGTGTTCTCAGGACTTGCCCCATCCCTGGGCTCTGCCCCACAAGTGGCTTTGGGACTCGGTCACAGCACCTGGTGGGAGGTCAGTGATAGCTCCCAGTGCTCACCTGGGTTTGAACAGGGTGAACATCTCCAGGTCCCTGCAGGCATTTCCCTTTTGGTGGGGGATGCTGAGGGCCCTGAGGGCCAATTCCTGGTGCTTGGAGGTAGAGGAGATGCATCCTGAGGCAGCACACTGCATGGCTGTGCCTGGTCACCACGCTGTGTCACAGCTGGTCCCTCCAGTCACAGGCTGAGCATCTGCCCAGTGCCATCCCCACGGCAGGGCCCCGAGGACAGTGGGCACACACTGAGCCCAGCCTGTGGCCCGAGCTGCTGGAGGCAGCAGTCACCCCTCTGTCCTTCTGATCTCCCCCCACTCTTCCTCCCAGTGTTGCGGGAGATCAAAAATGGGCAGCAAACGAGCAGTCAGCATTTGTGTTGGAGATGTATTTAAAAAGGTTAAAGCAAAACAGATCAAAACATCCTTTATTCTACAGGCTTTTCCCCAAAGTAACACGTTAGCCCTAAGGTAAAAATCGATGTTCAAAGCCTGTACCAATTTTCAGAGAGATAAATGCTGTGTTTAACACTTTGCGTCCTCGGTGTGCGTGAGGTGCCACCAGTGGCTCCCAGTTAATGTCTTTGTACTGGTGAGGTGGTTCTGCAGATTGAGGAGAGAAACAGCAAAGGCAGGCACTTGTGAGAGCTCCTTTCACAGCATTTCACACTGAGTGACTTTAGAGGATGCCGACACTGAGTTTGTCAGCCACATCTCCCTGGGACAAATGCAGGAATTGGGCTTCCATGCCAAATCAAGAGAACACAGTTCCTGAGGATGTGCCAAAAATGCACTGCCCAGCCCCCACATCCCACTGGAAGAGCCTCACTGGGACCAGCAGGGTGTTGGGGTAAAACTGAGCACGTACCAGTTTTGATGACCTTCTCAAGTCTTTAAACTCAGCAAAACCGGCAGCACCTCGCTCAGACTTGTAAGGAAATGATTGGTTTTGTCCACAGGAGCCTTTCAGAGTTTGTGAAAGGTCAGTGAGGGATGTGAAACTCGCCATGGAACCGCAGTGGATTGTTCAATTTCCGAGCATCATTTGTTTCAGTGAAACCAGAAAGTTATTCAGGTCCCTGCCTCAGCCCTGCCCGCTCTCAGCAGAGGCTCTGGATCAGAGCATCAGTGCCAGCCCCCAGCCCGTGGGTCACAATGCCCCAGCAGAACATGAGAGATGCCAACAAGGCTCCTCATTAGCCCACAGCAGTTTAATTACTCGTTGCATGGATGTCTCCTCAGAGAGAGGACAAGGGGCATGGATCCTTGCTGCTTCTTTCTAAGCAGATGCCAGGGGTCTAATTCCTGAATTTTCAGATATTTTCCTGATTAAAGGCTGCCTCAAGTGCCGGGGAAAATCCAGCAGTGGAGCAGAGGTTCAGGTGCCTCATTGACCCTTGCTCTCCACAGGGATCCTGGCAGTGATCCCTGATTCCCATCCCTGCAGAGCTGCTGCTCCTGCAGGCACCGGCTCTTTCCACACAAAAACATGTGGCCGATCAAACATGAAGCAATAAAAAAATTCCCTCAGCCCACAAACACCTTCCCCAGTCAGCTGGACATTTTCTGAGCTAAAAGGGCTTTTTTCTTCCTTGATGGATCCCTAGAATGATAATTGAACGATTTGCTGTAATAAAAAGTTAAATTGCATAAAATTAATATTGATCCAAATTAAGCCATTTGTCTCCCTTCCCTTTTCGGGTCCACAAACACGATTATTGCTTTGGCTGTTACAAACCAAATACAATCACAAGTTGCAATCACAGCTTGTTTTCTGCCCTTTGCTCCCCCTCTCCAGCTCCCTTCTCTTGCAGGAGAGAGGCAGCACCTGGGCCAGAACCTTTTGGATCTTCCTGAGCACCAGGATGCTTCTCTCGCCCTGGCCAGGCTGTGGCACATGCTCCAGCCTCAAATGTTTGCAGGAGGGACCACAGTGGACCAGGAAGGAGGAAATACCCCACTGACAGACTTCAGAGCCAGCTCCCTCCTGCTTTCTCTTCCCCTCCACCATTTTCTCATGGAGATAATTGAGAAAGAAGGAAGGAGCTATAAATACCTCTGGAAATTAAAAGGAGCATGTATAGTCCTGGCAGAGAGGGAAAATATCTGGAGGGTCTTGGCTCCTCTTCCCTACACCTACTGGCAAGTGTTTACTTTGAAATTTTTCATTTGTCTCCTCTGGGATTACAGGCAAAACAATATTTGACAGCTCAGGAAAACTGTGGTTTCTATGGAGGCAGGGATGGAAATCTGGCTCGGAGTAAAGCAGGCACAGGGAAGCAGGGTCTTAAAAATGAGCAAGCCTCTGCAGTGGGATGTGGGAAAAGATGCCCCCACTGCCTGCAGTGAACCTCAGAGCAGGGATATGGCAACAAAACCACACCTGGAGCTGGTGAATGGAGCCAGATTTCCAGTGTCCACCTGCAGGTGGACACAGCACCAGAATTCCCTCAAAGAATCCTCACAGCACTGCCCTGACAAACGCTGGGTTTCCTGGAAAACCCCCTGGCTGCCATCCTCATCCCCATCCCCATCCCCAGGAGCAGCTCAAGGCAGCAGTTTCCCCATCAAAACCTTCTCTCCACAGGCCAGGGAGCTGTTGCTCAGTGGCTCTGGGACATCACTGCTGGAACCAGAATTTACTGGGGCAGAGTGAAGCAGAAGGAAATCCAGGCTTGTCTGGGTAGAAAACATTTTTGCTGCATCTGGGCTCGTTCCAGAGCAAGTCCCTGAGTGCACAGCTACTTGCAAGGTCCAGACCCCAGGCTGGGAGTCAGAGAAAGTTCATGGGACCAAAGAGGTTTCAGACCAAACATTCCTGGCTCAGGGAAGCAGGGCAGTTCCTGCAGAGCCATTCAAAACCAGCCCCAGTGCCAAGCAGGTTTATTCTATAAACTTTGCAGCTGCTGAGGCAGGGCAGAGTTACTGAAACAGCTCTCAATGGGCAGGTTTGGGGTTAAGCTGCTGTGTAAAACTCCATGGAAATCTTCGAGGTGAGCAGCTGGGGCCAAACTCTGCCAGAATTAAGCTCACAGCATTGCACGGGACCAGGGACAGCTCCCGAGTGCAGTTCCTGGTGTGCTGGATTTACCAGGACCAGGGAGGAAGGGAAGGAAAGGGAAAGGCAATTGTACATTCAGCTCAACCCTGGATTGTTCTTTCACCATGTTCAGCTGAGCTTTACAGTGCTTAATTTAAAGTGCTGTTCCGTGTGGGAAACTCGTAAAACAACACGATCCATATTTATTATCTCCTGATGATTCTGACCAAAATCTTCCCATTTTGAGAGATTAAAGGGAGGCAGAAAAGGCTCGTGCTGCTGTTCCAGCTCTGCCAGAGGGTCACACGTGGGTCTGTGCAGACTGACCAAGCTTGCTGCTCTTCTTGGCCACCTGCACAAGGGAGAGTCTGCAGAAGACACTGCCCTTGCCAACATCAGCCTCCTGCCCCTCATCTCCCACTCCTTCCCCTCCAGGAAAACACAAACCAGCACCTCCCAAAGCCTTGGAGAAAGGCTTTTGTCCACCTGCAAGTGGACAACCCACGGCCACACACCCCCAGGAGCTTAAAGAGAAGAGGAAACCACAGCTGAACCTTATTTTTCTTAATAAATGGGTAGAGCCCAGCAGCTTAATCTGTCCTTTTCCCTGGGAATCCATCGTGAGCAGCTGCCCCAGTCCTCCCTGCGCCTCGCAGCCGCTCTCCAGCCGAGCTCTGCTCCTGCCTATTCTCCGATGCCTTGTTGTCCTCCAAAGTGAACATGAATTGCTGCCAGCTCAAATTAGCATCTTCTCACACTCGGCCAACTGAGCTGCAGAAGGAGGAGAAGGAGTCAGGATCTTCCAGCCTCGTTCAGCTTCTGTCGCACACTGCCTGATTGCCGGTGGGTGAGAGAGCCTTTGGGATTTGGGTGTCTCTGTCTCCTCTCAGATGGGAACCTGGCTCTTCTCAGAGAAGCCATGGAGCAAACCTCTTGCACAGGGATCTCAGACAAGGCTCTGAGGAGGTTAAACTTTGTACACGAGACAGAGAAGCAGCAGCAGTTGAGCTAAAGGTACCAAGGGCAGGGTTTCAGCAGGTTATAAAACTGCAAACCAACCAACCAAACAGACTTACAACAACAAACTGGCCCCACAAACAGCTCAGTGATCTGCAGCTGGCCACGGCAGCAGCTCCCACAGAACATCCTGGAAATGCCTTGTGCAGGAGTTGGGGCAGAGGGGAATCCCTACTGCATTTCTCCAGAAAAATGAATAACTGCAGGGACTGAGCTGGATGAAGAAAACCTTTCACCAGGGCCATTGGTTATTTGATTGTGTGTGGTTGATTGCACAGCTTTGGTGTCTAACACACATGACATCCTCCTGGAATGGCATTTGGCTGCCAAAAGAATTAACAGGAGCTAGAAAAAACCCCGGCTCAATCCAGATATTTTTGCCTGGTTATTTTTGATTGTCCTTTCAGTCTGCTTGCAGACCCTGTGGAGGAGGAAAGGCTTTTTATTGACCAGATAGCTGTGGCTGTAATCTCTCTGAAAATGCACATTAAAGGAATTTTAAAATCGAGATTATCTCTGTGAGTAGTCCTTAATGACTCCTTCGCAGCTGTTACAATGCTTATGTAAATATTGCCAGTGAATATTTAAGGCTCTATTAAAGAGAAATTTACTGTGCTGTCCATAATTGAATCTCTACATAAATCCCACTGCACAGGTTGGCTGTCTGGAGAGCCACTGTCTCCCTGTTCAGCTCAGTGTCAGGATCCTCCCCTCCACAATCCTTGTGTGATTGTGGATATGATGCCTGCAGCATCCTCAGAGAGACACAAGCCCCTGCAGGGGACCCACATCCCAACCCCAGCAACTTTAAAATCAAAATGTAGGAATAGTGTTCAAGTAGGGGAAAAAAGTTAAACTAGGAAGATGTAACAAAATATGATTGAATTCGGTATAAATTGATATTCCAGGTGGGAAGAGTACATGTGTATGTATGCACAACTGCCATCAGCTCTTTTGTTCTGAAGCTGGAGGAGCATGAAAACAGAAACTCATCTCCTATCCGAGCTCAAACCTGCCAGAAGCAGCTGAGACATGAGAAGAGGCTTTGGCATTTCTCTGGGCTCACGAAGAGAAAGCCAAATGAATTCACATTCATCTGCACTTGAAAAGCCACTTCTCTGCAGGGCTGGAGCAGCAGAAGGATGGAGAACAGGAGCACCACCCTGCATTGCATCCTGGACAGGAGCTGGACCAAGAGCTGAGCCACAGAAATTCCAGCTTTCCCAGTAATGCTCTGAAAGATCGTTACAATAAACTGAACAAGATGAAGTTCTCTCAACCAGATGGGCCTTTCCTTCTCCTTCTCCTTTACCAGGTCTCAGTCTGCCCACACACACCTGCCCCTGTGGCAGTGGCATCCCCTTGGTCTCAACCCACAGTGACACACTGCCAGGAGCTTAAAGAGAAGAGAAAACCAGAGATCACAGCTAGCTGAATCTTATTTTTCTTAATAATAATTATTATTGAACATTTACAAGCAAATATAGCATCAGGATCTTAGGAAGATTTAATGGAAAAAAATTAATTTTCTTAAACTAATGAAGTACTTGAGCTCCAGGGCAACAACTGCTAATGGTGCTTCTATCTCAGCTGAAGAGGCAAAAAAATTGTGTTTAATAGTAATTTTAAATATAGATTTGAGGTTCTTTCCCATAAATCATGAAGTCAGATAAGGACTGCGCATAATAACTTGTCAGATTACATAAACAAAACTGATTTCAAACACTTTAAAAAACACTTTTATTCCATTTGCAAGGCTGCACGCTTGTGAGGAGACTTCACATCTGCCTGAGCCACCACACACTTAACCCTTCACTCATGGCAACTCTTCCTATCTAACAGCACCAAACACAGTCATCACACAGCCTTTAAAGAAAGAATTTAAATTGTATGGACATGAATTTGTCCAGGGAGGGATCCTGGCAGGTGTGCTCAAGGAGGGGTGGTGGGTACCAGTGAGGAGCTGCAGGGGACCCTGTGTGACACCAGCCCAGCCAGGCACCAGATGTGCCAGGAGATCCTGGGGTCAAAAGCTGCCAAAACCTCTGCTGGTGGCTCAGGGCTGCTTCCCTGTCGCCCTGATTTTTTAAGATTTTCTAACCTTTCTGATGTTGGCATTCTTGTAGCAAACTTTCTCACACGCTTTCTGCAAACAACTTACTGTTTTGCATTCTTTTATGGAAGAAGAGAAATTTGATGGACTGTTGGTTTGTCCAGTGTCATTGGAGAAGTGGCACTTTCACCCTCCAATCCACTGCCACCTTTGGAAATCTATAAACGTTGGAGTCAGAAAATAAACTTCCCTTTTCTACCTTGAGAGCAGCAGCGTGTTTCGTGTCCTATAGCCACACTTCCCCACAGGTTTCCAGCCCCAGCAACCTCCCAGTGCCTGCTCACAGGAGCATTATCCCTCCACCATGAGCCCTGCATGCCAAGGAAATGCAGCATCCATCAGTTTTATTCCCTGAGTGCTGCCCTGAGACACCTCTCAGGTGCTGCCCTGCTGAGCTATCACCCTGAATGTAAATAATGGCCCATGCTGTTCCACTCCTTCACAACAGGTACTTTTTTAGTGCTTCCCTCCTCGAATCCCTCTTCCCCCAAGGACCACAGCACTGCAGGGCTGCCAGATTGCTGCAGTGGAGCCCCCTCAGCAGAGCAGCCCCTGCAGGCTCAGCATCTCCAGGGCTTTCACTGGGGGAGCAAACACTCCTCTCTGATACATTAAAACGTCAAAAGTTCATTAACATCCTCCCTGAACCTCTGCTCCCTTCAATAAAGCGATGTTAGGGGGTTAAAAAACCTCATTAACAGAACCTGAATTAGCACTTGAGGGTCTGTAGATAAATACTGGGGGATTTGTACCGTGAGCCCTCCAAATTCTCCATCTTCTGGTCTTGGACCATCCCTAAATTCCCTCTGCCAGGACAACCACCCATCCCCAGCTTGAAGGCCTGTTGATTAGCAGGAATTACCACCAGTTTGTGCTGAACTGAACATTCCTGTGAGGGAATGCCTGGTTCAGCCAGTGGCTCACACTGAGCCCTCTGTCCCTGGCCAAGGAGCCTGTGCATGGAGGAACGGGGCCACAGCTGCCAGCAGGAACACCTTCAGGACCCAGTGGCAACTGGGACTCCCTGGAAAGCCCAAACCCCACTTCCCTTCTCCAGAACAAGCAGAGGGACCTAATATCTCCATCCCAAATGCCCTACCCTTTTCAGTGCTTTATAAACTTTTTATCCAGCTGTAAAATTTCTAATTATCTGAGGTAACTAACCAACGTTGCATGAACTCAAACCGAGACTATTCCAGTCAAATACATAATTAAAAATTTCTGCTGTGCTGGTTCCTTCCCCCACTTACATAAATTACTGTGCAGGGTGCAGCACCACAGCTGGGACCCCAGCTTGGTGATCCTGATTGTGGTAAAAGCCAGCACCAGGAGGAATGAGCTGCACCCTGCCCTTGCCCCCACTGCAGTAGCACTGGCTCTCCTGGCAGCATTCTCAGCTCATTCTCCCAGCTGCCATTCCCTGCTCTGTCTGCCCTTGCTTTGGAGAGCCACAAGCACTGGGAGCCCCAGGCTGCAGCCCAGGAGCAGGCTCAGCTGGCAGAGAGGGTGCCAGGATTAGAGCAAAGCACATCCTCAGCTCGCCCCTCCTCAGAATCCACTCTGGGAAACATTGATCTGTGAGGACCCGGCGGCAGCTGGAGACTGACAGCTTGGAAAGCCACAAAGAGGAGAGACTGTGGCAGGGAGAAGCTGATGCTCCCAGCTTCTCCAGGCTATGCCTGTCCCAGCTGCTGGGGCCTCAGTGTTTGCATCTCACCGAGCATCAGGAAACTTCTGCATCTCCTCGAGCTGTGCCAGAAAACCTGATTTTCCTCCTAATGATTCACCTGCCTCCACACTGCATCAAAGACATCAAGTGGGTCTCATAGCAACTGCCAGATTAACACTTCTCCCTAAGCCAGGCTTATCACCACCAGGGGAAGGGCTGGAAGGGAAAGTGTGTGATGCCAGCTGAGAAACAGGAGCAATTCCCCCTGACTGCCACATACCTGCGGGGGATGAGCTGCGCTGGGCCCTTAGAAAGGACAAGCAGGGGCTGAGCCCCAGGCAGCACTGGCTCCTTGCCTGGCTCTTAAATAACCTCTGCCCTGGCCTAATCAAGCCTGGAAAGCTCCTGCCCCACAGGCAGTTTCCTTCCTGCCTGTGAGAGGAGCTGACTTGCAGAGCTCTGCTTTGGCTCAGCCGTGTCCAGCTGTAGCCTCTGGCAAATCCATGTGTGCCATGCTCAGGGTTCCCTCGGCTTCCCACAGCCCATGTGAGCAGGGAAAGGGTCTGCAGAGGCTTCCTGTGCTTCTGCCCATGCTCCACGTGCACTTGTGTTTGATGTGGAGTGTTGGGCACTTGTGTTTGGGAGTGCTGACAGCAGATGTCAGCCCCGTCCAGCTGCAGGAAGGATTCAGAATCACACAATCACAGACTGGTTTGGGCTGGGAGGGACCTTGAAGTTCACCTCGTTCCAACTCCTTGCCATGGGCAGGGACACCTCCCACTAAACCAGGTTGTTCCATGGCTCCTTTTGCTCCAAGGGTGCTGCTGGAACAGCCCCAGCCCAGGCTGGCTGGCTGGAAGTGCAGCTGGGAGAAGGAGGCCAGCCATGCTAAGTGCTCCTGGCAGCCAACACATGGGTGGACAAGCACATCCTACTCCAGTCCAAATCCGTTTTAGATCAAAGGCATTTCACTCTGCCTAATTGCAAAGAGCCATCCCTCCTCCCCAGTCCAACTGCAGGACTTCCCAGGCACCCTAATCCTGCTGCTGCCCCAGCTCTGGGTGTGGGGCCTGCCCGTGGGTGCCACGAGTCCCATCTCCTTGGCAGTACCGTGGCAAGAGGGGACAAGTCCAGAGCAGTCCTGGCAGGTTCTGTGGCATTTTTGGAAAGGGCAGTGGAAATCCTGTCCTTTGGGTCTCACTGCTGCTGCTTTGCCCGAGAATTTCCAGCCTCTCCTTCATCTCTGGGATTTACCCTGCCATCTATAGCACTGATCAGCAGTGCCAGGGAGCTGGCAGGAGCTTGTGACCCCACACCTATAGTGCCATGGCTCTGGGGATTTTGCTTACCAGGGCAGCTGGATACAAAGACATCTCCAGTGGGAGTGTTTAACATCGCCAGTGGGAGTGTTTAACATCTCCAGTGGGAGTGTTTAACAGCTCCTCACCACAGATTATTGGAGGGTGCTATTTCAGTTTAAACCCCAGGGCCATTATCTAAGCCTAATTTTCCGTTCCAGCCCCTAACATTTCAATTTCCCTCTTCACTGATCTCTGGCTTTAATGGCTCTCCCAAGCTTTCCTCAAGTTGAGAAGTGCCCATTTGGTACTGTTCCTGCTGCATCCTACCAATGCCTCATCTTCTTTCTTTCTCCTGCCCCTTTCCCTTTTCTCATCCTTTTCACCTTGAAAACACAGCCTCAATGTCCTCACTTCCCTGGGAATTGTGGCACTGATCCTGCCCCTGCAAGGGATGCTGCATTCCCCCTCTTGGCTCCCTCACATGGGCTGCAGCTGGACCCTGGGAAGGAATTTCACAGAGCTTGGGAACCTTCACTTCCCCTTTTCTTTCATCTCTTTGCAAGCCAGGCTGGCACTCCATGAGCTGACACTTCGTGCCTCTCTGGCAGGACTGAGGGTGGTTCTTGGCCACCAAACAGCTCCAAATCCATTCAGTGGGGCCCAGCAACCCTTGGTGGTCTCCAGTGGCTTGGGGGGCTCTCGTCCCCCTGCTTTGTCTGCTCTGTCCATGTGCCCAGGGCTTTTGGCTGGTTGCCACCAGTGAGGCTGCACTGTCCAGTCTCTTCCCAGCCCCCTGGGGATAGGATGCTCGGGCTTTGGCAGCTGCTGCTCGGTGTCACTCAGCTGTCACTGCCTTTGTCCCTGCCAGCAGGCTGTCTCCCTGCTGGGAGAGTGACTTCTCACTGCCACTCCCAGTGTCCCTGGCACTAAGCAGTGCTGTGGGCTCTGGAGGGAGTTTTCTTGGGCTGCTTCTTTTCCCATCCTGCCTCAGAGTCGTTCCTCAGCTCTGGGGTGTGTGCACAGCCCTGCTCTGGCCTCCCCTCTGCTCAAGGAGAGGTGACCTCAGTGCCTTTGGGAGGCAATTATTCAAAGCCAGACAATTCTAACACCTGCCAACACTCAGGAAAAGGGTTTTATTGGCATTTAAACTATTAGTCCTGGCACCTGGTTTTCAGCCATGCTCTCTACCGGACTTGGAAAAATGCTGAACACTGAGCCAGCTTCTGGGACAAGGGACACTGAACCAGATTCTGGGACAAGGGACACTGAGCCAGCTTCTGGGACAAGGGACACCGAGCCAGGTTCTGGGACAAAGGACATTTAGCCAGGTTCTGGGACAAGGGACATTGAGCCAGGTTCTGGGACAAGGGACACTGAGCCAGATTCTGGGACAAGGGGCACTGAGGCAGCTTCTGCCCAGACAATGTGGGACATGCAGCCACAGCAAAGCTTGCCAGTGTCTGCCTCAAAAACAGGTTTTGAGGGTTCCTATCTCCTTAACTCTTGGGAGAATGCCAGGGCAAATACACCAGCCCAAACATTAACAGCATCCATGGATGCAGAATGGTTTTGGCCAAGAGGATCTTAGGGCTGATTGAAAGCAAATTGGTGATTGTGGGGCTTTTTCTCTCCTGGGGGCTGAGCATGGCTAACTGCTCCAGTGGACACTTTATGGACTGTTACATGGATATGGCTCTTCCCATGGCTTCACAGACCCATTTCACAAATGGTGCTGGCTGCAATCCACTGCTCTGTGCCGAGCTGCTGGTTGGGACGTTGTCGTGGAGGCTGAAGTGACGAGAAGGAAAGCACAGACGAGAAATAGATAGGGAAAGACAAATGTCAAGCTCTGCTTTTTATAGTGCGAGGGCAGAGTACTGGCTGGGCTTTTAAGAAGAGAAGGATGGGCTGGTAATTGGAACGGTGCTGGGGGGAGGGTGGCAGTGTGGCTCCTGTACCTGCAAGCACTCAGAACCCCTGGCCAGCCAGCCCTGGGCTGGGATGCTGCACTCTGAGTGCCCACATTGAGCCTGGCTGTGACCAAAGGCAGTGTCCCTCACAGGGCAGCCCAGGCACGGGCCAGCCCTGACCACCCCAGTCACAGAGCCTGCAAGGCTAGAGAGAGGAGACTCAGAGGAAAGGACTGAGCTGGATCCCACTTTTCAGGCAGGGTTGGCCCCATGTCACCACAAGCAGAGCAGTCTTCTGGGTTAGCAGAGAGCTTGGAAACACTCACTGGCAGCCAGAGGCTGAATTGGTGTTGCTTAACTGTGGCTTTTTGTGGGGAACTAAACCCTCAAGGCCACATGTGGCCATACCTGCTAGTTCTGTCCATCAGACACATCAGGTGATGTGCTCCTGCCAGTGAATCCTGGGATCTATTCCTAAACACTGTGTTATTGAAGGCCAGAGTGAATATCAGGCAGAGAAATCAACTGTTCCCTGAGCTAAGCTGGCTGGAATCAATTGCTGCAGGGGGAAAGTGTGGTCAGCCACCTCGGAGCCCTCTGGCAGGTCAATAAATACACCTGGGAGGACACGCTCGCCTGCGGACGTGGATGTGTTTCCCCTGGCATGAGGATGCCCTGCTGCGCTCTGCTGCTGCTGACCTGGGTGTCACATGGACTTCACACTGCGATGTCACCTTGCCCCCAAGTGCCACCAGGGCTCCTGCCCCTCCTGCTCTCATCCTGCTGTGGCAGAGGCGAGGAACTGGCTCCCAGGACACCCACCACCAGCTCCCGCCTCCGTCCTCTGCGCCAGGCACAGCACTTATTCACGCTTGAAAATTTGCAAGGGAAAGATAATAAACCCCCCAAGAAAGTCTGTCCTTGTTTTGGCCTGACAAGGAACGAAGATAAATGTCAGTTTTCAGTTAAAATCATGCTCGGAAGATGAGCAGGAACAACGGGGATTTCATTCTGCTACGTTTATTAAACACGGAGAGACATGTCGCTGCTGGCTGAGCCAAGCAGGTCCCACAGCCCTGGGGCTCAGTCCCTGCCAGCATCAGAAATACCCAAGATTAGATCAAATACAAGCCTGGCATTTGAAATGTGGGAACTGCATCCCGAGTCCTTCAGAGAAGTCCCACTGGAAAGCCAGTCCACGGCGCAAGTCATGAGCAGCTGCCTCCCTGCCCATCCCAGGTGGGCTGGGGGAGATTTTGGGATGAGCCCACTCTGGACTGAGCCCACCATGGACAAGCCCCATCACAGACAGACAACCAAGGGCTGTGCCAACATGTGCCATGCAGGCTCCTCCACTGGGGCACCCTCAGGGCTCTTCCTCTCCAAGTCCTCCTGCCATAACTCATCTCTCATTAGCCCAACTGCTCATTAGCCCAAATTGCCTGGCAGTAACAAACTGCTCTCTCAGCTCTTGTCATTCACTGGGCACGTGTGGCTGCAGCCAAGAGTGGTGACGGAGCTGGGCACTTTGGCAGCTTGCTGTGCCACGGGGCACCATGGGCACGGCACTGTTGGAACCCAGGACATTCCTCTGACTGCCCTGCATGATTTGAGACCCTGGCAAAGGGCTCAGAGGCCTTGGCACGGAGTCAAAAATGCCTGTTCCTTTAGCCCATGGAAAAAACGACCAACTTTGTGTGAAGATTTACAAGCCACAAGAGTTTGAGTAGAGTGATAGTTAATGTGTCACAAGGTGAAAAAGTCCAATTTTGGGGTTTTGGAATGGGGGTTCAAGAGGCAAGATGGAGGAATTTGGCTGTGTCCCGTCCTTCTTCTCCTTCTTCTTGGCCTCCATCTTCTGCTGTGATGGTGACACTTCTGGATTGGTTTAGAGTAGAGACAGACTACATAGACACCTACTAACATAGGTGATAGGTACTGGAAAATTATTGTAAATAAAGTACACACAGTTTTTAGTATAAAATGTTAACACCACCCCAAGAGTGGTCAGTGTGCCACGAACCGACCTGCTGGACAGATCTCAGCTGGTCAGGGAAAGAATGTTATAGATAAGGAAAAATAAACAACCTTGAAAAGCAGAACTGACGAACCTCAGGCTGGGAGAAAAATTACTTTCTATTACCTCGGTGTCATCTCAACCCCAGAACCCCGTCACGGCACGACCCACAGGCTGCTTCAGCGAGGGCAGCAGTGAGAAACCCTCTGTTCTGCAGCAGAACTTACCAAGGGATTGTGGCTGCAGCTCGCCTCACAGAGAGGGGTCAGCTAATAAAAATAAGGGGTCAGCTAGTAATAGTAAGGGGTCAGCTAATTCCAATTTTAATAAGAGGTTTTGTTCAGGCTTGCTTGGGCTGTGCCATCTGCCAGGAGCTGGACACGTGCTGAGGGCTGGTACCTGCCTGGGGAGGGGGAAGCAGGGAGTGGGGATGAGCTGCTGGACAATTTATCCATCAGTGTTCCCTCTGCTCTGCCGCTGAGCCACTCTGCCTGCCACCACAGGCACCCCATTCCTGTTCCCATCCTCTTGGGGACTGAAGGGCACTCAGAGGGGTGCAGAGCATGGAGATCTTGGCTGTGAGACCCATTGGCTGGGATGATGTACTTACTCTTTTAATAAGAAATAGCACTTGATACAGAACCGTTCCAGCATTTATTGAACCAAAGTGCCTTCCGCTGCTTCAGTGCAGAGCCCTGAAGCCTGTCCTGGATGATTTAAGAATGATCCATCTGGAAAATGATGCAGACAATTTGTTACATCCAGCCAGAGAGCCATAGAAACCACCATAACAAGCTTAAATGATTTCAGCATCACTACATCATCCAGCCCCAGCCAATCTTCCTCAGAGCCACTGCCGAGCTGGGGTTGCCCATCCTGTGTGGCTCCTCTTCCTGAAGCTGATGCTGCTCCTGCAGCCCATCCTGTTGCTGCATCCAGTCTTCTAGACAACCTGTGGGAGACATGGGGGACCCCTTTCCACCTTCCTACTGCTTGTCTCACCCCCCTCACCCTCCCAAATCCCTATTTTAAGACAAGAAGCTCCGAGCAGCTCACAAACCCTCCCGGTGGGCTCCTCTGGCTGCCAGCAGCACGGGTGCCTGTTGATGGTTACCACCTCGCCCTGGGTAAATCAAGGCTTCGGTTTTCAAAATAGCGTGTTGATTGAAGCTTAAAATATCCCCAGCAATTACTTCGCCCCGGTATAATTATAATAATTAAACTTGGATAATGCTTAGTCCTACTTTTTATCAGAACTGTGTGCTGCGGCACCAGTGTGTGGTGTTTTGTTTCCAGCCTCATTTTCCTGCCTCGCCCCGCCGAGCAGTGCTGGAAGGGACATGAGTTGGCAGTCTGCAGTGCTGACAAGGGGACAGCGACCCTGTCACGGCCCCTCCAGCCCTGGGGACCACTCGTGGCACTGTTTAACCCAGGGCATGGTGTGTGGTGGCCGTGCCCTGGCCCTCTCTGCACGGTGGGACAAGCAGCAGGAGGGGATGCTCCTGGCTCCATGCTGGGGCAATGGGTGCTGGAGGGAGTAGGGATGCTGGTTCTTCCCTTTGGCTGCTTGCCTCGTCCCACCCCAATCCCTCTCC
This sequence comes from Pyrgilauda ruficollis, assembly GCF_017590135.1. Classification (NCBI taxonomy): domain Eukaryota; kingdom Metazoa; phylum Chordata; class Aves; order Passeriformes; family Passeridae; genus Pyrgilauda; species Pyrgilauda ruficollis. The sequence goes on along the minus strand of NW_024525378.1, from coordinate 5,038,123 downwards.
CACAGCTCAGCACAATATTTCTCCTCCACGCTCCCAGCAGCGTCACTTGGAACAGCTCAGGCTGGTGAGTACGTTTCCGGCTGTGATAAATAGCAGGGAAAGGAATGAGAACCTAACACTGTATTTCATGCCCTGAAATCGCACTTGCATCTGGAAATGAACAGAGTTCTCCGGCTGATATATGCAGCTCTGAGGCCATTCGCATCCTGTTCGCTTGTACACATTGTCTCGGTGATTTAAGCTGGCAATTTGGCCCTAAAATGAAGAGCAGCTCACTTTGTCCCTCCCCATTTTTCTATATATTTTCCTGCAGAATGGAGCTTTTGGAGATTTGGCTGGGCTGGGGCTGGGCATCCTCTCTGGTCTGGCACGGAGAGTTGTGGAGGGTGCTGGCACTGCGGGAAGGCTGCTGCCACAGCCTGGGAATGCAAGTGGCAGGTGGCTGTGCTGGTCTCTGTCTTCCCAGGCCATCCCTCTTCAAAGCCAACATGGGCACCAGTGAAGGCTTTTCCTCCTTTCCAGGTCAGATGGCATTGTGAGGATGACAGCCGTGGTGTCCCACAGTGCCCTGGAGAAGGGAGATGCTGTGGGAGCAAGGGGGGCTACGGGAGCTGCCTGGCAAGAGCCCTCCTTGTGCTGCCCAGTCCCCACATCTGTCCGTCCATCTGTCCGTCCATCTGTTGAGCAGCACAGCAGGGCCAGCCTGAGTGTGACCCATCACCACCTGCTCCACACCCAATGTGCAAACCAGAGCCACCACTTACCACGGAGCTGCTCATGGCCAGGACTCCTCCTTGGGTAAAAGTTGTAGCTGGATGAAGAGATTTCATAGCAGAGCTGTTTGTTTAAGGCATCATTAGTGATGTTTAATTAACTCCCCAACAATCCTGTTCAATGGCTTCCCTCTTCCAAGCAGCTGTCCCAAGGCAACACGGGGTCCCCTCAAAGCCCTGGGGGACACTGGGTGAGCCTGGGGACCTGGCACCCTCCTGCCTGTGCCACAGGGTGTGGAGGTGGCACTGCCGCGGCGGGGACTCCAAGGGGATGCACAAGATCCTCTTCCCAGGATGAAGGCAGGGCTATTTCCCTGCTGCTCACCCGAGGTGTGCACAGCTGGGAACAGGGGAATTTCCCCAGGGAAGCCTCTGGACTCCTTGCTGAGACATGGATCCCCCTGGACACCAAACCAACCCCGTCCCCTCCCCAGGGACCGTGGCCGCGCGCGGAGGAATCCAGTCAGCAGCGGCTGCGCGGTTCTCATATCAGTTTTAATAGCAACATCAGAGTACTAAATATACAGAGGGCAAGGGGACAGGGTGGCATTTACAGTGCTTCCAAATACACGGCTTCCACGGACAGAGACAAATTAAAAACCGCTCAGGAAGAAAAGGTCCTTTTGGCACTGCCCCAGCCCGCGCTGTGGGTGGGTGGGGCAGCCACAATGCCAAAAGGTGACGGCGCTTCCACCGGATGCCTCCTGGTGCAGGATTTTCCCAGGAAAAGAAAGAAGTACTCAGTGATGTAAAACCGGTTACAAAGTAAAACTGTCTCATGTTAGAAAACGGGTTTTGGCAAAATAAAAATAAAGTGTAAACTTCACTGTACATGTCCTATCAAACAAAAAAATAAACCCCTTGGAACCTAAAATAGAAGAATCTGGGTCAGAAATCTGTGCCCTTAGTGTACATTTTTGTGCAACATATACTTTTTTCAAAGTAAATATTATTTCCACTCGTGACACTATTAAAAATGTACCTACAAATGCTGAGAGTAATTCTTAAAAATGTGTGAGAAGCGTTAGATGAGCTAGGGAGACCAAACCCACAGACTTGGAAATGGCAAGGGATTTCTTGCTGGTTTTGAAAAAATCGCGTACAGATTTAATATCCGGTTGAACAAAAATTCCAACCACATTCATCCTGAAATGGGTGGGCTGAGATAGGATAGATATATTTTTGTTCTATTTTATTTTTTTAATTTTTTTTTTTACAAAATATATATTATGTGTAGAATATCTACTATTTAACTACCGTTTCAGCTGAACTACCTTCCTTCGCAACAAGCTGCCAGTGGAGAAGAGGTAACCTGAAATCCGTCCCTGCGCCAGCTCTGCCATCGCTACGGTGACCTCCTGGCAGGCACGGTGCCCTTGACCCCATGGAGCACTGGTGCCCCATGGAGCACTGGTGTTCTCTGGAGCACAGCTCCTGCCACCACCACCGGCCGCCCTTTCTCCAGCTGGGAAGACAGAGTGAAGGTAAACGATCGGATCTGGAGAGACAGGCGGCTGCCCAGGACCGGCTCTGCCCGGGGTGCTGGGGGGTGAAGCCACCCTCGGGGGACCCCGGCTTCCAAAGGTCAGGGGATTGAGGACCAAACCCTGCCTGCTCTACCTGTTGGTGCCATGACGTGGGAGCTCGGCCCTGGAGCCCCAGACCTGCTCGGTTTGGTGCAGGACAAAGCCCACAGGTGCTGGTGGCAGCAGTGGCAGCACCGACTCCCCGGCCCGGTGGGAGCGGCACATCCTGTGGCTCCTGCTCAGGGTTTGCAAGGGATGTGGAGGGATGGATGGCCCTGGGAAGCCTGGGCTTGCTGCAGAGCCCAAGGAGAGACAACCTCTCCTTGCCATGGGTGGCTTGTGCCACACCACCTTCTCCCCTAAGACAGAGCCACAAGTGACACACAGACACTCCGTGATGTGCCTGGGGAATGTGGCAGCCTCTTGGCTGCCATGGTGTGTTTCTCAGGGACTGTTCAGGGGCTAAGGAATCTGGAAAATGAACAGAAAACAAATAAGCAGCAGTGGGCTGAGGGCTTACAGCAAAGCAAGGAGCAAAACTTTTCTTTTTTCAAGCTTCCAGAACCTTGGGGTGAGACGATGTGCCCAAAACATGACAAAGCTCCCACAGGAGTGTGTCTGAGAACACCATGCTTCCCTGCTTTTCCACAGTGGGAAGATCTACTCAATAGACTATGCCATGGAAATGCCACTTTCTGTTCTCATTTTTTTCTTGTTTTTTGGCTTTCATCAATAGGAGGGAATGAAATCAACACAGTTCATTTCTCTTCACTGTGCAAGACCTTGGGATGCCTGGATCCTGCCTCGTACATCGCTGTATCAGCAGCTCCATCCCAGCCCTTCCTCCTCCTCCTCTCCCTCCACCGCAGTGGCCCAGCATGGATGGGGGGAGGCTTCCTCTGATAAAGTGCAAGTGCTGTTGGTCCTTATAAATAAGGGAAGATTGTGCATCTACTTTTGTTCCCTGGTTCACTGCTCAGCTCTGGGGAGATCAGGACATGTCCTGCTGCAGACTGGGGGAGAAGCTCATGCAAGTCCTGCTCTCTAAAACCTGTGCCCGTCCTCGGGGTCACAGTGATTCACCTTCCTTCTCTCTCTCTCTCTCTCACACATACACACATACACACACACACGTTTTCTCTTCCTCTTCCCCAGCTCCACAGGGAATTTCCTGTGAGCCAGGTGCCTGTCCATCACCACTGCCATCATCACCACCGCTTGCACCGGTGCTGCCCGTGCTGCCCTGGCATCTCCCAGCTCTGCCTGACAACTTCCCTGCGGGCAGCAGGTTCCATCCATGCAGAAACACAGAATGCTGCTTCAGATGCCCTGCAATGAAGGAGCTGAGATAAATTTCTTGTCATACTGCTACCGCGATTACACTGGAATACCTGTGGGAATGAAACAAATAGGAAGATTAAGGGGAGAAGCACAAGGAACATGGCTCAAAGCTGGCATGGATGGATTCCCATGAAGTCACGAAGGGAGGAGAGCCTGTGGGCAAGGGCTGCACCACTGACACCAGCGTCACAGGAAAGCCCCAGGACACTGAGATGACCCTGGAGCAGTTGCTCAGACTCCATGCTTCCCAAGGACAGACACTCCCCATGTTTCCCAGGGACAGCTAAAGCTTTGGAGGCCACTGCTCTAGCAAGACACTGTCTCCTCTTCTCCCTGGAGGCATCCAGTGCTCTGGAGAGCCAGACATGAGCCACCCAGGAGACACTGCTCTGCCCAGGGGATGGTTGGCTCAAGTCCGCAGGTAATTGTCAGGGCTGGCAAGGAAGACTTCTGTCTGAGGCAGCGTCCAAAAATTCAGGACAAATAATCCAGACTGTGCAATTCCATGGGAAAAGGACAGAAAAGGACACGGGAACAAGAGACCGCACGCGTGGCTATGCGCAACACCACAGGGTTCTACTTTTTTTTTTTTTTGTTAGTTTTTAAACTGCACGTTCATTATCATAAAGAAAAGGAGCTGAGTAATCAGTGGGGGAGTAGAAACGTAGATCTGGACAATTCTAAAAAACCACTAGTATTTACCAAGGGCAGTTTACAAAAAGAACTGGAGGACTTTGGTCTGATCTCTGCTGTCGTTTCCACCCTTTTGACATTGAAGGGACCCAAGAGAGACCCATCCCAGTGTCTGATGTGCAGCACGGCATGGCAGCACCCGACTCCATGGAAAGACTTGGACAGAGGGTTTAGGGTCAGCACCCACGAACACCACCCACCCCAGCAGGAGCTGGACGGGCGTGGACGTGTTTCTAGAGCAACGCACCAAACCGGAGCCTGCAGAATCGTGCTTCCCTGGTAAAAATTCCCTTTAAACACTATTAAGAGATCTCCAGGATTGTGGGCAGCCGGCTGAGTCTTCTCCTGCTGCAGCAGAGCCAGCCAAGACCGGGAGAACAAAGGAAGAGGCTCTCTCCATCCCACAGCCCCAGGCTGGGGGAGGAGGACACGAGCTCCTTCCTCTGGTTTCTCACACAGGGCTGAGTAAGCTTTGGTGCTGTGGCCAATTTAGAAGCCATTTTCCAAAAACCTTCCCACACCCCACTCCTAAAATTTTTCTTCTGTGCCAAGAGAGGCCCATCTTTTGGAAGTCCACCCCTAAAATCTGCCCCGTCCAGCCTCGAGGTGTCATGCCTAGCACGGCAGAAATCACAGCAGTGTGGACACGGGGCAGGCTCAGGCTTTCCAGTTTCTTCCCATTGACTTTGATGATGTATTGGGATACAGAAGCCTGGAAATACCTTCAGCACCGCCTTGAGCTGTGCTCTGGATGGTTTTGGGAAGCTTTTCCTCTGCTTCCTGCCGGCAGCACAGCCCCAGCTGTCTCCCACCACGGTCACGTCGCTGGAAAAGCATTTCCGAAAAGAACCAAAATTATATATATATATGTATACATACATATATATGTCTATACATACACACACACACGTATATATATGTATATATGTCTACCTATATATACACATATAGGTTGACAGGCAAGCTGCCAAAGTAGAAAACATCAGATCACCCAGTTTGCATGATGCGTGTTAAAGAAATGAGACTTTTAGCCCATGACATCTTCTTTAAAAATGAGTATTTAAGATCTTCAAAAATTGCTACAGTACAAAAAGTGTTTGTGTGTGTATATATATATATATTTTCTCTTTACATATACCGTATGTATGTACGCGTATGGACCGGAATGGATGACCCCACCAGAAGAGATGCCCCACTTGTCCTCCACAACATTTCCAGGCATTATTGTCTCAGCTCTTTGCAAAGTCTTTGCATCAGTTCATGGCACATAATGGTATTATTGGCACAGGTTCAGAGTCACCGTCCATGGCCGGGCTCCAGGCGCTCATCCTTCCCTTTCCATCCCTTGCTGGTTCCTCCTCCTCCTCCTCCTCCTCCTCCACGGGATTCTTTACTCGCACACTTTCCTTCCTCTCCTCCCAAAAACGTGCTCCTTGACAACGCAGTTACCTATAGGCGTGTTCATTTTTATAAAAATATATTTGGCCCATAGAACGCTGCTCTTTGAGTCTCCTACTGGTAAACAGAAATGGTAGGTACAGGTAACCCATTATTTTTTTATATTTTTTACAGGTTCACCAATGGAATCCTGTTGAGGACGAGAAGAAAAAGAAAGATTAAGTCACGACAGGGAATTTGCACCATGTCTTGCTTCACTGCTTGGATGATCTCTCACAGCCTAGAGGTTTCCTCCTCCTTCCCCCTTGGCTGTGGAGCTGTGGGATTCCTGGGGGAGCGGGCTATCAGTGACCTCCTCCTCCTCCTCCTCTGCAGCTTCTGGTCTGTGCTGGGTCTTGGGACCACTACTTCTCTCTCCTCAGGGCCTTTTCCAGAGTGGGATTTACTCCCTATCATCCCTGCATTCTGCAGCTTCTCACACTCGTGCCTTGAGCAGTGTGAGTGCTCTGGCAGACAAGCAGTTGATGACAAGCACTAACAAGATTTTCTAAAGCTAAATCTAAAGAATCAATAGGGAATTGGTTAAGCACCGAACCAGAGATCCTATAAAAGTCCTTAAGCTATTTATTTACCATCTACTGGAAGATGTCTTCCTATGCAATCTTGGACCCTCAATGTGAAGACAATCACTCCCCATCACTGGCGTGTGGCCACTTGCTCTACATGTCTGTGACATTTAATGAGCTGTAGCACAGCTGGGTGTGCCAAAGACAGCTGCCAGCAGGTACCTACACCCTGTACAGGCATGCTCAGGACACACATTGCTAATCCACACATCCCTAATCTGTGTCCTCTGCCTGGCCTGGATCAGCATCCAGAATGTGGTGTGCTTTTTGTTCCAGGGTTCTTTCCCTAAAAAAACCTGTTATTTTTAAAGCAAGATGCCCAATACACCATCTCCAAGAACAACCCTGAAGTCTTAATTAGTGAGACAGATTTTCCAGAGTCCTTAATCTCCTGCGCCGGGGCTGTGCTGGGACTGCTGCTACTCCTCCAAAGACAAGCTGGGATCTTTTATGATGACTCATTATCTGTTAATGTTAACACAAACCATTTGCTGTTGTTAGGCAGAACGGGGCCAGCAGCAGCTGCTGCCGTGTTCGAGCGTGGCTTTGCCACACAGCGCTGTGCCAGGGCAGGGTCAGGCTGTGTCACCAAACCAGCACAGCTGCTGGGCCCCAAACTGTCCCCTCCCTGCCAGCGGTGCCCAGCGTTCCTGGTGGGCACTGGTTAATGCAGGACAGCAGGATGTACAATTGGTATTGTATCCCAAATAGCCTCTTTGTGCAAAGTAGGTCAGCGCTTGATCAACCTTACAGATTTTTGTATAATCCCATTCCATGGGGTTTTTCAGTCAAAGAGAGTGGGATTAAGGGCAAGAATAATGCGGAATCTCAAACTTCATTTCAGAAAGCCCCAAAGCCAGGATGAAATCAAGCCAAACCAGCCATCCTGTGCTGTGGTGCCTGGACAAAGCCACTCAAGTCTTTGGCATGTGTCCTGTGCTGGTCTGCAGAGCTGTGGTGCTCCTGCCTCTGTCTGGGTCCTCCTCCAGCACCACTGCCACCAAGCAAGAGAAGTTTTCCTTTTCATCCCTCCCTTCAGGCAACTCCTGAGACCTTCCACTGACTGCTCCACTCCTCACCTACCCAGCCCAGGGCTGCACTGCTGCTGCAGACAGACTGACTTCTCTGCCTGCAGGAGTAGCTGCCAGCAGCTGCTGCTGGGGTGTGACATCCACCAAGGAGCTGGTGCTCCAGTGGGGCCCAGAAGCCAGCACAGGCAATCTGCTGGAAAGCTCCACCAGCTGCTTGCCACGGGCAGCATCACCTGCTGTGGGGAGGGACGGTGCCCTGGCAGGGACCACGTCTGCAGCACAGGAACCCTCCCCGTGGCTCCTGCTGGCACAGGAGGAATGTGACCCCAGGAAACAGCTTCAACATCTGCTCCCTGTGTACCTGGGTGAGTTTTACCAGGTTTCCTGACACAACCGTGGCGCTGCCTGCAGCTTTCTGGGCTGGAGATGCTCAGCATCTTATATCTGCTGCCTCAACTGCTCAGCCCAGCCTGATGATGCTGTTGGCATCACCCAAGGCCAAGGTGCCAGCTGGGCAGTCCTCACACCAGGCTGATAGACTGTCAGATGTGAAGTTCACATTAAATTCCAACTTGGCTGCCAGTGGTCATCTCCACAAAACATCTGCAGCACCTCTGTCCTGCCATCCCTGTCCTGGGACATGCCACCTGCCTTGTGCCTCCAGCTCTGGCCCCACACCATCAGGAGCACTAATGTGCCAACGAGACAGCTCAGAGCTATGAAGTGCTGTCAATTAAAATGTGTAAAACACTAGGAGAAAGGGGCTGTGAGGAGAAAGCTGCGTGTAGCCCCTCCAGCCAGAAAGCTGCACATGCTCCAGAGCATCCTCCTCCTCTGCTGTGGTGCAGTGGGTCAACAGCAACTGTCCCCTTCAGGTGACCTTGCTGCAGCTGTGGATGCCAGCCAGGAAATACTCATTCCCCCGGAAGCGGTGCAGCCCAAGCAGCTGCATCTCCTTTTCCACCAGCCTCTCCCCTAGAAACAAGAGCTGGAGAGGCATCCTCCATGCCTCCACCCCTCTGCTTCCCTCCATCCCACTGCTCCTCTGGCACTTGGCAGCTGGTGACAGCACAAGGCAACCACGGTGGCAGGGACAGCCTAGCAGGGAGCTCGTCTCCATGCCATCTGCACCTTACACAGTGACACATGAAACTTGGAATGCTCATTTCACCTGAGGGATTTCCCACCACCACTTATGCAAGCGTGTCCCAGAAACAGCCTGGTGCAAACACACCTGTGCAGAGCAAACATGCAGAGAACAGGTAGAACAGGTTTGAGATCAATCTCATTTTGTTATCCTTAATGAAACCAAACAGCAGCTTCCAGAATTGCATCTGTAATTGAAGTGCCATTACAGAGCTAATGCTCCAGGTACGAGCTCGATAGATTTTTCCAGAGCGCGTCAATGTGCGTTTTATGGATTCCATGAAAACGGATCAATGAGAATTTCAAGGATTTAATAAGGCGTAATGGTATGGCTTCAGGCTATTTAAAGAAATCTATGGAGGTGACCAGGGCACAGTCTTTGGCCTGGGGTTTCACAGGACCTGGGGCAGGAGCAGTGGGATCCACACAGGATTCCTACAGTGCTCCAAGCTGCTCCTTCCTTCCCTCTACCTGAGGCATGGAGAGCTGTAGATGGTACTGAGTGTAGCTGGCTTGCTTTATGTGTTATTTCTTTTTAATTCACTTTAAGCCAATGGAAAGACTTCCCAAACTACAAAACTGAGGGTGGAAAAGGCCCAGTGGGTTATTGCTGAGGCTGGCGTTCCCTGCAAATTCTCCATGCTCATTCTCCTGCTGCCCTCACTCCTGGCACCTGGGCTCCTTTGCCCTCTGTCCCCTGAGACAATGGCCACAACAACAGAGTCAGAGAAAAAACATGAGCATATCAGTGGATGGGGAGTGAGACCCTTTCACCTTCACCAGTGAAGCTGCTGCAGCCAGAAGAGGCTCTGGGGGGGCAGTGGGGCCATGCCAGGTGAATCCCTTCCTCTGCCCCACTGTGCTGGCACACATCTCACCTGCCCTGTCTAGACACCACAGCCCCAGCATGGCCAAGATCATTAACTTTTTATTCCCTTCCATTCTAATCTAATTATATTTCTGTGTTCAATAGCTGTGCATAATGTTAAACAGGCTATTCCAAGTGAGCTGCAGCCAGGGAAGGCTGGAAATTTCATTTACACTGAATATATGATTCATTACAGCAGGGACTTAGGACAGAGCAATTAATTCACCTGAGCACGTGGCTCAAGCGGGCACTGCTGCCCAGGGCAAGCTGGCACACACAGGCTTTTCCTGCCACTGCTGTCACCTGTGCCACCTTCAAAAGTGACACAAGGAGGTGAAAACGGCTCAGGCCAACTCAACAAAAGAGAAGGAAATCCCCAAAGATTGTACTGTTGCAACCAGAACATCACTGCACTCCTTCAGTCACAGCAACACCCCAGGCGTGACCGGCTGCTGGGGACTGTGCTCGAAGGGTTGGCCTTGCAGGGCAGCAGGAGAAGGAGGAGAAGGAGGAGGAGGAGGAGGAGGAGGACCCCAGCACCCTTGCAGTGAGCATGGAAGTGTTCATGACAGCCAACATCCCCAAATGAGCTTTCAGATACTGGTGGAGCGTGCATGGATGCGTGGCGCTCTGACGAGGCGGGCTGTCCATCATGCCACCAGAGGTTAATTACAGATCAGGCCATTTCCCAGCACGGAAATTACTGTGGCTTGCTGAGGTTTCAGAGGTGGGCTGGGAACCATGGGATCAGGCTGAACTTCAAGGCTGCCCCAGGGACCCTTTGCTTTTGAGTCCTTGTCCATCCCAGTCCCTCCCTGTTAGTGCTGACCTGTCTGCAATTAACCTCCCTGGAAAAGCCATTTGGGTCCCAGTGCCCCATCCACGGCATGAACCATGTCCAGTCACGCTGAAGGAAGTGCAGGAGGGAGGATGGCACAGCGGGGGCACAGGAGGGGCACAGGAGGGGTGCGGGATGGACGCAGGGAGCGCGGTACGTACCAGGAAACAGCCCGCTGGCGTCTGCCCTGCCCCCAGAAGTCAAACAGGCTTCGGCCAGTCAGCAGGAGATTTCAAACCATTTCTCAGACACAAAGGCCACGGGAATAAGATGCCGGTCAGAAGAAGAGGGTCTGCAGTGAGCAGAAAGAGGGGCTTGTACACGCTGGTACGTAACACACACGGTGCAAGCCGGGGCGGCCTGCTGCCCAGTCAGCTGTTTTACATCTCTCTAGAGCGATGCTTTGAGTGGGCCTGGGTTCACCAGGCTGCCTGGAAGTGCTCTGGGATAGAGGGTTCCAGAAAGCATCCCTGCATGGTGATAAAGCCGTGATCTCTGCTAGCCAGAACACAGGCACTCTCTGTCACCTGGCTGGAGTTCACATCAAACCAAGGCTTGTGGGCACCCAACAATATGGTGTGAAAATCCCTGCCAGTTCTCCGCCTTCTGAGATGTGAAGAAACCCTGGAAAATGCAGATGAGCAGAACCCTGCACACTCGCAAGAGATGCTGATTGAAAAGGCATCAATGCTGCCTGAAAGGCATTAAATTGTTGGCTCCAGGCCTGTCCTTGGGGCAGGCAGATCTGGGCTGTGGCTGCCACACATGTTGTGGCTCCTCAAGGCTGTCAGGAGCATCAGCTGCTCATTTTCTCCCTCAAAACTCTCTGCCTGGCTTCCTCTCTACCTTTGATGGGGACACACATTTACCATATGGTGAAGCCACACCAGCACTCAGTGAAAGCACTCTGGAGACAGCCTGTGGTGTGGGAAACATCGCTCCCAGCCCCACTGCTCCTGATCCCCTCCCAGGCAAGGGGCTGGCAGAGCACGGCCACATCCCTTGGCTGCCAGTGACGCTCCTTGTTAGCACTTTGCCGTTGTTTTGCAGCAGCCAAACGGTTCATTTGGCTCTCGCTGCCTGCTCCTCCATTAATCACCTGCTTGTTTGCAGCCCGGCAGCTTTGCCGATGCCACTGAGGAGACAGCACGGGCGCTGGAAAAATGGATCCAGTGGCATTTCATGTGCTGGCAGGAGCAGAGGCAGCTGGGAGGTGAACACCGTGCGGTGCTGAGCTCGCCCAGCCCTGCAGGGCCAGGGGCTGCTGAGGCACACACCCAGCCTCACCGCCAGAACCAGGGGCCAATCCCACACTGAACTAGGAGTGGGTGAGCACCCGAGAGGTAGGAGCTCTGCCAAACTGCTCCCAGAACACCACCCCTGAGCACCAGGGCCCCATCACCACGGCGGGATGGTGCTCCCCACCCACTGGGAAACCGCGGCGCCCACCTCACCTGTTTCCATTGAAGGTGGTTTTATAATCCCCGGGCGAGTGCAACGTGTCCTCGGTGTAGACGGGCACGGGGGTCCGCACGCACTCGTGGGAGCACTGCAGCGTCTCGTTGTAGGCGGTGAAGATGTCGAGGGCGCTGGGCACGCGGGCGGGGGCGAAGTCAGTCAGGTTCTGGCAGCTCTCCTCCTGCTGGTCCAGCTTGCGTTGGTGGCTGTTGCGCCGGGGGCGCCCGCTCTGCGCACAGCTGGGCGGGCAGGGAGAGAGAATAAGACAATCATGGCATGGTCCAGGCTGGAAAGGACATTAAAAACCTCCCAGTTCCATCCCCCTGCCATGGGAAGAGATGCCTTCCACTAGATCAGGTTGTTCAACCTGGCCTTGGACTCTTCCAGGGATGGAGCAGCCACAGCTTCTCACGGCAGCCTGTGTTAGAGCCTCACCACTCTCATAGGGAAGAAATTTCCCCTAAAATCTAATCTAAGTCTTCCCTTTAGTTGAAAAGCATTCCCCTTGTCCCATCCCACTCTGTCTGTGTAAAAAGTTGCCCTCCATCATTTTTATAAGTCTTTTATGGCCTCAAAGGCCAAAGCAGAACGGACGGGAAGCACACTGTATCCCTGAAACTTGGCAAGGGAACTCACCTGACTGACCAGTCATTACAGATTGTTCCATACTAGATTAGAATTCAGAAATTCCAATTCCGATTCAGAATTGGAAAGATCAGCCACAAGCAGTCATTTGGCTCGGTGCTTTTTTATAAGAACCAAATTTACATTTTAGACACAAGCTTTTTCCCATCAGAGGAATGACTTAATGAGTCACACTTTTGTACCTGCAGGAAGCAAAAGCCTTTTCTTAAGTGAAAATATGTAGGTGAGAACAATGAAGTGAAACCCTTTCCATTTGGGAGACGCCAACAGGTTGGAACTTCTCAGGATAAATGAGCTCAGGACCTGGTGTGACACAGAGGGATGGCTGGCAGGGCAGCCCTGCTCTCCGGGGGCTCCTCCAGCTCTGGAGGCTTCATAAGGATCTCGTGGCTGCACAACACTTCTGCCTCAGTACGTCAGAGACGAGGAGAACCCCAGCTCACAGGAGCCGCCCTCAATCAGCCTGGTCCTATTTCAGGGTCTAGACACTGATTTAATTAAGATGCCACTTTTTCCAGATGGGATTGACAGCGTCTTGCGGAATGCTGGAGTTTTGGGAGGTGGCAGCTCTGAGGGCGGTGCCACCGGGGGATGCCAGCACTGTCTGTGGAGGGGCACCCCTGGGGACAGGAGCGTGGGGCTCTGCTGGGAGCTGTGCTGGCCAAGGTGACAGCATCTGGCTGCTGGCTCTGCTCTGCTTGATGCAACTGAAAGAGACAGCCCTAAACCAACTGCTGTCTCCCCACAGCACGCGTGCAGGAGGAGCAGTGACAAGAAGGACGCTGGCTTGGCACGCAGCCATCGCTCACCCGTCCTGCTCGAGGGGGACAAATGCCAGCCAAAGGATGGGGACAGCGACTGTGTCCCTGCTGGGGACAGGGCCAATGTGTGTGATGTGGGTCAGCCCTGCCATGGAGCACCTGAATGTGATCTGGGGTCACCCAAAGAACCGAGGCAGTTTGGGTAGAGCTGAACAAACTCCCAGGTACTGTTTCTTCGCCTTGGACACACCTGGGTGGTGCCCACACTCTCCTGCTGAGAATTTTCTCTGGTGATTTCTCAATTTCACTTACTGTAAAGCATTTCTATTCTACACTGATCACTGGATTTATTTTTCCCCCTTTTTGGCTTCAGCAGCAGTTACTGAGCTGTTCTGCCAAGCTGTGGTCAGCCGGATCAATGACTCGTACCGCTCACTGCTGCGACTGGAGACAAATCCCACAAGTGTTTCATAAACTATCCTCCCTGCTCCTTCACTGAAACGCTGCAGCAACCAGGGAAGTTCAGTGAATTAAATCCCACTCGAGATACAGGGGAGAGTGCCACTGGCTGCTCCCCAAAGCAAGTTCAGCTGTGGGGACAGAACCTCGGTGCTTTCAGTCGGTTGCTGCTCAGCATCACAGCTTTGCCAAGATGAAGATGCCTCCATAGCCCTGCAAAGAGCTTCTCCTCTCATCCCAGCTAGCCAGAAGGCTCCTCATCAACCCGGTGCTGTAATTGCCTCCTGGCTGCAGAAATGGATTCTCTGCAGCACCCAGGCAGAGCTCGGCCAGGCCGGAGGGGAGAGCCGCCAGCCACGCTCCCCCAGCCCCGCGCTGCAGCCGTGTCAGCAACGCTGACCTCAAAGTAGGCCAGTTTCCCTGGGAAAATAGGTAAAGTGAGGAGTGCCTGGAGCGAAAGCTAACCTATTTTGCCATACGCCCAGCCACACTGAGAGAACAAACCGGAGCAAATGAAGCTGGAGGGGCACAGCAGTGTCCTGGGGATTGGGGCACGCTTCAAACCACGGCACCTGAGGGGCTTCGAAGGTGCCCTTCTGTCCCTGGGGTCACAGGGAAGGGCAGGAGGTGCAGCTGCTTCTTGTCAAGGCAGGCTGGGGATTTTAGGAGCAGCATCAAAGCTCCTTAGGGAAGGTGGTGGAGGAGCTGCTGGCACTGGACAGATCCTGGGAACACCTGCTGTGGCCCAGCACATGGCTCTGACCTTTCTGGGGGGCATCATGCTGAAGCACGTGTCCCATGAGACTTGTCCACCCAGCCTGGGCACATGCTGGTCCCCAAAGCCACTGGCCAGGTGGTGTGAGGTGGGGAAGCTGCAGGGGCACAGCTGAACCCCGATGCACCAACCTCCTTTGGAAGTTTTGCTGTAAACCCCCATTTTCTCCTGCAATTCCTTTTCAAAACTATGCTGGCAGGTGCCACAGGCTTTGGCACCTGCAGTGGGATGGGCACCTCCATCCCCACCCTGTCCCCATGCCACGCCACCCCCCAAGCCAAGCAGAGCAGGAGGGACCTTACCAATTTTTTAAGACAAGAGTTGTTATCAGCGCAGCTATGACCATGATGAGAGACACGGTAATAGTGATTATCTGATGAACAGCCAGACCTGCAGAAAGAAGAAAAAAGACACTGGGAACTGAGGGGACCCTGGCAGAGTCCCCCTCCCACACAGCCCCCCACCAGCCCCTCCCAGCGCGAGGCCACACACAGCCCCCGGCAGCAGTGCCGCAATCCTCTCTCCTGCCTTACACAAAATAATCTGTAAGCCAGGCTCCTCATTTCCTATCCTCTCAAGTATGTTCCTTGTCAGCCCGAATTAGGCACGAAGAACGGAAGAGAAGTGAAGACGTCTCCCCTCTGGGACGGAAAGGGAGACGAGCACAGCCTTGCACCGGGTGCGGGATTCACCAGGGAGAATAATTACAGCACTGATGGCTGCTCGCTTTGCAGGTCGGGTGGGCTCATTTCCCCCTCTTCACCTTCCACGGGGTATCATTTTGGCTCGTGGATCATTCCTAATGAGCAGTTTGGAAACAAAAGCAGCTCGCTGTACACTATGTTTGTGATTTTGTGCTGCCTTACAGTTGCAATTTCATAATGAAATGATTTTTCCTGGCTGCAGCCCAAGGATGTGCTATTTTTCACAAACAGATGTTGCAGCTCCTGATGGATGGTAGTTTTAATAAATAAATAAGTCTCAGAATGACAGGAAAATAAGCAGTTTTATATATATATCTGTATGTGTCTGTGGCAAGGACGGCATCAGTGCCAGGGCCATGGCTCAGCTGCAGCTGGGGGTGCCTGGGGGCAGCACTGGGGCAGCCCCTGCTCCTGGGGAAGGATTCACTCGTGGCCCCCGGGCTGGCAGGGTGGGCAGCAGCCAATTCCAGCTCACTCCTTGGCTGCTCCACCTCTGGGTTTCATCTCCCAGGGGAATTCACAGGGAAAATGCCACACTGGGAGGCTGCCCACCTCCCACTGGCACCCCGTCTCCTGAAGGTGAGGCCTGGAGAAAGGCTTCTGGCCCCACGCTATGAGTTCCCAGAGGGTGGTGACCATGGGAGCATGTCCCCATGGGCCTGAGGAGGGTGGTGGCAGCTCGTGCCCAGGTGTGGCAGGTCAGGAGTGATGCCCACCCTGGGAGCAGCCAGCCCGGCCGCATCCTGCACGGCAGCCTTGGAGCAGCTCCCAGTGGGACGCTGCTGGAAAAGATAAAAGGAAAGACTCTAAAAATAAAATCAAACCAGCCCAGTGCCCGATTCCTTTGAAAACAGAAGCGGAGTCGGGGACGAGACCTTCTGCAACACTGGGAGCTGAGGCAGTGGTGGCAGGGCCACGGGAGAACCTAACGATGCAATTAATCCTTGCATTTACGTAATGGGAAAGGCACAGAACAGATTGCAGGTGGCTGAGCACTGGGAAGGATGGCAGCTCCTTGGAGCAGGACACATGGATTTTAAGAAAGGCTGGATAATTTTAGACTCTATCACACACATAAGTTGCCATATGTACCGGCACAGCAAAGTTCCTTTGCATCATGTATAAATTCTGCAGAAGCCAGGGGGATTTCAAGGGGACAGGAGATCTTTGTTTCAATGCTGGTGATGGACAGAGGGAAGGGACCCAACAGGTGGCCCGTGATGGTTCCCTGGGAAGCCCTATAGCAATACCTGCTGCAATAAGCACTTCCAGGTCTTTATTAATTTACAAATATATCAAATACTTTCTATTAGGCCCTCAAAGAATGTAGGGCCATAGGGAGCAAGACCAAGCAAATATCCAGTCTGTGAGAGGTGGGGTTAATGTGTGGGGCACTCTCTGAGAGTGGAATGCCCTGTAAGGGACATAAAACACCCTGGTGGTTGAGGTGAGATGGACAGAGATGCTGCCAAGGGCAAAGCAGTGTTTTAGACACAGCCCTCAAAGCCCAACTGGATGGAGGAAGGGGACTTGGAAGATAAAATCAATAGCTCATAGAGCAAAATCCTCCTCCTCCTCCAGCGCAGGTAGCTGCCTGGCACAGGCATAACTCCCCATGAGAGCCTGTGCCCCCAGAGAGAGACCCCGGGAGCAGGGATTACAGTGCCTGGCTTTTGTTTGCTCATCTCCCCGGCAAAAGCTCCGATCCCAGCGGGTCACGGAACCCGGTGGCCATGTAATTACACGTTATTAACCGTGGAAACAGGGAGCTGCAGGGAGGGCAGCGGCGGGAGCGCGGGGAGGGACCCCCTCTCACCTGCGAACGCCTCAGCCCTGCGAGGGCTCCCCCTGCCAAGGCTTTTACCAGGCAATTTGACGCAGTGACCATTTAACTGGAGGGTAATTACAGGAGAAGTATTTAATGGAGCCGAAAGTGTGTCCAAGCCTCTGCGCTTCTGCTAGTGCAGCAGAATTCCGCATGCCGCCTGCCAGGAGGGAAAGCTCTTCAAAGGCGCTCTCTGAACCCGCGGAAATGCTGAAATATCGCTGGGTTTTTCCACTCTCGTGCCATCCGTGTGCACTCCGCTCTCACCGAGGCCTCTAAATCCCCCCGGTGGGGGGAGAGGGGCCGGAGAATCCCAGCGGGCAGCATAACCCAACTCCCGATTCCCCACATCCTGGGCAAAACCCCAATCTTCTCGGAGCAAGCCAAAGCCAGGGCTTTTTTTCTTTTTTTTCTATCTGTTATTTTAAAGACCATATATTTGCTGCTGAGATGAAAGTGCTGAGGTTTGGCCTTTCTGGCCACCTTTTGAAACGGCTCCCGGACAGCTCTGCATCAATGGAATTAATTCCATGAGAAAATCCATTCGAGACTAATGTCTTGCTACTGCAGGAGCGCGCCATGGCAGCAAACAGGAGATATAAGCTCTTAATTAAAAACAAAGAGAACCTCTATCCCCCAAGGCCTTTATTTCAACAGCTCTGGTTAGGGAGCCTGTATTTTTCATTTTCCCAATAAAAACAGCTACGAGCTGCAACTCTTTGAAGACCCTCGTCAAGGCCTTGAAGCTGCATAAAATTAGAAAAAGGAGAAAACAACTCTATTTCATTTGAAAGGGAGAAAACTGGAGTTGCTCTTACAGGCCAGATACAGCTATCCCCAGTCTCTTCCCACACTTATGCTGTGTGGATCTCCCCCTCTTCAGCATTCCATCCTCATCCCTGTCATGAGTCCCCTTCCTCTGTTCTCACAAGCCCTGAGCACCAGGATGCCAATGCCTCCTCCTGAGCATTGTGGAGAAGCTGGGGCAAAGCTGCTGGACTCAAGAGGCTTTACAGCTTCCCCAGCCATCAGAAATCACATCTGAGCCCCAAAAACCTCATCCCCTGATAAAGCTGCTTGCGGACAGAACAATTCAATCAGGAGCATGGTGTGGCCTCCCTGCTGCCACCGCCGGCCTTTCCCAGGGGGGATCAGCCAGATTTGGCCGTAACATGAACCTACTGCTGGCTAATAGCTTGTAAGGAAAATAATTTACAAAAGCCACAAGGGTCTGATACAGGGGACGAGACACAGCAGAAATCTTCTTGAAAAGCCTTGTTACAGTACACAGGCAGTTCTTCTGCTGCCCAATCCACCACATCACAAACGGCCTTGGCTCTGCTCTTCCCAACACCTTCTTGCTGGCAAAGCTGAGGTCAGCAAAGCTGCTTGGTTTTCCACCTGGTAAATCAGTGATCTCTCTGAACCCAGCCCAGGGAGTGTTAGTCATCCTGAGGTAAAAATGCAGCTTTTCAGCAAAAAACCCACCACGGTTCCTGGCAGCTTCCTGGTATTTTGAGCTGGACTGATGAAAGAAAAAAAATATCTTCCTGCTGCTGCTGCTGCAAAATGTTTTTGCCAAGAAGGAAAATCCTGGAGGTTTATGCTAAATACACTGGGACTTATCTTCTCAGGTGTTACAGCAAATATCAACGAGCAATAAATACTTGGAGAGCAGCAGAGCAGAGTTTCTGGCTCACTGAGAGGCACGTGGGAGGACGTGCACAGGCACGTTCCGCGCATCCCGGGGAGTGTCCCGAATCCCTCGTCGGGAGAGCTCAGCTGACGGCCACTCTGGCTTCCACAGTCATCCTCCACCCTTCAGGAGAACTGCAGCTGATGCATGGCCCTACAAGGGATCCTTTGGGCAGCTCCCAGGAAGGGTAACCGTGGTGCCAGCCCAGGAGACACCATCCAGCTCCTTCACCTCCTCTCCGTCCCCGAGCTGCGGCACCACCCCACGCCTTGGCACGGCGGATCAAAGAGGCAGCTCCATCCTCACTGCCCAGGGTTTTCTTTTAAACACATTTTATCTTTAATTAATTCCTTTGAAGCTTTTTGCATCTACTATCTCCTCGCCTCCAGCAACCCCCTACTGCACCCTCTTTCTGGAGGCAGGGTCACCACCAGTGGGAAGCAACGCCTATGTTATTATTTATTCCTGACACACTGCCAGCTGGAGGTGAGGAGGAGTGGCCTGGGGCCATCACCAGCTCAGATCCAGCTGCCAACACCCACATGGCCCCCACTTTCCCCCAGGAGAACCCCAGCCCTGGTGAAGGAGTGTCCCTGAGCATCAGCTCTGCCACAAGCTCACAGACTGCGGTGCCAAATGCGCTGCGACCGGTCATGAAATACCACTAAGAGCAGCAGACAGCACATGGAGTTTTCTGCCTTATAAAGCACTTAAAGGTTTAATTAAAGACGGCTTTATCCTAAAGCTCCTGAAAGGAGGCTCAGACAAACCAGCGAGTGCAATTCCTGCCTCGCACTGACAGCTCTGATTCATTCCACTCTTCTCTGCTTTGGCTGAGGCTGTGGGACCCAGGGATGCTCTGCCTTGCTGGAGGAGCCCAGCCCACGTGGAGAGTGCCCGGTGAAAGCTCCTCACAGCCCTTCCCACTTGCAGCATGCTGGAATTTTAATTATTCCTCTCTTTCCCTGCTCCAGAGTAAAACAATTATGACAGCCCTGAAGAAGGAAGCACATTTTTGAAAAGCACAAGCATAAACTACGCCTGGGTGAACATCTTGCACGCCCAGCTGATGCCAGCAGTGCTGTGCTGCGTGGCAAGGGTGGCATGAGGACAGGAACACCTGAGCCACAGGTCATCTGAACCCCCACAGCAGCACCCACTGGGCCAACCTGCCTCGGCTCTCATCCCAAGCATTACCTGCTATCACTCCTGTGCTGCCTCTCCTGCCTCTGAGACGAGTGATTCCTATTCCAGGGGAATTTTTTTAAGCTTGTTTTTGCTGTCAGCGACTCACGGAGGCATTGTTTCTGGCTTTTTTCTCTCGCTCCTCAGCGAGGAGGAAGGGGGGCGAGAGGATGATCTGACAGAGCAGAGCTGCTCCCATTGCTCATCTCAGTGAGCACTGCTGCCTCTGCTGAAGTGAAGTGGGTCTTTTTACCACCCTGTGTGCACCCCAAGGACCCCACGGCCCCACACAATCACCAAGGACCCAGAGGCAAAGCACAGAGGGATACAAGGACACGGCACAAGAGGGATATGGGGGCAGCAGCACAACAGCAGCCTCCTGCTCTGCTGGAATCGAGTGCAGGGGATCTGCGTGGCCCCACGAGCCCTGGGACAGCTCTGCCAGCTCCTGTGGGTGCCACAAACAGGTGGTTCCACCCTGACCCCCCCAGGCATGTGCTGGGGACAGCTGAGGGACCACAGGCAGTGAGAGCAGCACCGTGCCCACCGCGGGCTCCCGTCAAGGCGCCTCACCGGACGGGGACTGGCAATGCTCGCTGAGGCAAATAAACCGTACAGGCGAGTTACCTCATCCTCATTTGTAGCCATATGTTTTTCCCAGCAGAGAACAAACACTTCCAGCCGCTACAGCTTATATAACAGAGCGGAGCAGGGCTGGGAAGCTGCACGGCTTCGCACAGGCGCCGCACCAGCAAAACTGGCACGGACCCTGCTTTGAGACAGTGCCGGCTGCTCGCTCCCAAAACGCTGTCCCGAGGCACGGCAGGGGCATGGAGCTCCCACTGGGAGCATACTGAGAGCTCTCTTGGGTGCTCAGCCCCAGCACTGGAAGGAAAAGCAGATCTGGACCTCAGAAGCTTTTCAACTGAGGGTGGATGAGCTGGGATCAAACAGGGCCTTTAGACCCGGGAAGAAGTTTATCGCTTGAAGAGAAGTTAATTAGCAAAAACTCCGATCACGGAGAAAGCCCCTAATGAGAGCTAAAGCCCGCAGATTAAAGCAGCTGGCCCCCTGGGAGCTGCCAGGGCTGCAGCTCCCGTTGTTCTGGGGCCACGCAGGACAGCAGTGGTGGCACTGGCAGGTGGGTGGCATCACTGCCAGCTCAACTTCGCCTAAACAAGGCAGCCCACTCCAGTAAGTCCCAGAGCCCCAGCACGTGCCAGGAGCCATCCTCCCACAGCTGGTGCAGGCAGAGGGGCTCCTGCAGCTGGCTGGTGGCAACAAGTCCACTGGATCCCACCCTCTGGACTGGATGATGCCACTGAGGCCAGAGGCACTGACCACAGCAGGTCTGGGGGGAACAGGCTCTCATCATGCAGCGAGCAGCAAAAGCCTCAGCCCTCATCAATACTCCCTCGCTGATCTATCCAGCCCATTTCAGCATTTTGTAAAAGGTGTGTAAAAGGCTGGGAGTTATTTTTCGGCTATAAATAACCCCTTTAAGTCAGGAACAACATCCTGGTTGCATTGCCTCTTTTTGCCAAGCAGGGTAGGCTGGATAAATTAATTGGGATTAAGATTAGGCTGTAAAATTCCTTTTCATTTTGACTAGAAAATCGCAGAGGGCTCAAAGCAGTCGATGCACAGTGAGTAAATTCTGTAAACTATCCACCGGTATCCCACGGTTTAATACCAGCAATAACAAATATAATTTGCAATAAATGGGAAGCAGCTTTCCCATCCATGTCCACGCAGCAGCCAGCGCTGGGGGAAGGCATTGCTGTGCCGAGCGTGATGCTCAGCGCGATTACGGGAGATGGGCTGTGGATGGAGACTGTAATGGGAAAACACAGCAAGTGGCTGCAAAACGCCTGGGATAAAAGCGATAATCAGTGCTGCCGTTCTCCTCCGAGCGCCTGTTTAATGTCACACTAACTCCTGTCCCAGGCAGCGATGCCACCGGGACGCTGGGAGTCAGTGCCAGGGCCACGGCTCAGCTGCAGCTGGGGGTGCCTGGGGGCAGCACTGGGGCAGCCCCTGCTCCTGGGGAAGGATTCACTCGTGGCCCCCGGTCTGGCAGGGTGGGCAGCAGCCAATTCCAGCTCACTCCTTGGCTGCTCCACCTCTGGGTTTCATCTCCCAGGGGAATTCACAGGGAAAATGCCACACTGGGAGGCTGCCCACCTCCCACTGGCACCCCGTCTCCTGAACGTGAGGCTTGGAGAAAGGCTTCTGGCCCCACGCTATGAGTTCCCAGAGGGTGGTGACGATGGGAGCATGTCCCCACGGCTTGAGGAGGGTGGTGGCAGCTCGTGCCCAGGTGTGGCAGGTCAGGAGTGACGCCCACCCTGGCAGCAGCCAGGCCGGCAGCCTTGGAGCAGCTCCCAGTGGGGCGCTGCTGAAAAAGACAAAACACGCGGGACACCCGTGCCGCGGTGAACCCGCCAGCCCTCCCGATGTCCCCGCCAGCTCGCTGTCCCCCGGCAGACCCTACCTGTGCTGTCCCCCAGCCCACGCGGCGGCCGAGCATCCTTGCCTCCGCTGCTGTGCCCGGCGGCCGGCTCTGCGGTGCTGCTGCGCCCGGGGCCGCCGCGGGGCCCGTCCCCGCCGGCCGCGGGAGCCGCGGTGCTGGGGGGCACCCGGGGCGGCGTGGCGGCCGTGACAGAAGTGGCAGCGGCGGCAGTGGTGGCGGAGGTGGTGGCGGCGGCGGTGGCGGTGGCGGTGGTGGTGGCGAAGGCGCCGGGCAGCGTGCTGCTCTCCAGCGAGTCCTCCTCGCCCGTGGGGCCCCAGACGATGACCTCGGGCAGCGCCGTGGGTCTCCCGTCCCGGGGGGCGAAGCCGCGGCCGCGCAGGTGCCGCCGGCCCCTCCGGGAGCGCGGCCGGCGCAGGGGGCGGCCGGCGGGCAGCGGGGCGGCGGGGGGCGGCCGGCGGGAGCGGGGTCTCTGCAGAGGGGGCGCGGGGCCGCAGGTCCAGGGGGGGCCGGGGCGTTGGAGCTCTTCCCCGCTGCCCGTGCCCCACAGCGAGCCACGGGACAGTCTGTGCCGGAGCGCCGGCCGTGCTGAGAGCTTCCCCGCAGTGCCGGTGGTGGCTGGGGGCTGGCAGCTGGCAAGGTCCATGGCTAGGTGGAACATGGCTATTAAAATCCAAGCATGGCTTCCGAGCGGGCAACCTGACCTGTGGACAGATGGGGATCGTGTTAGAAGGGCAGTGGGGCAACCCCGCTCTCCATCTCAGTATGGCACGCCCTAGATCTCAGCCAACCAAAACATCCCCCAGCTCCGTTTTTCTCCCTGGTTCTCCAGCCAGAGCCCCTAATACAGCATCCTAGGGCATGCTCCACCTCCTCCCCTTAAAAACTACCACCACCCACATGGCAGTCTGAGGATCCCCACTGACAACTGTGACTTTTCAGTTGGTCTGGGAATGATGGGAATGACCTGAGGACGGATTCTACCTGGGAACACCCTGAAGGAGCAGCCAGTCCCTGCTTTGCCCAAACTTAGCCCTTTTGGGTGAATGATCCAAAGCAGACGGCCCATCCCAGCTCCAGCAGCACCAGCTTTCACTGCAGGGACACTGAGATGCAGAGAGCCCATCCCTTGCTTCCCAAGCCCACAGGCAGCATGATGAATCCCTCAAAGGGCTGGAGAAGAGTCTGTGGGTTCTTATGTTTGCACGTGTAGCCCATCTCCCACTATGGCAGTCACCCACGCCGCAGCAGGAACATCCTCCCACGGAGCACGGCACATCCCCTCCCACGGCGTGGAGCACCCAAGCTGAACATGACCCTGCAGCACAGGCAGGGCAGGAGGAGCAGCCCCTTTTGCTGCCCTTTCTGCCACAGAGCAGCTGAAACACCCCTGAGCTGCTGGCAGCTTCAGCAGTTCGAATTTTGCTTTTACGTCACCGTCACGTCACGTCATGTCACAGCCCTCTCCCTTCCCCAGTGGCACCACACCAAGGTTCTGCTCCCCTCATGTCTCCTCTACAATGCTGCCCCATGTAAAGCAGCAAGAAAATCTCTGCCAGGCAAATATTCTGTTGCCTTCTTCCCCCACTACCCCCCCAGGAAAAAAAAAAATAAAAATCATTAGGCCAAAACCCAAAAATCTTTACTCCATTTTACTTAGCTTTTACATGAGCAAGACTTTTGTCGAACTCAGCAGGAGTTAATGAGAGCTTTACATGGCTAAACGGGCTAATCCTCTGCAGCAGCGCCCGCACAGTCCTTGGGAGCACGACAGAATGTGCATCTGGTTGACAGAAGCATTTGTACACTCCCTCTGTGCGTGAGCCAGCGAAGCTAAAGGAGCTGACCTGGATACTCCCAGGCACAGGCTTTTTCTACTCAGAGGATCTCTGCTTTTTTCCTAATTGGGTATTTTTTCAAAGCGTAACAACATTTATTTTGGGGAGGGAGAAGGCAACGCAAGGAAAGAGCGCAGAAGGAGAAAGGGAAGAGCCAGAAACAGACAACAGAAACCAAAATAGTTCAGGCTGGGGGAGGAAGGATTTCAAGGCTTCAAAAAAACCACAAACCACCCAAACCGTGGTGGTGGTGGTGGTGGGTTTTTTTAAGGGCCGACAGAGTGGTGGCAGCACGAAGAGTGTCCCCCACGTGCTGTAACAAATTCTGTGCTTCCACTGGTGAGGAGCCACAAGCTCATCCTCCAGCCGGATCATCAAGCACAGACTCACCTTTGCAGTGCTCAGGATCACTCCTGTGGCGTGTCAGGCTTGATTTCAGCCTCTGCCCAACTCCACAACATCACCTGAAATGTCTCCTTGCAAGGAAGGAAAGGAGCTGGGCACCTGCTGACATGTCACTCACTCCAGGTGCCACCTCTCACACTATCTGTGCCCACCCCCAGACCTCGTCCCCTCCCCAGCTCTCTGTGTTGCTCACGCTCAGAACTTTTATGAACAGCTGCTGAACAGAGCAAGGGAAAATGTGCCCAGCCCAAACTTGGTGCTCACTGCACCCCAGCCACTGCCTGGAAACTTCTGAACACAAAATGCCATTCCTTGGTGCTTGGGATTGGCAGCTCATAGGAAAAACAGATATTCCCCCTGCTTCCATCTCCTCCTGTCTCCTTGTGACATTTCAGGCTGCAGCGATGGCAACGTGAACTTGCAGGGGCTTGCTCCTGCAGAACCTGCCTGGCACAGCTGCATCACTCATAGCAGCATCAGGAGGATGTGCGGGCAGAGGCAACACCCAGCCCTTGTCTTGCCCTGGGTCATGCTAGAAATTTGTGTCCCAGCATGGCCAGGCAGCGCTGGTGACACCCAGGACACCAGTGTCCCTCACTGCTGCCCAGGTCAGGGGCTCTGGCATGGGGATGGACACAGTAAGGGACACCCAGATGGGGCAGATCCCACTCTGCCCCGAGGACACCTTGGGTCACCCTCCCACCAACGTCCCGTCAAGCGATGCCACCCAAGGGGCTGTCACCCCAGGAGCGTCCTCCTAGCCACCACGCCGGCTGGCATGTCCCCAGAGATGGCTTCAGCGACAGAAGCAGCCAGCCCGGTTACCTCGGAGGAATTTTTTGCGTGGCATGCGATCTTCTGAGGGCTTTGCAACAACAGATAAGAGCAAGTGTCCTTCAGAATAAATAGCAGCGTGTAGGAGTTGCCGTTGTCCTGGCAACGCAGCGTGATGTGCCCGGCGCGGCGGCGGGGATGGATGCGGCAACGCGTGGCGCGGCCAGAGGCAGGACCACCCGGCCCTCCCCTGCCTCCCCCACCCCAGCACCCTGCCAAGGCTGCCAGCGGGAGCGACACCTCCCGAAGGACACCCACGGAGCGAGGACACATCTCGCCCGGATCTCCTGCCACCTTGTCCTTGCCCCAGAAAACCTGGGCTGTCCCAGGAGAGCCCGCTGCGGCTGGCACAGCACGGCCCGGCCCGGCACAGCGCCCCGGGAGTCCCCGAGCCTCCGCCTCCCTGTCGCCCGGGCAGGCAGGAGAGAGCACCGCCAGCCTCTCGGGAGCGCCGGCACAAAGTCACCGCTGCTCGGAGGCCGGGAGGGCGTTCCTGCTTTGCCGAGACATCAAACAGCTCAAACACTTCTCCAACGGCACGAGCCGCTCCTCAGGGACAGCAGAGGGGAGGCAGAGGATCCTGAGCTGCTCCCAGTGCATGGGGTAGCTCCCTAACTGCACCCAGAGAGGGGCTGTGGCGTAGGGAAGGGAGCACATCATCCAGACCCACACCCATCCATCTGCCTCGGTTTGGGGGCACAGAGCCAGCCCTGGCTGGAGGTAGGGCCAGAGGGATGTATTGGGCAGGGCTGTGGTTACGCTCCTCACTCGGGAATCGGGGCTTTCCTCACCCCCCTACAAGCACACACAACCTATTTTGCAAAGAAATTTGAGGAGCGTGGGCAATTTTCACATTACTTCTTTTCCCATCTTGGAGGTGAATGGGAATGTTATCCCAAAATACTGTTCAAACTCCAGGAAAAACTCAATAAAACTCTGAAACTGGGTTAGATAAAGAAACACAGAGCGGATATATTTGAGAAAATGAAATCCTGTCCTTGATCTCCTCATCTGAGGTCTTGGCTCCCACCAGCCACAAATCTGCTCCCCTGGCTCCACGGATGGTGAGGTGGGAAATGAAACTCCTACAAATATTTACCTGCAACAAGCACAAGGGCAGATTTCACAGAAACTGCTGGGCTAATGACATGGATCAGGCACACCAGGCACTCTGGGACTATTTCCTGAGCCAATCCAAGTCCATCCAGTCTCAAAGGTGATGGAACAGTGAATGTTGCACTGGAGCCACCACAGCCTTCCCACCCAACGCACCTTTCAGAGTCCTCCCCTGTATGAAACCCCTTCCAGAATCTTTCCAGGCGCAGCTGTGTGCTTTGAAGAGGAGGACAGTTGGCATTTGATGTGAAAGAGATTAATTTCAAGGATGCTGGAGGACGTGAGCTCACCGTGGTCCTCAGCAGTGGGGAAGAGGCTGCCATGGCACTTGGCACTACTGTGCACCAACCTCCACGTGCAGGGAGGGAAAGAAGGAGCATCCAGCATGGAGTGGGACAGAACAACCCCTGCCCCAGGCCTGGGAACCCTCAGGGGTGGCAGCACCTCAGGCAACCCTGATACTGCAGACTGGACATGGATTAATCCAGCACAGCCGCTGTGCTCCTAGAACCCCCCGGCTCTGGTAATGTGTCTGAAAATTAACTGGGATCACAGCTCTGACAAACATCAAAACACCACCCGTCAGCACTAACCCACTTCCCCAAAGCCTCAAAGGCTCACTTGAGTGCAGTCCCTTTCATAAGGTCCTTTTTTGCTCTCCAGCATCAGCCCCTTTCTCCTGTGCCTGTGGAGACACTTCACAGGAGCATTAACTGTAGAATAGGCTGATTTTTAATGCAGAATTATACAAATGGAGCCATTCTTCCATTTCATGCCTCCTGTTAGGTAATCTATCGGTATTGCACAGGGAATCAAGGTTATGTCCTTGTTGGGGTGATTTACGAACTCTGAGCAATTCATATCTCCAAACACCAAGCGAGGCAGGGACAGAAATATTCCTGTGAATGCCTGGAGCAGGAGCAGGAGCCGTGGTCAGAGAGTGGGGGTGATGTTTCCTTGACCCAGGCAAGACAAGGCAGGAAAGCAGGCACCACACTCTAGGAAAAGCATCCTTGGCAGCGCGGCTGTGTGTCCTACAAAGGCATTGGGAGCAGGGCAGGTTATGAGAGAACATGCAGGAACTCAGTGGCTCCATACGGAATAGAATGAGGCCGCTGCATCCCAGTGGGTGACTTTCACACTGGAGCAGGAAGGAGAGGGGAAAACTTCAGTGGCAGATACTTGGCCCGCGATTGTGTGTCCTCGCCGAGGTGGGGACTGCAGCCACCGCCGCAGCCGCTCTCCTCTCCATCCCGCTGTCCTGTGTGATGATCCCTGCAGTGCAGCGACTGTCCTTTGTTGTCACGCTACCAACCATCACCATGGAAATGGAGCATTGCCACTCTGCACTCTGGGCTGGGCTGGGACTCTCCCCAGGGCTGGGAGGAGGGGAGATGCACCATCCCATGTAAGGGTGGCACAGATGAGTGCCAAAAGGCATGTGGCAAGTTGTGACACCGGATCAGCAGGTGACCTTGTGGACCACTCCCACATGGTGTCCACTGTGTCCCACCCCACACCCCAGGCATCAGCAGCGCCATGGAGACCTCTTTCCTGAGCCATGTTCTGTTATAGGAGGAGTTTTTCTGATCCCAGACCCAATGGGAACTGGGAACATAAACACACTGTGCCATCTGTAGCCCCAACTTCTTCCCAGATAATTATAAATTTGTGAAAATATGGCTGCCAAGCTCTTTAAAGCCAGGACTGGGACTTATGGCACAAAGGCTGACACACAGTAGCACCTAAGTAAATTAAATGTGCCACATCACTACCTATCTATATTACAGTCCTGAGCTTCAGGATTACCTACTAATAAAAGTGATATTTAAAACAAGTCCTAAGTTCCTCCGCTGCCCCCTTCTCCCCACAAGTAATTAAACTGACGCCGCTTCCCGCAGCGGAGGGGATGGGATTTATCATGGAGGGAAATCAGCAGAGGGTGAAATAGGTTGAATCCTCCCCGCCACGCTGCTGCGGCCAGGCAGACAGCAAACACCCACTTCCCTGGGAAAACGGGGCAGAAAGAGGTTGGGTGGGGCTGGGAAGCCACGGCTCCCCCCGGGATGGAAATGCCAGGATGGACACAGCTGGATCCACCCCTGGCTGTGCTTGTGAGAGGGGGGCAGGAGGGCGGCCGTGGCGGTGGGAGCCACTCGCTCTTCTGCCTCTGCCTTGAGCTCACCCAGCTGCAAATAAACAATTTTACCATTTGAATAGCCGCGAGTGCGGAAGGCATAATTAATACCCAGCGGTACCATCAGCCAATGTGCTGATGCGGGAGGTGCAGCCCCTGCCAGCGCCGCCAGCGCACAGCTTTGGCTCCGCAGCGCCGGCCCCGGCTGCTCTCGCCTCCGGGCCCGTCCTTCGCCAGAGGCAGAGGAAGGGCAAAGCCCCGGTGCAGGCACCTGGGGCTGGTGCTGGAGCCCACCAGCGCAGGACTTCTCCGGTGCATCCCACACCCACATCATGGCAGGACGTGGCAGAGCAATGTGGGGAAGAGTAAAAAGGAGCAGGCAGAGAGCAGGCCTGTGTGGCATCGCTGCAAAGGCAAGAGCTGTGCCCAGTTGCTGCCAAAGCTGAGCCAGCCTTTAACCCTGAGTTTCAAGTTCAGTTCCCACTTTCAAGTATTTTAGAAGACACTGAGAGGACAAAAGGCCCAGTGCCTCCAGCCAGCCTGAGGATGAGTGTGAGAGCTAACACAGTGAGCTGGCCATCACTGTCCATTATGGTCAGCCTGGCTTAGCTTGCTCTAGAGAGGGCAGGACATCTGCTTGAGAGAGTTTTCCCTGGTCTTCAGGGGTTATTTCAGACAGGATTTGAAAAGTGCCAGGGTGGGAAGCCCAGAAGTTTGCATGCATCTTCAGACAAAAACATGCCTCTTAAAAATTTCTGTGCAAGACCAGTGCTTGGTAATTTACCTGCCACCTCTCTGGCAGCAGCAGCTCTGAGCCCAGTCTAGCTCCCCTGGGAAGACTCAGAATGCTGCAGGTTCATCTGCCAGTGTGGCGAGACAGGTCCCAGCCAAGCCAGAGGATAAACTGCTTTGAGTCCTCCCCAGGGGGGTCAACACAGTGGCAAGCTCAGGCCCTGCATCCCAGTGTACTGCTGGAGCATCCCTCCTGGCAAGGCAGAGTGTGGATGCTCCTGGAGCATCCCCCACAGTGGGTGTGGGGCAAGTACCACTGGAATATCTTCCTGCAGCAGCACAGCCTGGCTACCACCAGAGCATCCCCTGTAATAGGCACAGCCTGGCTATCACCAGAGCATCCCCTGTAATAGGCACAGCCTGGCTATCACCAGAGCATCTCCCTCAGTGGGCACAGCCTGGGTACCACCAGAGCATCTCCCTCAGTGGGCATAGCCCAGATACTACCAGAGCACCCCTCCCAGCAAACACAGTGAGGGTACCACTGGAGCATCCCTCCCAGCACACACAGCATGGGTATCACTGAAGTACCCCCCTCAGCACACACAGCCTGGGTACCACTGGAGCATCCCCCTCAGCACACACAGCCTGGG
Source organism: Pyrgilauda ruficollis (assembly GCF_017590135.1). Classification (NCBI taxonomy): domain Eukaryota; kingdom Metazoa; phylum Chordata; class Aves; order Passeriformes; family Passeridae; genus Pyrgilauda; species Pyrgilauda ruficollis. Next base: position 5,008,190 of record NW_024525378.1, on the reverse strand, counting down.
TACCACTGGAGCATCCCCCTCAGCACACACAGTGTGGGCACCACCAGAGCATCCCTGCCAGCACACATGGGGTGGGTACCACTGAGCATCCTCCTCAGCACACACAGCATGGATACCACTGGAGCATCCTCCTCAGCACACACAGCATGGGTACCACTGGTGTATCCCCTTCAGCACACACCATGTGAGTACCACCGGAGCATCCCTCCCAGCACACAGTGATGGCACTGCTGGAGCATCCCCCTCAGCGGGCACAGCACGGCCGTCGCTTCCCCCGCCGCCGCCCGGCCGCCCCAGCCAGCAAACACTGCGTGCATTTAGCATGGCAGGGCCGGACAGTGGGGTGTTTCATCAACCCAGCAGCGATAACACTCGGCTTTTGTCCCTCCTGGATAAAGGGGGTTTGTGAGCACTGGCTTTCCAGCCCAAACTGGCACCTGTCGCCAACTTACCCCACTCGTCCCCCCCTCGAGTTCCGCAGCAGCGCTGGGGACCAGGCAGCAGCAAGAGCTCCAGCTCAGACACAACTTGCTGGGAAGTTTCAGATTTCCAGATCCACCAAAATCTTGTTGAAGAGCCACAGTCTCAAGCTCTATTCTTGCTGACACTAAAAACAGTCCACAAACCTAAGGAAATCGGGGCTTTCCCCCTCATTTTAGCTTCTACCTGAGCCTCCTCGTGTGTTCCAGCTCCTCATGCACATCACAGAATCGCTGCCCAGACTTTACATGCTGTTGGTGACCTGGCACACAAGACAGTGCTGCCTTAGCCTATCCCCATCACAGCAGCAGAAAACACTCCCCATGTACCAAAACCAGTCTGCTGAGGGAACAGGACTGCAACATACATCGGAGCACATTAAAACCAGAGCTTAGAGATCATCCCTGGTGTTAGTTAATGCTGCCCACAATAAATAAAGCCAGCGGCTGAGCTGAGTGGCTCCCTGCTGTGGACACAGGCACAGGCAGGACAGTGCGCTTCCCCACAGCCGCCATCCAAGGAATTTTGCTTTCCCTGCTTTGCTCATGAATTTTCTTCCCTTGCCACACATCTGCCTCCTCTACAATCAACTGCAGGATGATCAGGCCTCCCCCTTGGATAAAAGGATGGCACTGGCATGTCCAAGCAGGATGCAATGCCTGGTGCTATTGGATGGGACAGGATGGAATGGGACAGCTTGGCATGGCAGAAAAAAATGCAAGGCTCTTCCCACTGAGATGGCAATAGTCTGGCCAGATCCCATACTGGAGCTGGACCCTTAGGAGGGGTTTTGTTCCTCTGAATACGTATCTACAAAATGATTTCAAGAGATAGCAACTGAGTCAACCCAGCCCTTAGCTCTGAAGGACCTACAGTGAGGAAAACCGTGGCACAAATCTACAGCTTATGCTGCCCTTCAACCTCAGCGCTTTCCAGATAAATAACCCAGCACTGATCGTATTTTCTAAATGAATGTGCTCAAGCATGTCATTACAATGAAAGCAGGAAACGCTTTGATCTAAAAAAAAATAAGTTGGCTCAATACATCTAAAGTAGCAGCTTAACAAGCTTTAAAGCAAAACAATTAAAAGAGGTCTGTGCTGTCTTTGTACCACAATGTGTCTTGGCGGGAGCTGAGCATCAGAGCTCACTGTGGTGTCCGTATCAATGGGAAACGCCTCCAACCATGGAACACATCCAGGGAGAAAATACCTCATCATGGGATTTTTAATGATGACCTCACAAAGTGCTCCACTTTCCCAGGAGCAAAGACAAGCCTTGACACCCTGGAAGCATCTGGATGACCAGCACGGGACCCAGCCAACCCTTCCCCATGGCAGAGGCTGGATGTCCACACAGGGAAGTCCAGGTCTAAGCCAGGTCTTCACTCCAGCACCACGATCTCCAGGTGGAGCTGCTCTCAATTTGCCCTGCAGTGACTGAGATCCAAACCTGTCTTTCTCCTGGGAAGTCCCTGGCAGCCCAGGGATGCACAGCCTGCCTGGAAACCTCAGCAGCCATCCTCAGGAATGAACACAGGGAACACGTCAATAATTTCAAAAGCTCCATAAACTCTAACAGAAATGGAGAAGATGATAGGAGTGAAGACTCTGAAAGCAGAAAGAGGAACAGATGGCTTTTATGGAGCAAGAAATACAATAGGAAAAAATGGAGCAGCAGAGCTCTCTTTGAAGGTGTGAAACGTCAGTAGGGAAGCCTGGAGAAAGCCAAGGCCCAGGAGCTGGGAGCTCAGTGCAGGGCACTGCATTGCCCAGCTGAGGCTCTGGCTGGTGGTCCTGGGGAGCTCCTGGCCCCCTGGCTCCTGAGACAGCACTGGCTCTGTCCAGCCCCACCACAGGGACATCCCGCTGCCAGAGAAGGGTCAGCGTGACACGCAGCATGGAGAAAGAACAGCCCAAAAAGATGATGAAAAAGCCAAGCTAAAATAGAAAGCAAAGGCAGCGGGAATGAACTCCGGGGCAAAGACTCTTGATCCTGTCACAGAAAGTTCTAAATCCCTTTTAGCACCAAGCAATTTCTTTTCTGTGGAGAAGAGCTGTTCTTCCTGCCATGGCCATCTCACTGTGCATGCAGCAAACAGGCAGCTCACAGGCTCTCCGACTGCAGCCACAGCAAAATCCTGATGGATCAGTGACGATGAGGATTTGCCTCCAGCACCTCAAGAACACTGTGCCATTGGGGGCACAGCCTCTTGAAGCCCAACTGCCAGTGTATCAGGGATCACTGTGCTCTGCATCTCATTAAAAAAACCCAATAATCCCCTTTGCGAGAGAGATTAAACTTTTGCAGCATTATTTCCAATGGGTTGGCAGCAGGGGATGACCTCCTGCATTCCTCAGTATCTCAGCTTCCTTCAAAGGCACCTGTGCCAGCAGCCTTACTTCCATCCTCATCCATCAAAATTAGTAAAATTGATTTTGCCAGAGAATATGTCACTTTGACAGGAACCCAGAGTAAATCCTGAGTGTGTCATGTCAGATGATGCTGAGGTAGAGCCTCTTACAAAGACAAGAAACAAGAAGATGAATAACTCATCCTTATCCTTTCCATGAAAAACTTCTTAAAAGAAAACCCATGAATGACAGATACTTGTAGAAAAAAGGTTGATTCATTTTGGGAGTTCTTTCTAAAATAACACTTGCCAGCATCCGGAACGGTCACACTTTCCCTACATGAACGCCCTGCCGCTGCGGACTCAGCCAAGCTTTGGCTCTGGCCGGGAAGAGGCAGAGCCAACCACGCTCCCGGCGGGATGCGCGGCTTCATCTCCTGGCATTCATCACCCACGTTCCGGTGGGTCCTTAAGTGGATGTCCTCGTCCATGTCAATTAACTGATGCTTCATTACTCGAGTCCTGCAAAGGGAGCAGAGATGCTATCGCAGGCGCCGGGAGCAGGGCTGGGGTCACGCACGGGACTCAGGCAATTACGGAACGCGTCCCTGAGGAAGCCACGTGTGCTTGTGCTTGCTAGGCAGGCAATTCCCAGGGGGGACAACCTGGGCTGCCCCCGACCTTGTCACATCTTCAACCTGAATGGCGTGCAGTCAAGTGGCAACATCAATTAGCGGCATTTGCTCTCACCGGCGCCTCGAACGCTGCTGCTGAGCAGCGAGTCCCCAGCCTTCCCATGCTGAGCACAGCAGCTCCACACAGCTCCTCAGCTGGCATCACACAGCCACATTCCCCATCTATAGGGCTATAAAACACAGCTGGAGTTTCTCCTGACCATCCCAGAATGCTGCAGAAGAGGCACAGCCAAAACAGTCATGGACAGGAGCCATCAGTTCTCACCAAGCTGTAGCTGAAAGCCACAAATCCGCTCTCCTGTGTGGCACAGCACAGTCCCACATGTGCTGTGTGCTGTGCTGCCATTGTCCTGTGGCACACGGTCACCCCTGTGCCAGCACATCCCCGTCTCCATGCTTCTCTTGCACTAGAGCACGTGCCCTCTGAAGAGCTCCAGTTTTTTCCACCTCAATCATCCAGACTTGCCTCTTGGAGGAAGCGCCTCGCCGCTCCCAGGCTATGTGCTGTTTTTGAAGCAGCTTCTGCTCAGCCTTTATTTGGAAGTCAGTGGAGCTGGCAGTGCTGGCATCACAGCCAGGCCAGCAAAGCTTCACCGCTCCTGCCTCGCCACAGCTAAGCCTCATCCCATGGATGCTTCAGCCAGGGTCCGGAGCAGCTCCGCAGCCAAGGCGCTGTTTCTCCTCCCTGCCAGCTTCTGCAGCAGGAGCTGAAGAGTCCTTTCCATACCCACAGAGGTGCTTTGCCAGGGAACATCTTCTGCTCCCAATGGCTCTGGCTCGTGGGGACACAGCAGCCATTGGCAGCGGGGACACAGTGCCCCTGGGATGCTCCAGCACTGCCAGGAAAGCGGAGCTGCTGAGAAAGACCTTCAGAGCAAACTTCAACAAAAATCGTCGCATGTCAAAGCGTATCTCCTGCCTACACATCATTTCCAAGTCACAAGGAGACATTTTGCAGATCGGAGTTGGAAATGAGCACTTTGTGAATGACTGGCTTTATTTATTTCTATAAGTCCTCAGGCGAGTCCCAGTGGGTGTTTGGCCCCCTGCCCCAGGCACCCAGCGCCTGCTGACCCCACCCCTGCTCATCTCCATGGAGCTGCTCATCCACCTCCAACCAAGCTGGGTTGTTCCTCCTTTTCTGGGTGTTGCTTGGGACCACAAATGCCAAATCTCTCAGCACTGATGGGAGGACACTCCCACACAGCTGCACTTGGGGCAGGTCTCCACCCTGCTCCTGGAGCATCACACCCAGCATCCCTGGCCCCATGTGAGCACCCACGGCACAGCACCCAGCCCTGCCACCACACCACAGGCAGTGTGGGCACTCTGCCTCCAGCTTGGGCAGAGTTTTGGGAGCACTGGGGGTGATGGAGCCAAAATGCACATGGGTCCCCACCGTGTCCCCAGTGAAGGAGCTCAGCGCTGCACTGAACGGAGGCTTTAGTGCAGCTTTGCCTTGCAGAGCCACCAAGGCCAGAGAAAGTAACTGATAAACCCAGAAAGCAGAAGAGATTCAGCAGCAGACAAAACCTCATTTCACAAGGAATCCTCATAAAACCAAATTAATGTTGAAGGATGAAGGCAGGTAAACCTCCCACGGTTAAGTTCAGGCCACTGAGACTCAGTTTAAATCTCTCAGCAGTTCTGATTTAATCAATGCATTTCCAAGTGAAATTAGATGAAGTACATCTCCATCACAGGAAATTATATAAGCTATCAAAGTCTGTAGGTGCAAGTCCCAGTAAAGAAGAGCCACAGGAAATATTCATATCAATTCAAATTCCATTTTTAAGGAGTCACTTCAGGTCCAGAGTTTAACATTCTTTTAGTGAAAAATACCACTCTCACGAAAACGTTTCGAAAACGAAAAGTGAGCCAAGGCAAGGAAGGGCCAAGCAGCAGGTTTGGGAATAGCCCTGCATAACCCACAGTGACTGCTGGTCTGTGCCAGGAACCCCCTCCCAGCAGCACCACCCAACGTGGGAGGGAAGGAAGATGGAAGGGAGGAAAGATGGAAGGAAGAACAGAAGTAAAACCTCTTTGTTTTAAAGGAGGGGGTGAAAGCACCAACAATGTCACACCATCCACTGATCCACCCAACACACTCAGCCTCCAGGAATTATCCTGCTAGAAGACTGTTGCTATCCAACCCAAACTCTGTTGGGCTTGAACTGCTGTTGCCCACTTGGACACCACCAGCCTTCAAGGAGAACAACAGGCACCACTACCCAGAGCAGAGCAGCTCCTGCTCAGCACACTGAGGTTCCAGTAATCTTGGTAATCTTCCCTCCCAGGACTTCTCCCATTAGCTATATTTAAAAGCTTAGGCATGCATACATTTTCATAATAAACCTCAGAGCTGCTGGAAGTTCCGCGGCTTATTCACACCCTATGGAGCTGCCCTTGGGAGCCTGTATCCATCCATACCTACACTGAGGTAAATAAGGCATGCTGGGACAGCCTGAGGATCACACTGGGTGAGGGAAGGTGGGAACACGGCTGGAGATCTGTCCTCTGCCCGGCTGCCTTTCCCTGTTTCACTCTGGGCTCTGAAGGAACATTAGCAACTCCTTCTTTGCAGCAGATGACCAGAGCCAAGCCGTGGTGCTCCGGCCGCGGGAGCAGCTGGGCCGGCAGCTTGCCCGTCCCGTGTCCCGCCTGCCGAAGGCTGGCACAGCAGCTGCCACACGGGGCAGCCCCCAAGCATCCCAGGCAAGCGGCAGCACCACGACAACTCCCACCTGCCACCCCACTGGAGACACCACAAAGGCAAGGCGGCGGCCCCGGTGTTATTAGAACAATTATTCACGCTCTGGGAAAGCGGCTGCCGGAGCCCTGCGCCGCTCCCCTCGCCTCATCTGGGAAATTGCTGCCAGCGTGGAGGTACAAACCGCTGCATAAAAGTGCAGTTTATTCAAGCATTATTGTGCCTGTTAAGTATCATAGCCAGTGACACCAGATGAATTTCTGTGGCAATCAATCCACCCGGGAGCAGCAAGCTCAGCCCCTGTGTGGATGCAGGATGAGTAAGGACTCCTCAGTGGAGGCCATTAACTCCCACTGCTTACTGCTCTCATTACTTCCCAGACTGCAAGGCTTGCATCTTTGACGAGCGGCTGAATCTACATTTGACAGTGTGAACCTGATGGGTGAAATTCATGGAAAATGTTTGCTTTGGCAGTAAGTACAAGGCCCATAAAGTTTCCACGGAGCCAATGTGCAAGGATGTATGCTTTTAATGAGTTGCTTTATACAATCGCCTAGAAATTGCAAACGGTGGTTTTACTCCTACTGCAAATCACTCCAGAGCTCAACACTGTAAAAACCGTGGCATATTGTTTAAAACATTATATTCATAGCTGTGGAGGGGAAGTCCTCGGCAGCGCTGGAAGCCTGGCACGCTGCAGAAAGCTGCCGTGCCCTCGCAGGCGGGCGCAGGCACTGACGCAGGCGTGTGCACGCACACGTATGTCTGTGCACACTCAGGGAGTGACAGAGCCACTGCCACCTCCCAAAAGAACAGATTTTGCCCCGCAACACCCACACCTGCCAAGAGCAGAGCGGGGCTGGAGCATCGCTGGGACCTCGCAGGGGCTTTCAGGGCAGCGCTGCTCGCTCAGCCCCGCTCCGAAGCGGGGAGCGGCAGCTCCCCTTCATCAGATAATTCTGAGAATGCAGTTGTAAAGGTCCTGCCCTCCCCGGCAGAGGAGCGCAGCTCACAGCGAGGTCAGGCACTGCCACCGCCCCGGGCGAAAGGGATCCGACTTGAAAGGAGCAGCACGGTGCCATCTCCCCGCCGCAGGCAGCCGCTCCAGGCACAGGCTGCGCGGGGTGAAACGGGCGCTGCAAAGCTCCACTGCTTCTCCTGAAGCTGTTTTTCTAGTAGTCTTCGAGAAAATGAGGAGAAATGACATGGGAAATGTCAGAAATAAAGCCAGAAGCAATTAGAGTAAGAGAGAAGGGAGAGCAGCAGGCAAGGTTAGCAGTAAAGTTATCTCTTATTAAAAATAAAACACGGAGGGACTGGAAGCTGATGAGGTGGCAGAAAGGACAGCCTGGTGCTGGGGATCCAGGATGCACAGCACAGAAATTCGCAAGGCGAATGAATCGAGGAGGGAAGCAAGCAGAGGGCTCCTGTTTCCATTGCTAAACTCTCCTCAAAAATAACAAAGCAGAGGGCGTCCTCTGTTCCCAGGATTACAGCCTTCTGCCGCGCCAGCCTCGGGAAACGGCCCTCCAGCTCCATTGGGCTTTCACCTGACACGAAATAAATCCAAACGCGTGGCACCCTGAGAAAACCCTCGGGTGCTTTCGCCGGGAGGAATTCCTAAGGTCACTACATCACCACAGACTCCGTCCTTCCCGCACGCAGCAGCGCATCCTCGGCTGACGGACGGACAGACAGACATCTCCAGCGGCAGCGTGAAGGTGCTCGTGTGCCCGGGCTGTCGGGGTGCACCAGCCAGAGGCACGGGACAAAGAAGGGGGGCACTGGCAGCCAGCTCGCCACGTGCCTCTGGAATATGCGGCGCGGCACGGGAGTGTAAAAGAGAGGCCAAGGGCCTCCCCCAGCTGCTCAGCACAGACAAAACCTCAGTTCAGGTTTCACCCTCCAGGACTCCATCCACAGCCCGGACAGAGGGACAAAGCCTCCAGCGATTCCCACGGGTGGCAGACAAAGGCTTCTCGCATCACCACTCGCCGTCCGTGGATTCGGGGGGCCCTGCCTGCCTCCCTCCGTGCCCCCCAGCTGCAGCCATGTTCTGCCAGAGCGCAGGGGCGCGGGGGGCGGCGCGGGCTGATGGGCTCCCCGAGGTGCTGCGTGGGGGCTACACCCACCATCCGCTCACCCCGCAGCTCCCCTGCCCACACAGCCCTCCTGCTCCCCAGGGAGCAGCCACAGGGCCCGCTGCGAGCTGCGGGAGTGGGGTGGCCGCTCGGGACTGCTCGCCTTGGGACCCCTCTCCCCAGCAGCAGGTGATGTGCCCGATCCACCGTCCCGCTCGGTGGAGGGAGGTTTGGGGTTTGACCCCTGCACAACACAACCGCTCAAACCCAGGGCTTTCGAAATAAAAAAAAAAGCCGGCTGGGGAGAACAAAACAGATCGTGGATTTCACTTTTCCTTAGGGTCTCACTTGTTTAACCCGCTGCTGCTTTCACTCGATGCCACTGAGATGGGCTCAAACCACCAAAAGCCAGGTACTGCTGGGGCTCCGGGGCCGCACACAGGCAGGGGCCGGGGCCAAGGCTTTCCAGCCACAGCACCATAGAAATAACAAGATTTCGGCTCAGATGACTTCGCAGCGGTAATGAAAATGTGTTACGTAACACTTTGCCTCCGTCTCCTCTGCTTTGCAATTCTCGATTAATCTCCCAAACACATCCATCCATCTATCCGTCCATCCATTCATCCAACCATCCATCCATCCGTCTATCCATCCATCTGCCCGCAGCCCGGACGCCCCCCCAGCCCCTTCCCCCGAGCGGCCCCCGCCGGGGCGGCCAGGGGGGGAACGAGCAGCCGGCGAGGGGACGCTGACCACGGATCCATCTCCTGGGCAGGGCGGGCGAGCGGGGCGGGGGAACCGAGTGGGGGGAGCCCGGCACGGCGCGGAGCGCGGACCGGCCGCCTCCCCGGGCGCCGGCAGCCGCCGGCTGCACCGTGCGCTTCCCGCTCCGCTTGACACACCGCTCTCCATCCCGCACCCCGCTCCGCTCCCCAGCCCTCTCCCCACTCCCCACTCCAAGTTCATGCTTTAACTCCGCCGCTCCCCGAGCGCGCCCGGCGGCGGGATGCCCTAAGCTCCGGCTCGCGGGGCCATCGCTCCCCGCTCCTACCTGCTTCCCGGGAGCCGTCGCATCCACATCGTCACGTCTCGGCCCGGCCCGGCCCGGCCCGGCGGGGCTCAGCGCCTCAGCGCTCCATCCGGGCGCGCCGCCCCGCGCCCGCGGCGGCGCTCAGCGGCGGGGCAGGCGGCG